>NC_134897.1:32257946-32282946 GCF_041734735.1 Babylonia areolata | reverse complement strand
GAACATTCAATCACACCGTCGTTTTTCTTTCTGTCTTTAACTCTCTCCATACGAACGGCGAAAGAAACGACGTTAACAGCTTTTCATCGCAATTACCATCATCAAAATATTACAAGCGGAACGCTCTTATACTGAAGAGGTGAATGTTGACAAAGAATACCACAGTTCTGACGACGGAAGCTAAAGGTTGGGTCATTCAGACACCCACTGGACATTCGAGGGGTCTGTGTAGAGGAGAAGAGAGGACTGGCCGTACTGAGTGAGTTAAAAAAAAAAAAAAAAAAAAAAGGCTTTGGCCTCGAAATTTGGTCTCGAAAAGTATGGTAAAGGAAATCGCAACATTTTTCTTTATGTGTTGAGTTTTTTGGTGGTGGTGGTTGTTGTTTTTCTTCTCCTTTCTGATTTTGAAAGGTTTGAGAAATCTTATCAGATATTTCTTTCTCAGATGTAATGTTTGATTTCTAGCAACTGTATATGGGAAGGGTGGACGGGAGGGGGGGGGGTGAGGGGGGAGAGGTGAGGGTGGATGGGAGAAGGGATAGGGTGCGGGGCTGGGGGCGGGTGGGGGTGGTGGTGGTGGTGGTGGTGGGTTATTTGCGGGCGAAGGGCAAAATACAGTCCCGTTTCCACCCACACTTTACCACACGATAATGATTATCATGGTGTTAAAGCAGGCGCCCTGAAAGAAGATATGAATGTAAAACCTGGCAAATGTTCGTCAGAAAATATGAGAAGCATTCTATTAACCCTTTCACTGCCAAGCTCGCATTTATGCAGCAGCTATGTAGAGGACCCATGTCACTGACGGGTGACCAGATCATGGGTCTTTTATCCTTGAACCTACTCTTTTAATGTTCCGTGGTAGGATAGGACATATTTTCTATCAGACACCCTATTTTCTGTGTTTGCAGCACGAGGGAATTTTGCGCTCTAAACTGACTGGCGGTGAAAGGGTTAATGAATCGCATCTGTGTGTTTCCTATCTTCTTTTACACACACACACACACACACACACACACAGACACAGACACACACACAACACACGTGTATATATATATATATTTTTTTTTTTTTTTTTTTCTTTCTTTCTTTCTTTCTTTCTGTTTGCACTGTCAGTCTGATACATCTTTCTCCATTCCCCGTGTCCCCTCCTCCTTTGAACCATTCTGAAGATCCCTCCCAGTGGAACGAGAGGCGGCTGAAACCCCTTACTTAAGAGTGTACGCCACTCCAGCACTATTTGATGAGGAGAGGGAAAAGTGAGGGGGGAGCCATTTCCGTCTCCATTTCACACTGCTGACAAATTAGGCGGCCTTTTAGAAGGTTCTGCGCAAAACACTTTTCCATTGCCAAGGGACGTTACCATTGCTTGCCAGATCATTGTGGCGGAGATCGTTTGAAGTTGTAGTTGGCCCTCCATCCCGGACACGCACACACACACACACGCGCGCGCGCCCACACACACGTACGTACGCACCACACGCTCACGCGCGCGCACACGCACGTACGCACACACGCACACACACACACACACACACACAGAGCCTATGTCAATACAAAGACGTCGCATGCCTTCAGAATCACGTTAAGAAAAGAAAGCTCTGTAACATCTTCCGTAAAAATTTCCAGCTAACTCACAACACTGTTGGAATCTCCATGCGACACAGAAATGATGGTGATAACTACACGTATCTCTCTCCCCATTCCTATCTTTGCCCATCCTCTCTGTCTGTCTGTTTGTCTCTGTCTCTGTCTCCCTCTTTCTGTCTGCCTGTGTCCCCCCGTATCTCTCTTCAAATTTGTTATGCTGAGGCAGACATCCAATCTCCCTACCGGAGTTCAATTACGTTCAAAACCGTTCCTGTTGTTATCGTATTGTTCCCTCCTCTCTCTCTCCAACACACACACACACACACACACACACACACACACACACACACACACACACACTACAACTGATTCTTTTTGTGCATTTTCTGTTCCTTTTTTTTTTCTTTACTGAAAAATTGTTTTTCCCTATGAGATGCGCTTCCTTTCAGAAATCCGATTCTGCAGTACTCATAAAGAGACCGCACTTGGACTGACACTGTTTTGTTTTCAAAGATCACACTGACAGTAGAAGTTCAACCCCCCCCTCCCCCCCACCCTTATTTTATTTTTTTTAATTGTTTTTTAAATTACATGTCCCCTTTGAAAGAGGCGAATGGGTGTGGGATTTTGCCGTGCGTGGTGGGTGGGTGGGTACGTGACGGGGACCGTGAAAAATTAATGACAAACGAGATGGATGGAGGATCTTCAACACGGTGGGTACGTGTATGTATGTTCGTCTCCCAGAGAAGTTATGGAGCGAAGCAGAACGACCTCCCGAACTCAACGGACAGAAGAGAACAAACTCCGGATGAATGGCCTAGAGGTAACGTGTCCGCCTAGGAAACGAGAGAATCTGAGCGCGCTGGTTCGAATCACGGCTCAGCCGCCGATATTTTCTCCCCCCCCTCCACTAGATCTTGAGTGGTGGTCTGAACGCTAGTCATTCGGATGAGACGATAAACCGAGGTCCCGTGTGCAGCATGCATTTAGCGCCACGTAAAAGAACCCACGGCAACAAAAGGGTTGTTCCTGGCAAAATTCTGTAGAAAAATCCACTTGGGTAGGAAAAACAAATAAAACTGCACGCAGGAAAAAATACAAAAAAAATGGGTGGCGCTGTAGTGCAGCGACGCGCTCTCCCTGGGGAGAGCAGCCCGAATTTCACACAGAGAAATCTGCTGTGATAAAAAAGAATTACAAATACAAAATGGGTGATGATGATGACCCAGGTACCTTGACACTCACCGGACACCACTCTGCACGAAGTCGATATAATTATCGTGAACAAGATGTCCAACGTACCGTGTCTTTCGTTTTGATTTCATGAAATATGTGACATTATGTTCATGTGTGTCCTCACAGGCTTTCCTGAAATAAACGTGTCTTGCCTTGTCATGTTTGTTTGTTTGTTTGTTGTTTTGTTTCTATTTGTCTTTTTCTCTCTCATCAAATGGCTTGTTGTTAAAAAGCAGTCGCTGCTTGATTTCAATTTACCATCTTGAAAAAAGAAGAAGAAGCAGAAGAAGAAAAGACTTGTCTTTCAACTTCACGTCTTTAGAACTTTCAATCACGTCTTTCAATAATAACTGACACCAGACCTTTTTTAACTTCATGTTTCTGGAAAGTCTGCTGTCAATAAGGAAGTATTGACGCAGTCTCTTATTATCATTATTATTATCTTCCTTTTTATATTAATTACCCAGTGACGTACAGAGAGGCAAAAACCATCATCCACAGCCAGTACCGAAGGAAGAGAAGGCCGAACGCTGACAAAGGACAGATGCGATCCACCAACTCCAGCAACACCAGCAAACAATCCTCTTCACACTTCGCACAGGCCACTGCAGGCTGTTGAGTCATCTGAGCCGAATAAAAAAATATCTCACACAGAAGAATGTCCCTGTGGCACAGGTACACAAACCCCAGAACACATTCTCCAACACTGCCCCACTTATGAGGATCTACGACGCCAGTTCTGGCCCGAGGGAGTAGAGCTACAGGCACAGCTTTGGGGTGACCGGACTGACCTGGAGAAAACCGTGGGCTTCGTCAGGGCGACGAAGCTTCCAGTCTGACGCATCCCAACAATATCGAACGCTGGAGAAATATTAATTTTTGCTACGTGTTGAATAAAACAAAATGATCGACACATCTCCAAGCTTTCATCTCGACCACCTCTGCCTCCTTGCCCTTCCTCTCTCCACCCCCTACCCCCCTACTGCCCCCCCTCCTCCCGCCACTGCCCTCCCTCACCTCCCCCCCCCACCCACACACACGCACTCCCTCCCCGCCGTATCTGCCCACACATCTGTCTTTTAATTAAGTTTGGATCCGGAAGTCAGCACTTTACTGTCATCGTCTAAGCTATAAAATGATTTCTTCCCGACGGATTATACCTCCCTCTCTCGACCCCCCCCTCTCTCCCTCGCCATAATAATACCCTCTCTCTCTTTTCAAAACAACCCTTCCCCCCCTCCTCTCCTCTCTCTCGACCCCCCTCCCTCTCTCGCCATAATAGTACTCCCTCTCTCTCTTTTCAAAACAACCCCCCCTCTCTCTCCCCCTCTCCTCCTCTCTGTGACTTCTCTCTCTCTCTCTCTCTCTCTCTCTCTCTCTCTCTCTCTCAATTTCCGTGATTTTTCTCTTGCTTTCTTGCTTTTTCACTTTTCCCTCTTTTTTTTCTTTTTTCGTTTTGCTGTTGTTTATGTATTTGTTTTCGAGGGCTGGATGAAAAAAAGCATGTATGCTTAATCTATTACCCTCAGAAAATAAAAAAATATTCATTCATTCATTCATTCTCCCTCTCTCTCTCTCTCTCTCCTCCCCTCTTATCACCGCTGACTACCTCATCCCCTTCCCCGTAGTGACCACCTGAATTCGCTCAGTCACTGGGCCAGACAGACATTGTGGGCGTCCTCTCTGGAGCGAAGACTGCTTCTACCACCACCGCCACCACCACCACCACCACCACCACCCTTCAATAACAGGCCACACACCCCTCCTCCACCCACCCACCACCACCACCACCACCCTTCAACTACAGGCCACCACCACCACCCTTCAACGACACGCCCTACAGGAAACTGGTGAACGCAGACGATTTTGACAAGAACACGACAAGGTTTAAAAAAAGGGGTGGTGGGGATCAAAAGGTTCCCTTACAGCCTTTCTTACAACAACAACACTCATATCCATTGAGTTCAAAACCTCGGCAGACAGGAAGGATGGATGAGGGTGGGGTGGGGTGGGGTGGGGTCGGGATTGGGGTTGGGGTTGGTGGTTGGGGTTGGGGTTGGGGTTCCCAAACCTGTCCTTCCGCCGTTTTGAACTTATCTTCTCCAACCAAAGCCAGGTACACGCCCCCCCCCCACCCCCCACCCCACCACCCCTCCGCCCCCTTCCCCGTACCCTCCCCCCCCCCTTTGTTTGAACATTATACCGAGAAAAAAAGACAAAATACAGTGTTCAATAAAGAAAGAAGAAAAAAAAAGAGAAGAAAACAACAAGCCTAAGCGTATTATTGTAACTCCCTCCCCCCCCCCCCCCCCCCCCCCCCCCCCGGCCCATTCACACCTGGGTCTGGGTCAGGTGGAGAGAAAGAGAGAGAGGAATATCGGACTTAAAAAAAGTGCCTCTCTCTCTCTCTCTCTCTCCCGAGAACACACACACACACACACGCACACACACATACACACACACACACACACACACACACACACACACACACACACAGCACCAGGCTGAAACAAACGGGGGAGTCGCGTACGCGAAGCCTGGTTGATGACACACAGATGAAAATAATAAAAACCACCTGGATCTGAAATCCAAAGACCTGACGTATTTTGTCTGCCAAGGGCGCACACCCTGAACCTGAACCACAACCAAGTGCTGTGGTCGTGGAATGTCACCATAATTACGTTGCCATGGGTTCTTTTCCAAGTGCGTGCTTGCGCGAACACGGGACCTCGGGTTGAACGTCTCATCCGAATGACTTAACTCTCTCCAAACGAACGGCGAAAGAGACGACGTTAACAGCGTTTCACCCCAATTACCACCATCAAAATATTGCAAGCGGAAGGCTCTTATAATGAAGAGGTGAATGTTGACAAAGATACCACAATTCTGACGACAGAAGCTAAAGGTTGGGTCACTGAGACACCCACTGGACATCCGAGAGGTTTGTGTAGAGGAGAAGAGAGGGCTGGCCGTTAAACGCTCAGTTTGATTCACCCCACCCCCACCCCCCCCACCCGACCCCCCCGTCCCCACCCCCAGTCAAACTTGGGGAGAAAAAAAACATTGCAAGAACTGGAATCGAACCCCCAGATCCTCATGAACACTGTATTGGCAGAAAGTGGTCTTAACCACTCTGCCACCTTCCTCCCTCTTTGCGAGAAGAACGAGGCTGGTGCAAAGAAGGAAGAAGAAGAAGAAGAAAGAAGAAAGAAGAAAAATAACACTGACGGAGTCTTTTTATGGGCTGAAAAAACTGGGCAGTGTGAAATCCTTTAAACTCTTTTGTGTTCGCTTCAGTAAACCCCTCCCCCCCACAAAGTGACCATTAACTGGAACAGCTTCCTCTCCTCCCCAACCATTTCCAAGAAAACAGCATGGACAAAAAGCACATTATATAGTGCACTCGCTGCGGAATCGATATATGCGGATGATTATATTATTTCATACACAAACGCACGCGCGCGCGCGCGCGCGCCTACACACACACACACACACACACAAACACACGCACGCACACAAACAAAATCACACACACACACACACACACACACGTACACACACACACACACAAACACACGCACGCACACAAACAAAATCACAAACACACACACACACACACACACACACGTACACACACACACACACACACACACACACACACACACACACAAGCCGCCCAAGTGTTCAAGCGTGCGGGCTAATCCGTACACGCAACACCAATCTGCGTAAAACAAAAGCAGATGCCTGACCCACGTATTTTATTAACCCAACCCGCTGATCAGGCTTTGAGCGTCTACCCTAAAGGCAGACAGAGAGAGAGGGAGGGAGGGAGGGAGAGAGAGAGGGGGAGGGAGGGAGGGAGAGAGAGAGGGGGAGGGAGGGAGAGAGAGAGGGGGGAAGGAAGGGAGAAGAGAGGGGTGAGAGAGAGGGAGACAAATAGAGAGGGAGGAGAGAGAGAGGGGGAGAGAGAGAGGAAAGAGAGAAAGAGGAGAGAGAGAGAGAGGGAGGAGAGAGATAGAGGGAGAGAGAGTGAGAGAAAGAAAGGACAGAGTGATTGAAAGAGAACGGATGAATGAATGAATGAATGAATGAATGAATGAATCTTAATCTGAGGGTAGCAGAATAAACAAACAGTTGCTGTTTTTTTTTGTTTTGTTTTTTTTTGTTTTTTTTTTATCATCCAGCCCCCGAAAGGGAAAAATGAAACAGATAATAGATAAATAGATGAATAAATAGATAAATAAATATATGTATGTATATATCTATATCTATCTATCTATCTATATATATATATATATATAGAGAGAGAGAGAGAGAGAGAGAGAGAGAGAGAGAGAGAGAGAGAAGAAGAAGAAGAAGAAGAAGAAGACGAAGACGAAAATACATATGTGAAGAAAGACCAAAAGAAGTGAATTAACAAAACCATCAAAAAAGAAACAGGAAAAGACGAAATGAAAAACATTATCAGAGCATCATATTCAACAGATATGGGAAGGAGAGAGAGAGAGAGAGAGAGAGAGAGAGAGAGAGAGAGAGAGAAGGAGAGAGAGACACACACAGACACATACACAGACACAGACAGAGAGAAGAGAGATAGGAAGGAAAGAAAGAAAGAAAGAGAGAGAGAGAGAAAGACAGAGACAGTAAAAGAGAGAGCAGACAGACACACAGACAAACAGGGAGACAGACACATGCGGCTCGCCGCTCCTTTCTTTTAAAAACAACAACAACTAAACAAACAAAACAAAGGAATAAAGAACGAACGAACGGCCCATTTCACGAAGATTCTTGTCGCTGTTTTCATCTACAGATTGGCCATCCTTAGGACTGGGGCGGGGAGGGGGCGGCTGGAAATGGAAGCAATGAACTGGCTGCTTGATGAGCCATACACAGGGCGTGACCCACACACTAAAAAAAACAAAACAAAACAAAACAAAAAACAAAAACAACAACAAAAAACTAACCAAAAAAAACCAACAAAAAAAACCAAAAAAAAACCTAAAAAAAAACCCAAAAAACCTACGAGCTTAATTCTCACATGTGCACGACAAAGTTGAGGAGAATATAAAAGATTGAAGAGTTCGGTGAGGAAGGATTCGATTGTTCTTCAGAACACACACACAACGTTAGGTCTGGTGGAATCACCCTGCCCAAGTATGTGGGACGTTTTGATCAATCGCTTCATCAGTTTCGTCCATATCGCAGCCGATCTCACAGCATCATACCATCGCTGAAACACGCCAAGAGACGTCATCACTTAAAACAGAGCAATCTTAAAAAATAAAAAAAAAAAAAGAAAAAAAAAACCCGACAAAACCAACAACAAATAACAAACAAAAATAACAACAAAACAATTTAAAAAAACACCTAAAAATGAAACAAAAAAGGAGCTTATTACGTTTTTTTTTCATCACAACATCCAAACTCAGGTGCTCTTTGAATGAGCCAGTCAGCCATGACATACCTCATAAAATAACTGAAAACTACACAGACGAAAACATATGACAATTACAAAAAGAAAAACAAAATAAATAAAAAACAAACAAAAATATAATAAAACCAACAACAACAATAATAACAACAACAACAACCATAATAATAATGATGATAATAATAATAAGACACACACTACCAGACATCATTTCGTTGTTTGATAGGTTTTTTTTTTCCTGGTTTAAAAAAAAAAACCCAAACAAACACAAAAGTGCCCAATTATCAAGTCTGGAGGAAGACAACAAAAACAGTCGGGGTTCTGAAACGATTGTACGCAATTTGATCAGGACAGCAGAAAATGAGGAGGGAGAAAAAAAAAACAAACAGAAAACAGAAAAGTAAAGCAGAACGTCTATCCATTTTCTCTCTAAATGGGCAAGGAGTCCATTGTTCCAATGGAGGGGGGGGGGGGCGGGGGAGGGGCCAGATGGGGGCTGGGGGGGGGGGTGGGGAGTGAGGCTATCAGACAGCTGTTTGTTGAGTCATTCTCAGGGGCCTTCCTGGTGATTACTTCAACGACCTTTCGGCCAGCACTGCCTGACATCCCTCCACACGTAGCTCACCCTTACCAATCCAGACCACACAGCCTCATATCATATCAGCCACCCAAACCTCACCCTCACCTTATCGACACCGCAATCACCCTCACCCTCACCCGAAAAACCCTCAGACAACCACCGTCACCCGACAACCCTCAGACAATCACAGTCACCCGACAACCCTCACAAAACACCCCTCATCCCAGCCCCTCCTCACAAACACCCCATCATCCAACCACACCTCACACAGCCACCTTCACACAATCACCCTGATCCAACTCCCCTCACGCACCCCCATCATCCAACCACCCTCACATTAATCACCCTCATCCAACTCCCCTCACGCAACCCCCATCATCCAACCACCCTCACATTAATCACCCTCATCCAACTCTCCTCACGCAACCCCCATCATCCAACCACCCTCACATTAATCACCCTCATCCAACTCTCCTCACGCAACCCCCATCATCCAACCACCCTCACATTAATCACCCTCATCCAACTCCCCTCACGCACCCCCATCATCCAACCACCCTCACATTAATCACCCTCATCCAACTCTCCTCACACAACCCCCCTCATCCAACCACCCTCACACTTCTTCTTCTTCTGCGTTCACTCGTATGCACACGAGTGGGCTTTTACGTGTATGACCGTTTTTACCCCGCCATGTAGGCAGCCATACTCCGTTTTCGGGGGTGTGCATGCTGGGTATGTTCTTGTTTCCATAACCCACCGAACGCTGACATGGATTACAGGATCTTTAACGTGCGTATTTGATCTTCTGCTTGCATATACACACGAAGGGGGTTCAGGCACTAGCAGGTCTGCACAAATGTTGACCTGGGAGATCGTAAAAATCTCCACCCTTTACCCACCAGGCGCCGTCACCGTGATTCGAACCCGGGACCCTCAGATTGACAGTCCAACGCTTTAACCACTCGGCTATTGCGCCCGTCCCTCACACTAATCACCCTCACTCAACTCTCCTCACAAAACCCCCCTCCTCACAAAAATCACCCTCACCCAACCTTCCCCTCTCCAAACAACCACCCCCACCCCCCAACCTATCCACACCACACCACACCACACACCCACACAAACACAACCAATTACGTTGCAGCAATGTGAGTAATTCTTCAAGCGCAGAAACGGATTCCCTCTTTTTACTACTTTGCAACTTTTCCCTTTGATCACACTTCATATCGTCCGTCCTCCTTCTCCCCGTTCTTCTTCTTCTTCTACTCTGCCTCTTTTCCTCTCTCTCTGTCTCTCTCTCTGTCTCTCTCTCCCTCCTGTCTTTATTCTTTAGAAGCATGAAAACATGCGACGAGGAGGAGGAGGAGGAGGAGGAGAGATATGACTGCGAAGATGGACAGTAAAGTCAACGCGTGTGCTGTGGAAAGCCCCCCCACCCCCCGTCCCTGCCCCCTCGCCACACAACCCTCCTCCCCCCCTTCCGTACCCCCTCCCATCCCCCCCCCCCCCTTCCCCGAAGTAAAGGAGGGGATTAAGAAATAAATGTGGGGAGGAAAAAAACAAAGAAAGAAACGGAAGGTTTGACCCGTGTGGGCTGTCTGCACGCAAGGGGCGGTGAACATGCTTTGGATGTGTGCGTGCATGTATGCGTGCGTGTGTGTGTGTGTGCATGTGTGTCTGTGTGATGTCTGTACTCTTTTTTTTTTTAAGTCCTTTTTTTTTCCCTTTTTGTGCCATCTCAGTGTCCCCTCAGTCCGCAAATCCCCCCTCCTTCTCTCTCTCTCTCTCTCTCTCTCTCTCATTTTCTTCAGAACCCTGTCATATCTCTCATCTCCAATGATCAAAGACTGCAAGGGGTGAAAGGTCAAGCCTGAACTTTAGACCTCGCGACACTCACATGCGTGTCATCATCGCTGGAGTCGAGAAGATCAAGGATGACTCTTTTTTTGATTGTCATATAGTGTAAGAGGTGCGCAGTTCGGGGTTTTTTTTGTGTTTTTCCCCCCCCCCCTTGTTTCTTTCTTTGTTGTGTTGTTTTTTTTTCCTTTATTTTTCCGAGCGTGTATGGAAGCTCTTGTTTGGAATTTACCCTCTCCTCTCAACAATGTGCAAGCGTTGCATGTCTACCACAAACCTTGATGTTCGTTCATATCAAGTTATGAAAGAAAAGCCATTGCTCGCACTTCCCCTTGTCGGTTTCGCTAAAAGCAACTTGCCTTTGGTGAATGTTATAAAAGAGAGACACAGAGAGAGAGAGAGAAAGGGAGAGAGAGAGACAGAGAGACAGAGAGAGACAAAGACAGACAGAGAGAGAGAGAGGATATAACTGATTATTCAAGAAAAGTATCATATCCACACACACACACACACACACACACACACACACACACACAGACAGAGAAAGGATATAACTAAATATTCAAGAAAAGTATCATATCGACAGAGAGAGAAAGAGAGAGAGAGGGGGAGACAGACAGACAGAGACAGAGGCAGAGAGAGAGAGACAGACAGACAGAGACAGAGACACAGAGAGAGACAGAGACAGAAACAGAGACAGAGACGTCACAATTATTCATTTTTCTTCCTCTTCTTCGTTCGTGGGCTGCAACTCCCACGTTCACTCATATGGACACCAGTGGGCTTTTACGTGTATGACCGTTTTTACCCAGTCATGTAGGAAGCCATTCTCCGTTTTCGGGAGTGCGCATGCTGGGTATGTACTTGTTTCCATAACCCACCGAACGCTGACATGGATTACAGGATCTTAAATGTGGTGTATTTGATCTTCTGCTTGCGTATACACACCAAGGTGGTTCAGGCACTAGCACGTCTGCACACATGTTGACCTGGGAGATCGGAAAAAATCTCTACCCTTTTACCCATCGGGCGCCGTTCACCGAGATTCGAACCTGGGACCCTCAGATTGAAAGTACAACTACTTTAACCACGCGTCTATTGCACACTTCAATCATTTATTCAAGAAAAGTATCACACACACACACACACACACACACACACACACACACACACACACACTCACACACATACAGAGAGAGAGACAGAGACAGAGACAGAGACAGAGAGACAGACAGACAGAGAGAGAGAGAGCGTGAAATGAGTGATTGTGTGTGCATGTGCGTGTAAATCAGTGTGCTCTAATCTGCTGGATTTACTTTCACAGCTTCACCTCATGCTACACTGAACTCAAATTGTGCCAAAAATTCAATCTGCTCCACTCCTTTTTTTTTTTTCTTTTCTTTTTCTTCAGTTTCACTTCATGCTATATTGACTGTATCGAGTTCCCCTTTGTTCCGTGCATTTACTTCTTGAGTGGGGGCTGTAGGCCTAAGTCACCAAAAGTTCCGTGTTCCCCCCTGTCTATTTTACCTCACCAAACTCCATCAGCTCTAACCTTGCAACATTGAAGTAGATGACAGCATCAGGCTGGGAAGCTGACTGCTTGTGTGCGGGTGAGTGTATTTGTATTTCTTTCGTATTTTCTTTTTATCACAACAGATTTCTCTGTGTGAAATTCGGGCTGCTCTCCCCAGGGAGAGCGCGTCGCTTCACTACAGCGCCACCCTTTTTAACTCTCTCCATACGAACGGCGAAAGAGACGACGTTAACAGCGTTTCTCCCCAATTAAAACCATCAAAATATTACAAGCGGAAGGCTCTTACACTGAAGAGGTGAATGTTGACAAAGAATACAACGATTCTGACGACGGAAGCTAAAGGTTGGATCATTGAGACACTCACTGGACATCCGAGGGGTCTGTGTAGAGGAGAAGAGAGGACTGGCCGTACTGAGTGAGTTAAAAAAATACTTTTCCTGCGTGCTGTTTTACTATAACAAAGTGGATTTTTCTACTGAATTTTGCCAGGAACAACCCTTTTGTTACCGTGGGTTCTTTTACGTGCGCTAAGTGCATGCTGCACACGGGACCTCGGTTTATCGTCTCATCCGAATGACTAGCGTCCAGACCACCACTCAAGGTTTAGTGGAGGGGGAGAAAATATCGGCGGCTGGGCCGTGATCCGAACCAGCGCGCTCAGATTCTGTCGCTTCCTAGGCGGACGCGTTACCTCTAGGTGAGTGTGTGGGAAGAGAAAGAGGGAGGGGGGGAGGGGGCGGGGGGTAGGGGTGTAAAAATCGCATTTAAAGAAAAAAGAAGGAAGATAATCAAAAGTTGAAAAGAAAAAAGAATCAGAATGCTGACCACCGTCTGCCTTGTCTGCGTAGCCAATGCCAACAACACGCATTCCATGTCTGTGTTGTCTCAAGGTCTTTTGTTGTTGTTCTTCTTCTTCTTCTTGGTGTCTCAGTTCTCTTTGATCATTGAATTCTATTTTGTGAAAACTCTTCTTCTTATCTCCGGCGGTGATCAAATTCTCCGACGGCCAAAGACCCGAGCCGATCAAACAGGAAGCTCGCTTCACGTTCGTGCGTACCGTACCGTACCGCCAGCCAGGCATGCTGGAAGAGGACCCAGGATCAAACAATGCAGTCAAGCCTTGTTCTTTAAAAAAAAAAGTATTTATTTTTTAAATAAACATACAGGGTTCTGGCCACCATTCTTCCCTTTCCATCAACAAACAATACCCCACCACCGCACGGTCACTGTCCAGACAGGCGCTCCGAGGATAATATTACAACAACAGCAGCAAGAACAACAACAACTACTACTACTGCTGCTGCTGTTGCTGCTGCAGGTGCTACTACTACTATTACTACTGCTGCTGGTGCTATTACTGCGACTGAATAATCCACAAAAAAGTGTAATCCCCCTACCCAATCCCCTCCAAGATGATTAATATCCATACTCAACACTCATAGCCAAATCACTATGCCTTAACTATGTCCAGTTTGTCCACACGCACACACACACACACACACACACACACACACACACACACACACAACAGGCCTCTGGAGCTCGGATCAGATAAACACAAAGTGTAAAAAAAAACCCAACAACAACCCCATCTTGTTTCAATTAGTCTTTTTTTCCCCCACTGAACACAAGTGTTAAACATCTTGTATCAACATGGTCTTTATTCCACGAAACACAACAACAACACGAGCGTTAAACATCTTGTTTCAACAGAATCTTCATTCCACCGAACACGCGAAGGCAATGCTTCAAACAAAATCCAGTAATTCACGAGAAAAGGGGAAGGCATTAAGCACATTTCCCTTGTTGTTGATAACCCTCAGTCAACGTTAAGAAGCTACTGCTGTAGCTGTTTGTTGCAACTTTTATAATTATTGTTTGTTTATTTTTTTATTTTTTTTTTTTGTTGTTATTTCTACTTTATTTTTTTTTTTAATTAATTTTTTATTGTTATTTATTTATTTATTTATTTATTTACTTACTTTTTAAATTTTTTTTGTTATTTTGATTTTATTTATTCTATTCTATTTTATTTATTTTTCATTGTTATCTATGTTCATCTTCTATTATTTTTTCTTTCTTTCTTCTCAAGGCCTGACTAAGCGCGTTGGGTTTCGCTGCTGGTCAGGCATCTGCTTGGCAGATGTGGTGTAGCAGTATATGGATTTGGCCGAACGCAGTGACGCCTCCTTAAGCTACTGATACTGACACTGATACTGTTTACTGTCTGATGACAACAGCAGATTTCAAAGAGTAAAGGACAGACGCAAAGTTTTCCGATGAACGTAACGCGAACAGTTTCAGTTTCAATGTGCCTGCGTGTGGACTGATTAATATATGCTGCATCACACCTGCTCTTAGAAGAAAAAAAACGAAGAAAAACCCCCCAGCAACAACAACAAAAGCAGATGCTTGACACTTGCATAAACCCAACCAGCTAGTGAGGCCATAAGAGCCTACCCTAGGTCTGTTGTATAGTAACATAAAAATGAAAGAAAGTAATTAGAAAATAATCATAAACAAACAAAGCAATACAGAGTTTTCTTATTCTTTTCAGTGGACGCTTTTTTGCAGTAACGTGTCATAATAATTATATACTGCAAATGGAATCCATCGCCTATGATGCTCATGTCGTCTAAAACAAAGTCGGTCTACTCTAAGTTTGTATAAAGCAGTAATATAAAAAAATAAAATAAAAGCAATATTAGAAAATAACCATAAACAAATAAGTAAAGATTTTTTCTTTTCTTTTCTCTTCCTCCCAGTAGACGCTTTTTGCAGTAACATGTCATATTTTGGTAATGAAATTCATCGCCTTTGACGCTCATGCCGTCAAAAGAATGTCGATCTTTCTCTCTGTGTATGCTTTCTCATCTATTTGTATTTGTATTTGTTTGTATTTGTATTTCTTTTTATCACATCAGATTTCTGTGTGCTCTCCCCAGGAACATCAAACATTTTCACCGTTTGACTCTCGCACAAAAATCAAACCAAAGAATAAACATGCGTTTTTCCTTTCTTTTTCTTTTTTTCCTCACTCTTATCCTTTCCCGAAATTCGTGGAGGGGTGGGGGAGGGGGAAGCATACACTTACTGCACTGCCGTCAATATTCTCCCCATTGTTGGAAAGATATCAGCCGCACGATATTGCGACCAAAGCAGATGAATATCTCCCTAATACGGGCTCAAGCACAGAAAATGGAAACATAGGATAATATGTATGAAAATCATGCATTGCTGAAGAGAATCTGCAAGAAGGTTAGCATTTGTTTGTTTTTCTTAAGGAAAGAATAAACATATCAGCATAAGTCTTGTCTGTATCAGGAGAGGTATTCGCCATTGAGCGACAACACACACACACACACACACACACACACACACACACACACACACACACACACACACACAAGTACGCACAATGACAATGACAATGCTTTATTGTCCGTTCAGCCGTGTAGCCATTTGGACAATGGGGCAATATATGTGCACAGTTCCAGAAACACACACACGCATCGTTCACAGAGAGAACCGGAAATGGAAAGGATGTTTATACAGAAGACCATCGGCCCATTCTGAACGGACATGGACAAGCATATCACAATCGTAATCACGTACACAGAAGAATATCTCGTCGAAGCAGTATATTGCTAACTGACAGCAAGTAGACGTCTTTTTAAGGCTTTCTCAAGGAGGCGTCACTGCCTTCGGACTAATCCATATACGCTGCACCACATCTTCTAGAAAGATACCCGACCAGCAGCATAACTCAACGCGCTTAATCAGGCCTTGGGTTACATATTTGTTCACCTGTCGGAGTGAATTTCTTCTAAAGAATTTTGGCAGAGGACAAACACTTGTTGGCTCTTTTCTTCTTCTTCTTTTTTTTTTTTTTTTTTTTTCAGTGCGCCAATTGCGTGCTGCACACGAGACCTCGGTTTGTCGCCTCACCCGAACGACCAGACGCTTAGAGTTTGATTTTCCAGTCAAACTTGGGAGACAGGGCGAGAGCGGGAATCGAACCCAGAACCCTCACGGACACTGTGTTGGCAGATGAACGTCTAAACCATTCTACCACCTTCTCGTCCAGTCCGCAAACATTAGTCAAGCAGCCTGTTGGGCATCTTCGACTTGATGTTGTCACAAAGGCTTGGTTGGTCTTGATGCGGATCCCTCGGCGACTCGTCGAAGACAAATCTGACGACCTGTATATGCTGGATGTTTCTATTTGTTTACATTGTTGTGCAATGCCTTATTGTCTTAACGTGTGTGTGTGTGTGTGTGTGTGTGTGTGTGTGTGTGTGTGTGTGTGTGTGTGTGTGTGTGTGTGCATTTTACATTTATATACGATCTATTTGTTGGGGTTTATTTTTACATTGTCGTACACTACCTTGTCTTAACATGTGTGTGGGTGGGGGTGGGGGTGAGGGTTAAATATCAATAATTTATTTGTTGGATGTTTTCTATTGGTATACATTGTTGTACAATACTTTACTGTCTTAATGTGTGCGTATGTATGGGGGTGTGGGGGTGGGGGGGGGGTGTTGTTTTAGTCAGCTACTGAGAGTTTTTATCTGACTTGTTTCAGTGTATTGTATGGTACATATGCTTATTTTTATGCTGATGTCTACAACGAGCCTGTGATTGCACACGTTAATTTCCACGTGGATTAATAAAGCGTTTTTGAATTGAATTTTGAATTGATTTTTTTTTATGCTTGGTTCTGCTTTTTTTTCTTTTCTTTTTTTAAATTAAGTCGACCACGTTCAGTCTTGCTGTACTTGTGTTAGTACTTCTCTTTCTCTTCCTCTCTCTCTACTGACCTCTCTCTCTCTCCACCACACGTTTATCATTTATTTCGTTTCACTTTATTCATATCTTAGCTTAGTTTTGTTGAAACTCACGTGTGATCACGTACAAACTTCTAGCTAGGATGACACCCGCCACATGTTTTACTAGTATGTGCATGTATATCAGGACAGGACTTTATATATGATTTTGTTCTTGTCCTGTTCGTCTATATCTGTGTTGTGACATGTTTCAAATGAAACACTGTTAACCCTTTCACTCCCAAACTCGCATTTATGCAGCAGCTAGGTAGAGCACCCATGTCACTGAAGGGCGACCAGATCATGGGTCTGTTATCCATGACCCTACTGCTCTTCATGTTCGGTGGTAGGATGAGTCATATTTTCTACCCATCACAGGGGGATTCCCCAGCTGTACTTAGACTCCATATTCACCGTGTTTATAGCACAAGGGAATTTTGCACTCTGAATTGACTGGCGGTGAAAGGGTTAAACCAACGACCTGATACTCTCGTCACAGCGATGACTGTCGCAACAGCTGAATGGTTAAAGCGTTGGGCTCTCAATCTGAGGGTCCTGGGTTCCTCATCCCTGTATGGGCGGTCTGGTGCGTAAACAGAGTGGAGAGTTCTTTTTCTCTCCTCTCCCTATCTCCCAGATCAGCGTAAGTGCCCTAACCCCCCCCCCCCCCACCCCCCACTTCCCCCCCCCACCCCCCCATCTGCGGACCCCCCTTCCCCTTGCTGGTGCCGTAATCACCGACGTGTGTTTAAACACGCACAGAAGATCAAAATACGCGTGTTGAAAAGATCCAGTAACCCATGTCAGCATTCGGCTGGGGCTGTTGGAAACACGAATACACACCCCCAGCATGCACGTTCATGCACGAAAATGGAGCATGGCTGCATATTGAACAGAAAAAACAAAACAACAACAACAACCACAACCACACACACACACACAAAACCAAACACGGTCAAACACGTTACAAAGCCCACTCGTAGATCTGAACCAATGAACGCAGTAGTTTGCACAGCCTACGAACCGTAGAAAGATGAAAGAAAACAGAAGGAAGGAAGGAAGACAGGCAGTGATGACTGTTGGGGGAGGGAAAACAGCTGCAAGACGGCCGCGCATTAATGAAACAAACGACCGTAAGAGACGAGGGGAATCAAAGAAACAAAACCTCCTTTGGCTTAATTAAAAAAAGATCAGGTTGTGCTCAAAAAGAAGTGACCTCCAAATCGATCAGCGTTCTCAGCGTTTTCCGAATTCCCACTTTAATGCTTTCAACGTGTCTCTTCCCTTGCCCACCCCTCTCACGCCCCCTCTCCCTATCCACCCTCCAACAGGGTGTGTGTGTGTGTGTGTGTGTGTGTGTGTGAGTGAGTGAGTGAGTGAGTGTGTGTCTGTGTGTCTGTGTGTGTGTGCGTGCGTGTGCGTGTGTGTGTGTGTGTGTGTGTGTGTGTGTGAGTGAGTGAGTGAGTGAGTGAGTGAGTGAGTGAGTGAGTGAGTGAGTGTGTGTGTGCGCGCGCGCGCGCGCGTGTGTGTGTGTGTGTGTGTGTGTGTGTGTGTGAGAGAGAGAGAGAGAGAGAGAGAGAGAGAGAGAGAGAGAGACCCTTAACGAAATATAAAGACGAACACTGGTTGGCGGAAGGAGGACCCAAGCACACACCCCTCCCCTCCCCCCAGCAAGCACTCCCACCCCACGCCCCGTACCCTCCCCACCCCACCGCCCTCCTTCCTGACCCCCCCATCAACACTCCTCTCTTAACACCTGACAGCAGGTTTTAAAGGTCAACGCTCTCTCTGCAAGTGATTCCCCGTGGATTAGCAATCGTGGCCAGCAGTTCAACACACACCCACACACACCCTCCGCCCTAAAGTTCTTATCAGACCGAGGACGTGTCAGTGAGGTGTCAGGTCTCTCTCTCTCTCTCTCTCTCTCTCTCTCTCTCTCTCTAGCTTCCTTCCTCCCTTCTTAAAAGTCTTACCACCCACGTACTGTGCACACCTGTCTGTTCGTTCACCACCTGTTTATCACCCCTGATGCTATCTATCACACAGTCTCGGGGAGACGATATATATATACAGAGTTGGGGGGGGGGGGGGGGGGGGCGGGCAATAAAGGTGGCAGAATGGTTAAGACGCTTATCTACCCGATACCCAGTCCCTGTGAAGGTCTGGGAGTTCGATTCCTCGCGGTCTCACCCTGTCTCCCCCTAGTTTGACTGGAAAATTAAAAAAAAACAAAAAACTGAGCGGCGTCTGGTCATTCGCCGGAGACGATAACAAAAACCGAGGTCCCGTGTGCAGCAAGCATTTGGCGAGCTGAAAAAAGAACACGCGGCAACATGAATGGTGTCCTCTGGCAAATTATATGTAAAAGAAATCCACTCTGATAGGTACGCAAAAGTACACAGTTATATCATGTACTCTCTCTCTCTCTCTCTCTCTCTCTCTCTCTCTCTGTGGAAAGCTTTGCTGATTCAATGCAGATATTAAGTATCTGATAGAAAATGTTGCTATTTCTGTCTTTGAATTAAAAAATATATATAATGGTACTATTCTCAAAGACGTCTTTCTCCCTCCCTCCCTCTGTCTCTGTTGGTCTGTCTGTCTGTCTGTCTTTCTCTATTTTTTCTACATTCTTGGCGCATATACGTTATTCTAAAGAGTGTGTTTGCGTTTACGTGTACAATTTCTGTGTAGTCCTTTCCATGATTGGTAATGTATGTGATGCTTTGATTTTTTTCTCTTCCTTTCTCGTTTGATGTTATGTGATGCTATTTGCAATTCATTTGTTCATATTTTCTCCTTTTGGGGGCTGGATGAAAAAAAAGCATTGTTGCTTATTCGATTACCCTCAGATTCATTTATTCATTCATTCTCTCTCTCTCTCTCTCTCTCTCTCTCTCTCTCTCTCTCTCTCTCTGCCTCTCCCCTGTAGCATCAGACCATGTGGGCACTATTGATGAACCTGTCAACCAGTTCTATCCATCTCTCCCTGTTCCTCGTCTCTCAGGACTTTCCAAGCTGAGATGTTGTCCACCCATCTGTCTCTTTTCTGTCCGCCTCTCCTTCCCCCTCTCTCGCACTGTGCCTTACAGGATTGTCTCGGCACGAACATCTAGCATCTGTTGAACTCTCCTAGTTTGACTGGAAAGTCAAAACTGAGAGGCGTCTAGTCTGGGAATGACACAGGAAACGAATGATGAGCGCCCAATGGCAGCCGTCAGTCGGCTCCACCCAGGTAGACAGCCTGTTGTGAAAATGACCCCGTGTTTGTAAAGCGCTTAGAGCTTGGTCTCCGACCGAGGATAGGCGCTATATAAGTATCCATATCAATCGAATGATGATGACGCAGTCTTGTGCTGCCTGAAGCATCTCACGTTTGAGACATGACTGATCAGTCAGCGACTGTCATCAAAGCAGCTCCTTTTCAGCAAACCAAAACTGGCCATGAAAAAGCCAGCACTTTCTCACCTATCAAGCTGCGTCATGATTTAACATCATTCCTTGGAAGCTCTTTTTATGGGCCACTTGGGCATAACCACCCCAGGAAAGACTTATAGTACTGATTCCTTGGTACCAGGCCAGCTGTCAATGTATTCAGAGAGCCAGACAGGAGGGCCGGTTAGAATGAAGATCCAAATGTGGATCCCCCCCAAAAGGACGGCATGTAAAAGACGTCGCTCCACCGACTGAGCGAATGGAGCATCGTCAGGGTACACAGACATGGGCACCCGCTACATAAGCATTTGATGGCGTCAAACATCACAGAGGGTCAGGAGGAAAATTAGTATGCCGGCCCCCAACCCAGCCTCCTCCTGCCGGGGCCCCATTCCCAACTGTGAATCTACTGTCTCAAAATTGGCCCGACGATGTGAGAACGTCTGAGCCATTCTAAGTCCTGGGAAAAGGTCAATCACCTCGTGATGCTCTTAAAAGTCAATCGTTCCTGGACACGTACTTCAGAAATAGGGGGTGTTCTCGTAGTCCAAATCACCTCCACGTCCCCTACGCCCACACGCCTCTCCAAAACACTTCTTTTGTAGATCACCGCCAAAATTGACCCATGGGGCTCGACCGACGAGCACGAACTGCTCCCTGAAGACGAGTTTGAACGAGTCGTATCTCCTGAAGGCAACAGCCTCCTCTGTCTGACCCTGTTCTACCACACATAATTTGTAGAGTAAAAGAAAATGCTGAGTACTGAGTTGGAAGGAATAACGTTGCATGTTTGGGTTGTTTTTTTTTTTTGCTGTATCACGCATAGTCTGAGGGAAAGGGCAGAGTTTTCCATGCAGATTCTGAGTGCAGATAGCTTCACGCAGACTTTAGACAGTCGTTGCTCCATGCAGGTTTGGGAAAATGGTGGCTCGTGGGCCGACCAAGAATCTTGGAAACTTCTTATTCTTGAAGACACTAGAGTTTTTTCTCTGCATCTAGCCACCCAACCAACCCTTGCCCCCACCCCTGCAACTACCTTCCGACCCCCCCCCCCCCCCCCTCTCTCCCCCTCTCTCCCCCTGCCTTCCCTCTATCAACAGCAGCCCTGATGAACTTTGCCAGCGATGACACAACTCAACTACCACTCACTCTTCTGGTGCAGCTGCATACTGTGTCCCTCACAAAATTATGGGGACACGAAAGAGCTGTGAAGAGCTGCGCATGGGGATCCGACCTTCTTCTTCTTCTGCGTTCACTCGTATGCACACGAGTGGGCTTTTACGTGTATGACCGTTTTTACCCCGCCATGTAGGCAGCCATACTCCGTTTTCGGGGGTGTGCCTGCTGGGTATGTTCTTGTTTCCATAACCCACCGAACGCTGACATGGATTACAGGATCTTTAACGTGCGTATTTGATCTTCTGCTTGCATATACACACACGAAGGGGGTTCAGGCACTAGCAGGTCTGCACATATGTTGACCTGGGAGATCGTAAAAATCTCCACCCTTTACCCACCAGGCGCCGTCACCGTGATTCGAACCCGGGACCCTCAGATTGACAGTCCAACGCTTTAACCACTCGGCTATTGCGCCCGTCAAGGGGATCTGACCGATTCACCACGGGCCCCTGGTTTTTTTGTTGTTTTTTTTTCTTCTTCTTCTCAAAATTCATTTTCAGCATTCCCTGTCTTTAAAAAAAAAAAAAAGAAAGAAAAAAAAAGTAAAAGAACTTTTTTCCGGGAAAGTAGAGGGAGGGTAGATACTTTTTTTTTGCATTGCTCCCAGAATGTCCCACTACTATTACGACATAGAGAGACATAGGCGGTGATGTTGGTGAGGTGGGGGTAGAGGGGTTGTAGGGAGACATTCTGGCTTGTGACACTGAGAGAGGGGCGGGAGTGGGGGGGGGGGAGGGGAGGTTGGTCGGTGGGATGTAGGGGGCGAGGGGGGAGGTGGGGGGGGGGGGGGGGGGCTGGAAACCCGTGGTTTGCCCGTCCGTCAGTTTACAACCCCCCACCACCAGGCCCCCCCACCCCCTCCCCGCAAAATTATTGGGAGAAAGCCATTTTTGGTAGCTACCACACCCAATCCTTTCCCCCATCACCCCTCCCCTCGCTCCTATCAAACAAATTGCTGTCCCCATTCGTCGCAGGGACACACAACGTTTTCCTCCCTTATTAACGCCATTGTCACTCGGTAGATGGCCAGGGAGCGCGTGAGGGGGGAAGGAAGGGGGGTGGGAGGGGGAGGGAGTAAGAGGAACTGGCTGGTGGGATGGGGTGGAGGTGGGGGGTGGGGTGTGGAAGCGGATATGAAGGCAGAAAAAGGAAGCAGTAATTCCGGCACTGACGACCGGACGGGGGCGTTTTGAGAACGTAAAGAGATAATTGATGCGAGGGTCGAGGAGAATGACTGACGAGGAGAAGCCAAAAGAGGAGGAGGAGGAGGAGGGAGAGGAGGAGGAGGAGGAGGAGGGAGAAGAAGAAAAAGAATAAGAAAAAGAAAGAGGAGGAGGAGAAGGAGGAGGAGTAGCAGGAGGGAGAAGAAGAAAAAGGAGGAGGAGAAGAAGAAGGAGGAGGAGGAGGAGAAGAAGAAGAAAAAGGAGGAGGAGGAGGATGAAGGAGAAGAAGAAGGAAAAAAAGAAAAAAGAAGGAGGAGGGGGGGAGAAGAAGAAGGAGGTGGAGGAGGAGGGGGGAGAAGAAGAAGAAGGAGGAGGAGGAGAAGAAGAAAAAGGAGGAGGAGGAGGGAGAAGAAGAAGGAAGAGAAGGAGGAGGAGAAGTAGTAGAAGAAGAAGGAGTAGGAGAAGGAGGAGAAGAAAAAGAAGAAGAAGAAGAAGGAGAAGCAGCAGCAGGAGGAGGAGAGGGAGGATGGAAGAAGAAATATGACAGAAAGGAGAAGAGCTGCGATAACAGGAAATGGTCCAAGTCGTATGGACTATTTGTGTGACTATGGAACTAAAAAAAAACAACAACTAAGGACACTAAAAGGACTCATCTTGTATTCATCGCCTGTCCGATAGTTTATGGGGCTTAAAGTAACTCCAATGTATCGAGAACGAGATTTGTCTCCGATGGAGAAAGGACTTTTATATATATATATATATATATATATATATATATATATATATATATATATATATATATATTTTTTTTTTTTTTTTTTTTTACTGTTATCTTTCATAAATATTTATGCATGCACTGAAGTTCCGACTGAGCGCGTTGGGTTATGCTGCCGGTCGTGCATTAGCCTTGCAGATGCGGTGTAGCGTACATGGGTTTGTCCGAACACAGTGCCGCCTCCCGTGGCGGAAACCCGAGACTGAAAATAAAAGCGTTATTTTATTCCTGGCGTGACCCCGAATTTCGTTTCGTGGGAATGCTCCTCCAAATCGTGTTGCATCGTGTCGTATCGTTTTGTATCGTACCGTATTGTGTCGTATCGAATTGTATAGCATTGCTTTTTGTCATAACAGATTTTTCAGTGTGAAATTCGGGCTGCTCTCTCGTGGAAAGGGTTGGGATGCGGGGGGTGGGGCTGGGGGTCAGGGCTGTGTGTCGTAACAGTGCAGCGCTACTCTTTTTTTTTTTTTTTTTACCTTGTCTGAAAATGTTGTTGCCAAAGTGATTTTTTTTTCTCTCTCTCTCTCGCACTTTTTGGCAGGGAAAACCCTTTTGTTTGTTGCATGCCGTTGGTTCTTTTAATTAACCCTTTCACCGCCAGTCAGTTTAGAGTGAAATACTCCCTGTGCTGTGAATGAAATATGGCCTATCCTACCACCGAAAATTAAGAGCAGAGGGTTTTGTAATTGTTGTGAACTACTGCCCCATGATCTGGTCGTATTCCAGCAACATGGGTTGCTCTACCTGGCTGATGCCCCAATGTGACACTGGCTGTACATGCCCCGAGTGCATGCCGTGCACGGGAGGAAGGACTATATTTATGTACGCTTATCTATTATTTATTCACCATTTTTTTTCTTTTTTTCTCAAGGCCTGACTAAGCGCGTTGGGCTACGCCGCTGGTCAGGCATCTGCTTGGCAGATGTGGTGTAGCGGATATGGATTTGTCCGAACGCAGTCACGCCTCCTTGAGCCACTGAAACTGAAACTGAAACACACAAGGTCTAGTGGAGAGACAGATATATATATATATATATATAGAGAGAGAGAGAGAGAGAGAGATGGAGAGAGAGAGACGGAGAGAGAGAGAGAGACGACTTGAACCTAGTCAGTAGCATTACCAACCACTGGGCCACCGCTTCAGTGTGTCGGGAAATACCAGCAGCACAGACACACATGCAAATAATTATACGTGACTCCCCATCGGAAGTAACTACTGATCGATCGTGCGAGGCAGGACGGGCGCAACAGCCGAGTGGTTAAAGCGTTGGACTCTCAATCTCAGGGACCCGGGTTCGAATCTCGGTGACGGCGCCTGGTGGGTAAAGGGTGGAGATTTTTCCGATCTCCCAGGTCACACATACGCCTGAACCCCCTTCGTGTGTATA
>NC_134897.1:32242946-32250446 GCF_041734735.1 Babylonia areolata | reverse complement strand
CCCCTTCCCCGCGACCCCCCCCCCCCCCCCCCCCCACACACACACACCACAAACTCAACTCCACACACACACACACAAAAATAACTGAACAGAAGTGTCCTGTGTCTGATAATCATGTTTGCTTTGCACTTTTGTTCCCATGTGCCATCGTCAACAGTTCGTCTGAAGGGGGGAAAAAAACAGAAAACCCACGCGTGGCTTCCTTCCTGTCAAGCGATTCTTCCGCCAACACAAAGAAGAGCATAAAAAAACCCAAAAAGAATTAGAAGCGTATAAAATCAATTAGATCACAAGCATTTCCGGTCTTCTTTTTTTTCTTTTTTTCCCAACACTAAAATGTTGGTTTTATATGGATCTGGGGAAAAAAATGGTTGAATTCTCATCTTTTGTTCGAAGGGATAAATGTAATACATAGTCTTCTCCCTCCCTCAACCCCCCTCTCTCTCTCTGTGTCTCTGTCTCTCTCTCTCTCCAACAACATACCATTCCAAACGCCCATATATATATATATATATATATATATATATATATATATATATATATATGTATGTATGTATGTATGTATGTGTGTGTGTGTGTGTGTGTGTGTGTGTGTGTGTGTGTACGCGCGCGCTCTTGTGCGTGTTGTGCATGTATTCATTAAGAAGCATTGTTAAAAATAAAAGGAAAGGAAAAAAGGAACAACAACAACAACAACAAAAAAGAACAACAGTCTTTGATGTGTATGGAATCAGCAAAAAAAACCACCAAACACTTGTTTGTTTTGTTTTTTCCCTCCCACATTACTTTGAGTGAGTGCATGTTTGTGCTTGCATTCGTAAAGAAGTACTGTTTAAAACAAACAACGTTCTTTGATGTGTAGAGAAGCAGAAACATATACCAAACAATTTTTTTGTTGTTATTTTTTGTTTGTTTCTTTGTTTGTTTGTTTTTAATTTCTCATGCTTGTACTGTTTTAAAAAAGTTCAGGTTTGAGTTTGGCTGGCTTCGAGAGAGACAAAGAGAGATTATTCAATGAGGTAATGAAGGGATGGTTACATATTTTTGTATGAATATATCTACATAAGGATATAATCTTACTATTAGCATACACAGACGAAACTGAGTTCCGTTTACCCAATCATGAAACTACGTCTTCTACTGACTTTGAAATATGAATGGCAAGATACGAAATGACGTTATCACTTGTAGAACATATGAGTAATACTAAGCGAACATTACTCTGTCTGCCGAAGTATCCCAGCGGAATATATCTTTGTCTCAAGCCATCTTCTTCTTCTTCTTCTTCTGCGTTCACTCGTATGCACACGAGTGGGCTTTTACGTGTATGACCGTTTTTACCCCGCCATGTAGGCAGCCATACTCCGTTTTCGGGGGTGTGCATGCTGGGTATGTTCTTGTTTCCATAACCCACCGAACGCTGACATGGATTACAGGATCTTTAACGTGCGTATTTGATCTTCTGCTTGCATATACACACGAAGGGGGTTCAGGCACTAGCAGGTCTGCACATATGTTGACCTGGGAGATCGTAAAAATCTCCACCCTTTACCCACCAGGCGCCGTCACCGTGATTCGAACCCGGGACCCTCAGATTGAAAGTCCAACGCTTTAACCACTCGGCTATTGCGCCCGTCTCTCAAGCCATCTAATACAGGAAAACATTACAGAAATGAACCTCATCTTCTTTTTCCTTTTTTATTATTTTTTTTAAGATGTACATATACGGACATACCATATCGTTTGCAGTGGAGGTCTTACACCTTTTACTGTGCACATTAATGTCAGATATATCAAAAATAACCTTTACCAAAGAACATCTAATGAGACGACTAATATTCACTACTAAATATGGTTCTTCAGACGAATCGTTTCAAACAATCTGAGCAAGGAAAATCTTTCGCTAATTTAATCACTCCTGTCATCTAAAGTCAATTATACGCTGTTTAAAGCAAGTAACATAATATAATCAACCCATAACGCATTGATTAAGCCTCACAAACGCAAAACCACTCCTACATAGGCATTTCTTTGTAAAGCTGATTACCCACGTTTCCCTTACCTTCGTATCTAGATCAAACATCATCTAATAAGTTTTGAGCAGGCAATCTGCATTCATTCATATTAACTAGTTTTACCCAATACCTGATGCATTTTACAAACGATTTACCATAAAGCGGACATGTGCCAAGCTCATCGTAAAGCAAATCATTTGCAGTTCTTCTATCAACCTGAAAAAAACAACAACAAAAAACTGTTCATAGCAAACAGAATAATGTAGTTTTTCTGTCTTGTACCCCCTTTTCCCAAGCTCAAAATATCAGCACGGTACTGTACTATAGGCTGGGCTTCAACATCAGACAATATAGAATCTTTTTCTTTTAAAGACAGAGAGAGAGACACAGAGAGAGAGACAGGCAGACAGAGAGAGAGAGAGAGAAAGAAACAGAGTAAGAGGTAGAGACCAAACAAACACCAACTGAGTTTGAGGAGGAATACAGGGTTAAGGAGAGAAAAAAAAGTTACACACACACGCGCGCGCGCGTGCGCACACACACACACACACACACACACACACACAGTTTGTAAAGTTTGTCACCTCCCACTTTTTTTTTTCCTCACAGTCAACAAGGAATAGCATTCATCAGGGCCATCAGACGTCCTGTCATAGTTTCTGCTTCACGCTCACTGGCTGGTCATGAAAAAGTTGTTGAGTGGAATCGTCTTTGGGGAGGCCGGGGAAGGGGGAGAGGGGAAGGGGGGGAGGGGGGGGGGGGGAAGGGGAAGGGGAAAACTCGCTAAAATATATATTGCCTCTGCCGGTCGCTCTCTTTGGGGGCACAGGGCGAAATTGGGTAACGGTCTGGAGGACTAAGAAGACCCTATTGTTTTTTGGGTTTGTTTTTATTTGAGGGGGTTGGGTCGGGGGGTGGGGGGTGGAGGTGAGGGGGGGTATGTATACATTTGTGTGTGTGTGTGTGTGTGTGTGTGTGTGTGTTCGTGTGTGTGTGTGTGTGTGTGTGTGTGTGATTCCATCCAACAACTTTCCATGACCAGCCAGTGAGCGTGAAGCAGAAACCATGACAGGACGCCTGATGGCCCACATGAATGCTATTCCTTGTTGACTGTGAGTCCAAAAACAAAACAAAAAAACCAAAAAAACCACGTGTGTGTGTGTGTGTGTGTGTGTGTGTGTGTGTGTGTGTGTGTGTGTGTGTGCGTGCGTGCGTGCATGCGTGGACGTGTATGTGTGTGTGTGTGTGTGTGTGTGTGAGCGCGCGAGTGTGTGAGTGCATGCAAGTGCGTGGCGGGTGGAGTGGGTACGGCGGGGGGCGTGCGTGCTTGTTTGTGCGTGCGTGCGTGCTTGTTTGTGCGTGAGTGAGTGCGCGCGCGTGCATGTGTGTAGTCCAGATATGTTGCTGAACAAGCTGGCCACAAGAATCGGGGAAAAGACAACTCACAGGTAAAAACATTCACCAAACTCAACTGAACAAATAACATTCGGCTCCTCAATCAATCAACCCCTCATCACTCTCTCCCCCCTCTCTCTCTAATTCTCCCTCCCTCTTTCTGTTCAGTCTCCCTCCCTCCCTCTATCTCTCTCCAGTCTCCCTCCCTCTCTCTCCAGTCTCCCTCACTCTCTCTCTCTCTCCAGTCTCTCCCCTCTCTCTCCAGTCTCCCGCCCTCTCTCTCTCTCTCCAGTCTCCCTCACTCTTATCTCTCTCTCCAGTCTCTCCAGTCTCCCTCCCTCCCTCTCTCTCTCCAGTCTCCCTCACTCTTATCTCTCTCTCCAGTCTCTCCAGTCCCCCCCTCTCTCTCCAGTCTCCCTCCCTCCCTCTCTCTCTCCAGTCTCCCTCCCTCCCTCTCTCTCTCTCCAGTCTCCCTCCCTCTCTCTCTCTCCAGTCTCCCTCCCTCCCTCTCTCCAGTCTCCCTCACTCTCTCTCCAGTCTCCCACCCTCTCTCTCCAGTCTCCCTCCCTCTCTCTCTCCAGTCTCCCTCCCTCCCTCTCTCTCTCCAGTCTCCCTCCCCCTCTCTCTCTCCAGTCTCCCTCCCTCACTCTCTCTCTCCAGTCTCCCTCCCTCTCTCTCTCTCCAGTCTCCCTCCCTCTCTCTCTCTCTCCAGTCTCCCTCCCTCACTCTATCTCTCTCTCCAGTCTCTCTAGTCTCCCTCCCTCCCTCTCTCCAGTTTCCCTCCGTCTCTCTCTCTCTCCAGTCTCCCTCCCTCTCTCTCTCCAGTCTCCCTCCCTCTCTCTCTCCTGTCTCCCTCCGTCTCTCTCTCTCTCTCTCTCCAGTCTCCCTCCCTCTCTCTCTCTCTCCAGTCTCTCTAGTCTCCTCCCCCTCTTTCTCTCCAGTCTCCCTCCCTCTCTCTCTCCAGTCTCACCCGTCTCTCTCCAGTCTCCCTCCCCCTCTCTCCAGTCTCCCTCCCCCTCTGTCTCTCCAGTCTCTCCAGTCCCCCCTCCCCTCTCTCTCTCCAGTCTCCCTCCCCCTCTCTCTCTCCAGTATCTCCAGTCTCCCTCTCTCTCTCCAGTATCTCCAGTCTCCCTCCCCCCTCTCTCTCTCTCTCTCTCCAGTCTCCCTCTCTCTCTCCAGTATCTCCAGTCTCCTCCCCCTCTCTCTCCAGTATCTCCAGTCTCCCTCTCCCTCCCCCTCTCTCCAGTCTCCCTCCCCCTCTCTCCAGTCTCCTTCCTCCCCCTCTCTCTCCAGTCTCCCTCCCTCTCTCTCTCTCTCTCTCCAGTCTCCCTCCCTCTCTCTCTCTCTCGTCTCCCTCCCCCCTCTCTCTCCAGTCTCCCTCCCCCTATCTCTCTCCAGTCTCCCTCCCTCTCTCTCTCTCTCCAGTCCCCCCTCTCTCTCTCCAGTCTCCCTGACCCTCTCTCTCCTCCGTCTCCCTCCCCCTCTCTCTCTCCAGTCTTCCTCCCCCTCTCTCTCTAGTCTCCCCCCTCTCTCCAGTCTCCCTCCTCCCTCTCTCCTTCCTCCCCAACATCTCTCTCTCCCTCACTCCCCTCTCTCTCTCCCTCTCTCTCTCACTCCCTCCCCCACTCCTCCCCCAGTTCTGACCCACCCCCCCCTCAACCTCTCATCCCTCCCAACGCAAAGAACCACCAGGAAACATGAAGGTGCACGATCGCGCCTGTCTCTCCTCTGTGTGTGTGTGTGTGTGTGTGTGTGTGTGTGTGTGTCTGTGTGTGTGTGTGCGTGGTGGGGTGGAGGTGGAGGTGGAGGTGGTGGTGACGTTGTTTTGTTTGGCACCATTCTTTAGTCATCCATCACCTGGCGATCATCAAGGATCAGGGCTCGGTCGGTTCCAGCCGAAGGACCTGTTGACAAAAGGGCCTGGCTCCTTCCTGCCGGCATGGATGAATGGATTTAACAGACGGTGGTGGACTGGTCTGACCCCGCACACACACACACACACACACACACACACACGCAAGCACACACACACGCGCGCGCGCGCGCACACACACACACACACACACACACATACACACACACCTTCTGTGGACTGGTCTGATCCTGCACACACACACACACACACACACACACACACACACACACCTTCTGTGGACTGGTCTGACCCTGCACACACACACACACACACACACACACACACACACACATACCTTCTGTGGACTGGTTTGACCCTGCACACACACACACACACACACACACACACACACACACCTTCTGTGGACTGGTTTGACCCAACACCTTCTTCAGTGTTCGGGGAGGGGGGGTGGGGGGGGGGCACCGGTAGTTTGGTGTGGGTGCGGAGGAGGGTGGGAGGGGGGAAGTGGTGGGGGTGGGTTGAGGTGCGGATGTGGACAGTTCTGCCTGTCAGTGTTAGTCGTTAAAATAAAAAAAAGATTGCTGGGGGAAGGGAGGAGGAGTGGAAGGAAGTGAGAGAGTGGGATGGTGGGGGGATGGGGGGGGGGAAGGGTTGGCTAGAAGGGTGTACTGTTATCAATATATCCACCGAAGTGTTGGGACAAACCTTGCTTGTATAATAACATGCCCCTGATACAAGCCACGAAGTATGTTACTGTAAATTTGTGCTTGTATGTGATTTTTTGTTTTGTTTTTTGTTTTTTACCAAGCCACTGTGAATAAAGGCAGTGTCAAGATGGAACAGTCCCTCAAAGCCACAACACACACACAGACACAGTTTCGGTTTCAGTTTCAGTAGCTCAAGGAGGCGTCACTGCGTTCGGACAAATCCATATACGCTACACAACATCTGCCAAGCAGATACCTGACCAGCAGCGTAGCCCAACGCGCTTAGTCAAGCCTTGAGAAGAAAAAAAAGAGACACACACGCACACACACTAACGCTAACATTCCAGCCCCCAACCCAAAACAAACCGCTCTCTACCTCCCCGCCACACACGCTCATTATCATTTTTTTTATGATTATGATTATCCATATCATTATTACTGTCATCACTACACATAAGCTCCCCCCAATGCCTTTCTCGCCCTCACACACACACACACACACACACGCGCGCGCGCGCACACAGACGACATTCCTTAACCTGGACGCCTCCCCCCCGCCCAACCACCCTCACCTCCCCCCCACCTGCCCCCCCCTCCCCCAACCTACCCTCCTGCCCAACGGATCTCATCCACACACCACCAAACCGCCATCTGACCAACCCACAATTTGTCGTGTCCGACCAGGACCATCAGAACAGCAGAGGAGACAACCGCTGTCCCCTTTATCTGACTGAGCTTTTTGAGACGGTACTAGGCGTTGGGATGGTGGCTCCCAAAGGGCCAACTAGCTCTCGAGAATGGGAGAACTGTGGGCCGGCTGAGTGCGGTCTTGTCTCTCCTATATAGTCTGAGAATCATAGACCGTCACAAGATAAGCTGTAAATGAATTCCCGTTTGCAGTGGAGAAACTATTGATCCATACAACTCGCGCTTTGCTGTTTGGGTCCAAACAGTAAGCTTATGTCAGACAAAAATTATCTCGTAAGCTGAGAGTTTGGCATCATGACTACCCCACTCGTAAACATCCCGCCACACCTTACCAACCACCCCACCAACCTCAACAGCCACCCCATCAACCACCCAAACAACCACCCTACCAACCATCCAACAACCCCACCACTTAATCACCCCCAATAACCACTCTCCCAACCACCCCACCAACCACCCTAACGACCACCCCCAACATCCACACCCACCAAACCATCAACCACCCCACCAACCACCTAATCAAACACCAAACCAACCAAACACCCACCCCAACAATTACCCCACCAACCACCCAAAAACAACCACCCCACCAACCAACCAACCACTCTCACAAACCACCCTATCCGCCACCGCAGCCCATCCAACCATCCCACCCACCACCCCACCCCATCCAACCACCCCACCAACCACCCTTTCCAACAACCCCACCAACCACCCTACCACCCTTTCAAACCACCCCACCACCATCCTTTCCAACCACACAACCAACCATCCTTTGCAACCACTCAACCAACCACCC
>NC_134897.1:32227946-32237946 GCF_041734735.1 Babylonia areolata | reverse complement strand
GCTGTGTCAGGCTGACGACAACTGGCCGTGTGTCTGACTGAAGTGTGTTGCTGTGTCAGGCTGACGGCAACTGGCTGTGTCTGACTGAAGTGTGTTGCTGTGTCAGGCTGACGACAACTGGCCGTGTGTCTGACTGAAGTGTGTTGCTGTGTCAGGCTGACGGCAACTGGCTGTGTCTGACTGAAGTGTGCTGCTGTGTAGACTGACGGCAACTGGCCGTGTGTCTGACTGAAGTGTTTTGCTGTGTCAGGCTGACGGCAACTGGCCGTGTGTCTGACTGAAGTGTGTTGCTGTGTCAGGCTGACGGCAACTGGCTGTGTCTAACTGAAGTGTGTTGCTGTGTAGACTGACGGCAACTGGCCGTGTGTCTGACTGAAGTGTTTTGCTGTGTCAGGCTGACGGCAACTGGCCGTGTGTCTGACTGAAGTGTTTTGCTGTGTCAGGCTGACGGCAACTGGCTGTGTCTAACTGAAGTGTGTTGCTGTATCAGGCTGACGGCAACTGGCCGTGTGTCTGACTGAAGTGTGTTGCTGTGTCAGGCTGACGGCAACTGGCTGTCAGTGTCTGACTGAAGTGTGTTGCTGTGTCAGGCTGACGGCAACTGGCTGTGTCTGACTGAAGTGTGTTGCTGTGTCAGGCTGACGGCAACTGGCTGTGTCTGACTGAAGTGTTTTGCTGTGTCAGGCTGACGGCAACTGGCTGTGTCTGACTGAAGTGTGTTGCTGTGTCAGGCTGACGGCAACTGGCTGTCAGTGTCTGAATGAAGTGTGTTGCTGTGTCAGGCTGACGGCAACTGGCTGTGTCTGACTGAAGTGTGTTGCTGTGTCAGGCTGACGGCAACAGGCTGTCAGTGTCTGACTGAAGTGTGTTGCTGTGTCAGGCTGACGACAACTGGCCGTGTGTCTGACTGAAGTGTGTTGCTGTGTCAGGCTGACGGCAACAGGCTGTCAGTGTCTGAATGAAGTGTGTTGCTGTGTCAGGCTGACGACAACTGGCCGTGTGTCTGAATGAAGTGTGTTGCTGTGTCAGGCTGACGACAACTGGCCGTGTGACTGACTGAAGTGTTTTGCTGTGTCAGGCTGACGGTAACTGGCTGTGTGTCTGACTGAAGTGTGTTGCTGTGTCAGGCTGACGGCAACTGGCTGTGTCTGACTGAAGTGTGTTGCTGTGTCAGGCTGACGGCAACTGGCGTGTGTCTGACTGAAGTGTGTTGCTGTGTCAGGCTGACGGCAACTGGCTGTGTCTGACTGAAGTGTGTTGCTGTGTCAGGTTGACGTCAACTGGTTGGCAGCAACTTACTATAGGCTTTAGTGTAAGCCTAACACAGTGATTCAGACACTTCGAAAGAAATCGTTTTGCGTAGATAGATAATGTAAAAGTAAAAGAAGAAAACAACAACAACAACAAACATTCAAAACAAAAATGACAAAAAAAAAAGGTTATGCTGTGGAAAAAAAAAGAAAACAGAAGGGAAAAAAAGAAAACAAGAAAAAAGAGAAAGAAACAAAAACAAACAAAAAAACACACACACACACACACAAAATAAATTAAAAAATAAATAAATAAATAAATAAAAGAAGAAAAGGATCAATGAAAAAAAGGATGTTAGAAAAATGGGAGGCTGGAGGACCCACAAAAAAAGGGAATAGATAATTATTTTTTTTAAATAAAAAATAAAAAATGAAAAATTCCAACGTTTTAACCGAAACAAAATAAAAATGCAAAGAAATAAAAAATAATTATAATGCATGAAATGAAAAAAGATAGCACAAGATAAAAGGAACAACACAACAAAACATGAAGAAAAAAAACGGGAAGAGAGACAGAGAGAGAGACAGACAGACAGACAGAGACAGAGAGAGTGAGAGACAGAGACAGAGACAGAGAAACAGAGAGACAGACAGAAATCTCAAAAGGTCTAACTGAATCATCTTTTTTTCTCATGCTTGCACTGCCAAAAAAAAAAAAAAATTTTTTAAAATCCGGTGTGAGTTTGGCAAGCTTACAGAGAAAGAGAGATAGACAGAGAGTGAGAGAGAGAGACAGAGACAGAGACAGAGAGACAGACAGACAGACAGAGATCTCAAAAGGTCTAGCTGAATCATCTCTTTTTTTTTTCTTTTCTTTTCTTTTTTTTTTTTGTCATGCTTGCACTGAAAAAAAAAATCAGGTTTGAGTCTGGCAAGCTTACAGAGAGAGAGAGAGAGAGAGAGAGAGAGAGAGAGAGAGAGAGAGAGAGAGAGAGAGGGAGAGAGAGAGAACAAAATAAACAAATAATAAACAATAAAAAAAAAAAACTGAAAAACTGCAAGCTTTTCGACCAGCAGAAGAGAGCGAGTTGACAGCGCTCCATCCTATTGACTTGCAGATAATGACACACGTACGTCAACCTCCAGGTTTCAAACGACAGACAGCTTCTTTCGATTTCTTGTCCTCCTCCTCCTCCTACTCTTTACCTCTTTAGTTCCCCCGGTCCCTTCTGAATTTATAGTCCCCCCCTACCCTATTCCCCCACCCCCCTACACACACATAAACACCACCACCACCACTATCATTACACCTCCTTCCTCCCCCCTGCCACCCCCCTCCCCATTCTCTCTCTGTCCTGCACCCCCCCCCCCAATCACCCCTCTCTATGTGTGTTTCTATTCCCACCACTCACCACATCCCTATTTCCGCGTATGCCCTGTTTTCGTTCTCTCTCTTCTTCTCCGATGGTTGTTTAGACAGTTTCTCTTGATTCCCCCTCTATCTCCCCCTCCCCACGCCCCCCCCCCCCCCCCCCCCCCCCCCCCCCCCCCCCCCCCCCCCCCACTCGCCCCCGACCCCTCCTCCACTGTCTTTGTGTTCTTTTGACAACTTCTTTCGAATTCTGCCATCACTTGAATTTGAAAGATAAATTTGCACCAAATTCATGATGTCTCTGCTGATGACGTGCGTGCGGAAGTGAGTGAGTGAGTGTGTGTGTGTGTGTGTGTGTGTGTGTGTGTGTGTGTGTGTGTGTGTGTGTGTGCGTGCGTGTGCGTATGTGTGTTTGCGTGCATGCGTATGCTTGCTTGTTTTTTTTGTTTTTGTTTGTGTGTGTGTTTGTGTGTGTGTGCGTGCGTGAGGGCGTGCGTGCGTGCGCGTGTGTGTGGTGGGGTGTGCGCGTGCGGATGAACTTCCTACTCTTTCCCTGCCCATGTACTGATGGACCGGGTTTTTTTTTTTTTTTTTTTTTTTTGGGGGGGGGGGGGGGGGGTTATTTGGTTTGGTTTTGGTTTGGTTTTGGGGGGGGGTTTTTGGAGGGGGAGAGGGGGGGTGGGTGGGGTTGTTATTGTTGTTGTCGTTTTGTAATCAGCGCCCACACACACACACACATCACAATTCTTCAAAAGGCCGGAGACTCAGACACAGGATGATAGATGGGGAGAGGGGGTGGAGAGGTGGGGGGTGGGGATTGGTGGTGGAAGAAGGGGAGTCAGGGGGCGGTGGGGGTTGAAGGTTGTTTGTAAGTGTGTCTGTATCTGTCTGTGCGTGCACTCACGCGCGAGTGTGTATGCGTCTGTGTATAATTATGTGCGTGCATGAGTGTGTGTGTGTGTGTGTGTGTGTGTGTGTGTGTTTGCGTGTGAGAGAGGGAGTGAAGGGTGGTGGTGGTGGTGGTGGTAGTAATGTGTGTGTGTGTGTGTGTGTGTGTGTGTGTGTGTGTGTGTGTGTGTGTGTGTGTGTGTGTCTTTTTTTGTCTTTTTTTATTTATTATGTGTCTGTTTTGAGTGCGTAGGCTGCGTATGTGCATCCTCCCTCCACCCCTTACCCACCCACCCACCTATCCATCCACCAACTTCCTCTCCTTCCCCTTTCATCCGGTCTATCTGCCTCTCTCTTCTCACGGCACTCTCGGACCGTGGCCCATCGTTTTGTGTGGCTGTCTTCACAAATCGTTATCTTCCTTTCATTTCGCGTGGCCATCCGGATGTCCATCATGCAAAGTCGTGTTTCACGTGGAGGACAATGGTTTGCAGCTGAAGCACAGAGGCAGACACACAATGCTGAGTGAGTGGCTGTTGAAAACGTCAGGCCTTTTCTTGTGTGTGTTTTGTTTTGTTTTGTTTTGACAGACTTGGACAATCATAATGCTTGATAAAGAGAAGACCACTCTTGTCTGTCTGAGGTGAGTGTACTTTGCCTGGGATCAGGGTTTTTTTTTTATATTTATTTAGTCATCCCAGTTTTTGTCGTCAGCATGAACAAGCAGTGAAAAACGATTTTAAGCGGACACACACACACACACACACACACACACTGGAGTGATGGCCTAGAGGTAACGCGTCCGCCTTGGAAGCGAGAGAATCTGAGCGCGCTGGTTCGAATCACAGCTTAGCCGCCGATATTTTCTCCCTCTCCTCTAGACATTGAGTGGTGGTCTGGACGCTTAGTCGTTCGGATGAGACGTTAAATCGAGTCCCTTGTGCAGCATGCATTTTGCGCACGTAAAAGAACCCACGGCAACAAAAAGGTTATTCCTGGCAAAGTTCTGTACAAAAATCCACTTCGATATGAAAAACCAATAAAAGTGCACGCAGGAAAAAAAAAAAAAAAAAAAAAGAAAAAAAAAAGAAGAAGGTGGTGCTGTAGTGTAGCGACGCGCTCTCCCTGGGGAGAGCAGCCCGAATTTCATACAGAGAAATCTGCTGTAATTAAAAAGAAATATAAATACAAATACTACAAGAAGAAGAAGAAGAAGACGAAGAAGAAGAAGAAGAAGGTATGAAATGTTTCCCTCCATCAGGTTTAACACGTGGAACCAGCTGGCCGTGGTGAACTAGCTGGCCGTAGTGAAGTGGTGGCTGACGACTTCAGGATTTGTTCCCGCTCGTGGAGCATTTCTACCGAGAGGTGAGAGCGCTATGGAACTCAAAGATACTGGTGGTACGACGGAGACCACACAGTCGAAGACCATCATTCACTTTATGGAGGCATCTCATGGGAATGTAGCTAAGCTTTCCTGAACAACTCTGCACGTGCCTGTATCCCTCGGGCCTGGTTCAGGCTGGGATATATAGTGTGAAAGGAAAGCTGTAAAGTACAGCGCTGTAAAGTAGTCTTGTCCCAAACCTAAACGGATCTCCACAGCAGTATCGTTAACGACATCGACAAAAAAAAAAAAAAAGACAAGAAGAGAATCTGTGAGTGATACACTTCCATGTGAACTGTGTGCAAGGGGAAAACAAGTCAATTCAATACGTATACAGACTAGTCAGTAGCGCACAACATGTACATGTATACATGCAACATACATGCATGCATGCACATAACACATGCATATATGTTTTTCTTTTTCCAATCTGAAAACAGTGGGGAATCTACCACACTCCCCACACCCAGCCCATCTACCCATCTACCCCAATCTTCCTTTAAAGAAATGTTATTCACTTTCATGTGATATACGACGAGTTGTCCTGGGGACGATGTGGCGATCGTTCTTGACCAGTGCGTCCGGCAGAAGAAAAATCTCTGTGCGTCGTTTCAGGGAGGAGGGGGGAGGGGGGGGAAGGAGGGGGTGAGGGTGAGGGGGGGCTGAACCTGCCTCCTGTCCGGGCGTCAACTTTTCTTCTTTCTTTTTTTGTTCTTTTTTTTCCCAATAATTAATGTTGATCTTATTGTATGTCTTTTGACGTATTTGTATTATAATGTCTAAGATGATTTCTTTTACCACACACAGAATCCACTCACATCAGAGCAGCCAAAATCTCAGACAACTCCAAACTCATGTAAAATGTTAATAAAATATTCACTGAATCTGTCCATGAAAACCGATTATTCAGACAAAGAACTTAGTGTGTTTGGAAGAATACTACTTTGAATACATTTAGAAACAATGTATTAATCGAAAAAAAAAAAATTAAAAAAACAAACAAACAAAAAAACAACAACACCCATAGACATAACATTACTTTTCATCCACCGACAGAATGGATCTATGAACTCAGTGTACGTAACGGCGACGGGAAGAGGAAGGACCCCAAACACAAGACAGACAAAAGATGCCAGACGCTTCCTTACATTTTCTACCCTGGGAACCCCCCCCCCCCCCCACCCCCCCCCCCCAATAGACAAGATCAGCTGGACATGACACGATCTGACAAGCTTGAAAAACAAACCCCGGTGCTGCCAGACGCTATTACTTAAGGGAGTTCTCCTTGGAGCCGTCTGCTCTTGTAGTGTTCTTAAATAAAGTCAGTGCCAAAGTCTTTCTTCTTTATACAATCTCCCCCCCCCCCCCGCCCGCCCCCCCTCTCCGCCCCTTCCTATCACTACTGCCACTACCACTTCCCGTGGTTCCCCCTCCTTTCCAACCACCCACCCACCCACCCACCCCCCAACCCCTGCTTCTTCTTCTTCTTCTCTCCTGTCTGCCCTTTTCACAGACATAATGTCATATATTATACTTCGTAGTAGGTCTTTAACACTCGTATCTCTCTCTCTCCCAGGGAGCGTACGATGGTTTCATGCGGACAGTAATCATCGTAGCATGTCACAAGTGCCAGACTTTTTTGTTTGTTTGTTTGTTTTGTTTTGTGTTTTTTTTTTTTTTCTAGAAATATTCTGTTTTATCCAGAAAGGTTATTCCTTTTAGATTCCTGTCTGAAAGAGAAAAGAATGTAACCAGGATATTTCGTTTTTGTTGTTTTTGTTGTTGTTGAGATACAGTTGTCATCTTCGGCATTAACAAGCCTGAAAACTAATAATTTCAAGTGGACACATGACACACACACACACACACACACACACACACACACACACACACACATATATATATATATATATATATATATATATATATATATATCCACACACACGCATACTGGCTACATACATAATATAAACATGCACAAACACAAGTACACACATATACACGCGGCATGGAAGCACACATATGGACACAGAGAGAGAGAGAGAGAGAGAGAGAGAGAACGACATCCACAAAATTCAGAATCCATGTCTGCGACTACAACGTAATGAAAAAAAAAAAAAAACCCAAAAAACATGAAAGACGAGACAGCCGCTTTTTTCGCTAAAGGAAAATGAGATGAGTGTGCGTGTGGGACGGAAGGGGTGGAGGGTAGTGGGGTGGGGGGGGGTGTCTAAAAGCGGCACTTCAAAGAACTGGACGCATGTTTCCAGTGCAAGAAGAAGACGAAGTCATCATCGTCTGCACAGGTGTGTTGGCCCTGAGGAGACAGCCTGCCCCCTCTCCCCCCAACCCCCCCGCCATCCCTCCAAAACCCCAACCGCCACCTTCCCTCTCCCCTTCCCTCCCTGAAAGCCGCCAAGTCCCCGTCGTCTGGAATGTCAAGAGATCACTGCCCTTTGAGGTTTTTTTTTTTGTTTTTTTTTCTTCTTTTTTTTTCTACAGCACCACCACCAGAACCACCTCCACCACCATCACCACCACCAGCAGTATCACCCACCACCACCACCATCACCATCACCACCACCAACAACAACACCACCACCAATACCACCACCACCACTACCACCACAATGATCTACACTGCTGGTACATCATTTCCTCTCCCCCCCCCCCCCCACCCCCCTTTTCACTCCGTCGCCAAGGCACAACAAGTAAAGCAAGTGCCTATCGTGATAGTGTGGCGACGATCGTCGTCGTCGTCGTCGTCCTCCTAATTACATCATCGTGATTACTAGCATCATCATCGTCAGGAGCAGCAACATAAAACAGCAACGACTTCAACAACAGCAGTGTATGAACTTGAACATACGAACACAAAACTACAGACATTCTTCTTCTTTTTCTTCTTCTCCTTCTTCTTATCCTCCTCCTTCTGTTTCTTCTTCTTCTTTTTCTTCTCCTCCTCCTTCTTCTTCTCCTTCATCTTCTTGTCGTGATGATGGCAACTGCTCATCGTCATCAACATTACCATCACCACCATCAACATCATCACACTGCAGCTTTTGAGGAGAAGGGGGAGGGGCGCGGGGGAGGGGGTGCAGGAAGGAGCTGTTGTCTGTTGCTCACACACACACACACACACACACACACACACACACACACATACACACGCACGCACGCACTCACTCAAACACACACATGATAATGCGCGGGCGGGCGCGCGCGCACACACACGCACACATACACACACACATGCACGCAGGCATATGCACACACGCTCACACACATAAACCCATGCAGAGACAGAGAAGTCTGAAGTCTGAATGGTTTATTGTTTAGGCCTTTCTGCCCGTGACAACAGGGGTAAGGGAGGGGGGGTGGGGGGGGGGGCTTCCGTGTTAACATCCATTATAAAGAACAGCGCCAATATATGTAAAGCAAACAAAGGGTAGAAAAGAGAGAAAGGACAGAGCAAGACAGACACAGAGAGAGAGGGAGAGGGAGAGAGGGACAGAAAGAAGAAGAAAAAGACAAAAGATAGATGGCAGATTGGTGTGTAATCATGCGTAATTAACCAAAGATAGACTATGCAGAGAGAGAGACACACACACACAGAGCGACACACAGACACAGAGACAGAGACACAAACAGACAGACAGACTGACAGACAGACAGAAAAAGACGGAGAGGGAGAGAGAGAGATAGAGAGACAGAGAGACAGAGAGAGAAAGGCAAAAAGAGAGAGAGAGAGAGGAAGACAGACAGACAAAAAGACAGACAGATAGACACAGACAAAGAGACAGATGGAGACAAAGAGACAGACACAGACATACAGACACAGACAGAGAGAGACGATCGAACAGACGTTGCCGCACGGACCACAGACAAAAAAACAAACAGCTGGACGTTCAGAGAGAACCAAAACCTTCAGATCACTGAATAGTCTGTCATCATCGATGAAGCCATCAGTGACAATACACAGCTTGACGTTCAAAGAAAACAAAAAACCTTCAGATCACTGAATAGTCTGTCATCATCGATGAAGCCATCAGTGACGATACACAGCTGGACGTTCAGAGAAAGCTGAAACCTTCAGATCATTAAATAGTCTGTCATCATCGATGAAGCCATCAGTGACGATACACAGCTGGACGTTCAGAGAAAGCTGAAACCTTCAGATCATTAAATAGTCTGTCATCATCGATGAAGCCATCAGTGACAATACACAGCTGGACGTTCAGAGAAAACTAAAACCTTCAGATCATTAAATAGTCTGTCATCATCGATGAAGCCATCAGTGACGATACATAGCTGGACGTTCAGAGAAAACTAAAACCTTCAGATCATTAAATAGTCTGTCATCATCGATGAAGCCATCAGTGACGATACACAGCTGGACGTTCAGAGAAAGCTGAAACCTTCAGATCATTAAATAGTCTGTCATCATCGATGAAGCCATCAGTGACAATACACAGCTTGACGTTCAGAGAAAACTAAAACCTTCAGATCACTTAATAGTCTGTCATCATCGATGAAGCCATCAGTGACAATACACAGCTGGACGTTCAGAGAAAACTAAAACCTTCAGATCATTAAATAGTCTGTCATCATCGATGAAGCCATCAGAGATAACACCGAGAACACGTGACGTCAGGCAGACCACCACCACAGGAGGCGACTAACATTCGTACAAGTGACACGAGTGGAACCGTTGAACAAATGGATCTTTTTTGACAGAAGCTAAATGAAATAATAATAATAATAATAATAATAATAATAATAAAAGAGCAGAAGAAAAAAAAAGGGAAAAAAGAACAAACAAAGAAATTACATGAGAATGAAAAAAAAAAGGCGACAGAAAGAAATAATAATTGAAAGGAGAAAGAAGACAAGAACGAGAAAAAAAGAAAAAAAGGAAATGAATTTACATACATCGAAGAAAAAAACAACACCACAAACAAAAAACACACAGACACATAAAGAAAAAAATAAAATAAACAATACACCACACAAACAATAAACACTGAAAACAGGAAAAGAACGATGACCGAAAAAAGATTAGAGAAAATTGCACACAAAACTCACCCCCTCTCTCTCTCTCTC
>NC_134897.1:32220446-32222946 GCF_041734735.1 Babylonia areolata | reverse complement strand
ACACACACACACACAAACACAAACGTTCGTGGATTCCAAACATATATCCCCTCCAATACAATTAATGAGGTTTGACAGACTGAGGACAGTCAGACAGACAGCACGTGGAGAACACACCACAACTACACTCAAAACTCAAACCAACAATAGTCCACACACACACACACACGCACACAACACACACACGAAAACGGATTCCAAAGACCCCTCCGGTAAAGGCAATAAATAGCTCACTGGACGTTTAAAAGAAATGTTAGCACTTCATCAGTCTGTACGAGGTCTGTACCGCCGAGCTCTTCAGAATTACGTAGTGTCTACTCTTCATCCACCCACACTCGCACCCGCACCCCTAATCCCCCCCCCCCCCCCCCAACACACACATATCTGCTCCCCCACCCGTTCCCCCCGAACTCTCCAAAAACAACAACAACCCCATCTGTTCAATCCCAGTAATCCTGTGTGAAGTCCCCAACCTCATCCAACTCCCCCCCCCACCCCCCAACTGCCCCCCCTCATCCCCCCCATCGATCACCCACACAACCCTCACCATCTCCATACTGGAACTCCTCCCATTGATTGACCACACCAGACCCTCCGGCACTCAAGAAGTCTGGCATTGTTCACAGAACCCTTCAGCACTTTAGAAGTCTGAAACCCCCCCGTTCCCCCTCCACCCCCCACCCCACCCCACTTCCCAATGTTTCACCTCATTCCTTTCGGTTTCTTCTTTCTTCGTGTTGACCCCCTCACCCCCCACCCCTCAACGCGCTCCCCCCCTCCCTCCGCTCACCCCGACCCTCCTCTAACCCTACACACCACGATCCCCCCCTTCTTTGGAGTTTTAGCTAAGGGAGGTGAAGTGGCGGTGACAAATGGAAATGCCCTGTGGGGATTTTTTTTCCTTGGAGCTTTAATAGGGAGACCAGGTCCATTACAGCCAGAAAGGGAATCCTGCCGCGTCAAAGCTCTTCTGTCTTCCTTAAAAAGCAGTGGTTGTTTAGATTCCTGTCAGACCCGTGTTTTTCAAGAGGACAGAGAGAGAGAGAGTGGGTTAAGCACAGAGAACTGAAGGAGGAGGAGGAGGAGCGTAAAGTGTTGGGGTATTGTTGAAGAAAGAATCCACTGTATATGAGATCAGTTTAGAAGCTGACCACTGGCAAATTCTGATATTCTTCACGTGTACGTAGACCATAACGACAAGGATAACCATCCCAGGAAAGTGTAAGAGTGTGAGGGGTGGGGGGGGGGGAGGGGAGGTGGAGACAAGGGGAAGAGACCCATTGCACACAATACCGTCACCATCAGAACAACAACAACAGGTTCAGATGGGCAGCGAGAATACCAATTCTTATGCTGAATGTCGCAACGATTTATTTCATTCACTGAATTACAAGTCTGTCATGTACTGTGTGACATTGCCACACACATTGTCGCCATGTATCTTTTGCCTTTTGCCCGTTTTGTTTTTTCCATGTGCCCCCATGGGAACTTTCTGGAATAAAATCTTATCTCTTGACTCTTCAAACAACGTGAAGTCCTGCGAATTCAGCACAACCAACCCAGCAGAAGAGGCAGCAAGCACCCACCCTGAATGGCTCGGTGAAGACCGTCCACACATGTGTCTCCATCATGAACTGCAGCCTCCACATCCTTCAGGAGACGACCGTGAATGAAGGAATGATATAGATACTTATACATGCGCCTATCCTCGATCGGAGACCAAGCTCTAAGCGCTTTGCAAACACAGGGTCATTTGCACAGCATGCTGCCTAACTGGGTAAAGCCGACTTGACGGCTGTCATTGGGCACTCATCATTCCATTCCTGTGTCGTTCAATCAGATTTCAGGCACGCACACATACACACTCAGACAGACATGAAATATTTTACGTGTATGACCGTTTTTGTACGGCAGTGGCATGGACACCACCACCAGACAGGCTGCCGTCTCGTACTACACTGTCCCCACGGATCCAACTCACAAGCTGTGAAAATGCAAGCCTGACACTTCACCAACCGACTGAGGTAATGGCGCTGATGAGATTCACAGTGCTGAGTTTTGCACTTCAGAAACTGATATAAATTTTAGATGAGGTCTCTCTCTCTCTCTCTCTCTCTCTCTCTCTCTCTCTCTCTCTCTCTATATATATATATATATATATATATATATGCCGTCTCCTCTCTCTCTCTCTCTCTCTCTCTCTCTCTCTCTGCCCCTGAATCACCTTTTCAGTTATGAAATGTGTCCATGACATTGGTCCCTTCCCCCTTTGTTTTCGGTATTTTGTGGGGCTCAGTTGTATGTGCCTCTTTTGCAAACAGGCCGGTGGCCATGCAGTAAAATATTTCGGAGTTCTATGTCCCTGAATCGGCATCCAACGCAAGGAATCTTACGTTACGGAACATCGATGACAGATGTAGATCTACGCGCGCGTTGTAATGAATCCCTCCGGACGTTTTTCGTTCCAAAATTAGAAAAAGAAGAAGAAAGAAAGAAAAAC
>NC_134897.1:32205446-32215446 GCF_041734735.1 Babylonia areolata | reverse complement strand
ACAGGCCGGTGGCCATGCAGTAAAATATTTCGGAGTTCTATGTCTCTGAATCAGCATCCAATGCAAGGAATCTTACGTTACGGAACATCGATGACAGATGTAGATCTACGCGCGCGTTGTAATTAATCCCTCCGGACGTTTTTCGTTCCAAAATTAGAAAAAGAAGAAGAAGAAAGAAAGAAAGAAAAACCACCCAGTATGGCACCAGACTGGTGAAAACGTCTCTTGTCAAGGCACTGGGTAACACGCGCCAAACGTGTTTACATCGTAAACCACCTGCACGAAGTGCCAAGCAGGGAGCTGAATTTTCCGAAGAAGACGTGTGTGCAACCTTCCGCCAAACTGGTGCCAGCGTGTCCAGTAGATGAAATACAAACAAAATAAAGCTCCCAAGAGCTCAACCTCTCCTCCCTCATTTAGAATTCCATCTCAGATACCTCTCTGCTTTTGCGTGTGAGGTTGCTTATTGGGAGGTGAACTCCACAAACTTCAGCTGGGCAAGGTGAATTTAAAAAAAAGAAAGAAAAAAAAGTGCTCTAATGGCGGTCTTCACCTCTACGGCCAGACACACAGACTGAGACTATCGATTCTGTTAAAAGAGTTTATGTCTTTCCCGATGCAATGCTACTTGGCAGGTTGGGACGCCAGGCGTGAGAACGGCTTGGACAGAGAACGCCTGACACCTTGCCTTTAGGAAAGGGCACGGGCATTGGACACTGACCGCCCTTGTGGAGAAAAAAAACCCAACCCAAACCCTACCCCCGCCCCTAAAAAACCCAGCAGACAGCAGAACACGTTTTAATTCTTCTCCTTCTTTACGACGTTAATTCAGTGCAACCACTCTCCATCCCTGGCTCAACCTTGAACGCTGGACTCCATCAGCCAACTGCATGTACATTCCCACTTAGTATACATGAGCGCGCTCTCTGCAAGGAAAGATGGGGAGAGAGGAGAGGACGGGAGTGCAGAAGAATATTGGCCACAGCAACAGTACATCTTGACCTCAGGAGGGAACCTTGAAGGTTGTGAATCTTCAATCCTGTAAGGTGATGGACGTGGACAGACTCAAATCAAATTTGTTTTATCTCTCTGTCTGTCGACGAATGTTGCGGACAGACACCCACGTTTATATATCGCGGAGCTTACGTTTTGGCTAACTGTCCAGTTTCTGTGTCTTTTTTGGGTTTGATGTGAATCTGAAGTTGACTTTCACTTGGGACTGACTGACTGATTGACTGACAGTAAGTTGGGAATGTTCATCAGTATGTTCGAACCTCCGCTATGGCATTAGTTATCTCGCCATCAAAAGGTTCGTCTCTCCCTGGGCTTTCTCTTTCAATTTTCGCATATACGTTTACAGTTATATCTTTTTTGTTCTCCACTTTCTTCCTCTTCTTCTTCTCCTTCTTCTTCTACTTCTCCTCCTCCTCCTTCTTCTTCTTCTTCTTCTCTCTGTGTGTGTGTGTGTGTGTGTGTGTGTGTGTGTGTGTATGTGTGTGTGTGTGATGTTTTCTGTGTGTTCAGGGGCAGAACCATGCTGCTAAGGGCTCTTTGATCTCATCTCTCTTCATGGCGTTTTGTGCTCTGACAATGCTTTCAGCCTCTCCTCTCACCACCCTTCCCCAACCGTGTGTGTGTGTGTGTTTGTGTTTGTGTGTGTGTGTGTATGTGTGTGTGTGTGTCGGTCTGTGTGTGTGTGTGTGTGTGTGTGTGTGTGTGTGTGTGTGTCCGTCTGTGTGTGTGTGTGTCCGTCTGTGTGTGTGTGTGTGAGCACGCGTGCGTGTATGTGTGAGTGTGTGTGTGTGAGAGAGAGAGAGAGAGAGCGTGTGTGCATACGTGTGTGAGTTGCGTTGAATTGATTTGTGTGTGTGTGTATGTGTGTGTGTGTGTGTGTGTGTGTGTGTGTGTATGTATGCGCGCGCACGTGTGCGTGCATGTGTGAGCGTGTGCGCGATTGCGCGTTTGAAATGCGTGCGTGCGCGAGTGCATACATGTGTTTCATGTGCGTGCGAGTAAGCACGCACGCGTGTGTGTGTGTGTGTATGAGCACGCGCGTGCTTATTCAGTGGAATGTGCGTGCGTTCTTGAGTAGTTTACACCCACCACAGTAAACGGACTGCAAAACCGACTCATTATCATCACCCCTGGTGGGAAAAAAAAAATTTCGACTGTCTGAAAGAACCGGGAGAATCAGTCAGTTAACAACAAGAACAACACAACACCTTGCTGTCCGCGCTCTGCCCTGTTATGTCTGGTGGTGAAAGCCAAGAGCCCACCAGAAAGGGAACCATCGTGCTCAGTGAAGGGAACTGACGGTTGCTAATAATGGGGGGGAGGGAGGTTTCCTTCCAGTAGTACAGTATAAAGCGTCTGCCTGCCCGCATAGCACCCTTATCTTTTTACCTTCACTTCGTGTTGTTTTGGAACGCGAGGAATCAGCAGCACGCAGTCAACAACGCCCTCCGCTAATGCTTGGAGTTCTTTACTACCTCCCTCTCCCCTAGTTTGGGAGGGGGTTGGGGGAGGTTGGGGTGGGGGGGGGGGGGGGGGGGGGTGGCGAAGCGGGGTTAACTGGGTGGTGGTGCGGAGTGGGGGAGGTATGGGGGTGACCAGGTGTTGGTGGGTTGGTGGGGGTGGGGAACGAGGGCAGAGGTTTTCCATTGAAGGTGGTTTTTGACTCACTTGTGTATACAAAGTGAGTCTATGTTTTAACCCGGTATTCGGTTGTCTGTGTGTGTGTGTGTGTGTGTGTGTGTGTGTCCGTGGTAAACTTTAACATTGCCATTTTCTCTGCAAATACTTTGTCAGTTGACACCAAATTTGGCATAAAAATAGGACAAAAATCAGTTCTTTCCAGCCATCTTGTTTAAAACAATATTGCACCTCTGGGATGGGCACAAAAAAAGAAAAAGAAAAAAAACAGAAACCAAATTATATGCAAAATTGATTTACTGTTTTTGTTGGGGTTTTTTGTTTTTTTCTTTTATTCTCTAAAGTTGGCACTTTGATCTGATATTCTGACACAGCATCAAGAGCAGTCATTTTTATCATTTTTTGTTCAAACAGGAACTTCTTTTGCTAAGCATGGAAGTTATATTTCTGGTGCATGCCTTTGGTGCAGATAGTAAAAAAGGGAAATTAATCTGTAATTAATGCTGGGGGGTTAATTTGCTTTAAACTTATCTTTCTCATCTTAAACATTACATTTTGAAATGATACTCAATACATAAAAAGCTTGTGTGTTTTACTCTCAGTGTACAGGGCTTTCACTAAGTTCATTTGCCCAAGTGGTCTTTTTCCGAAAATACTAAAATCAATACTACGATTGGACTTTATAGATCTATTGATTGAGCCCTGAAGGTCATGGGCAAAAATCAATTGCGTACATATATTTATACATATTCAAAGCACGTGCTCATATTCCTCGCGAACGCGAAGGACGCCATTTTGTTTCAAGTTGTTGACCTGCCCGTTCAATCCTATATTCAAACGACAATACACGATAACATGTGCTGGAAAGTTGGAGAAGGAGACCGTTAAATATTTATTCAGAGAAAAATTTGTGAACGCATCATCACTTACTGGATTATGCCCCAAACTGCCATAAAAAATATCAACAAAATCAGTCGGAATTCACAGTTTAAAATACTAAACCATGAGAGTTAATACCCATGATGAAACGTAAAAACTTCAGTCTTGACTTTTCTCAAAATTAAGTCCTTTTCACTTCATACGACGTTTAGAAGTACTTGTACTTGGCTCTACATGTTATTAGTTTAATAAAATACTCAAATTTCATATCAACTTTAAAACTATAAAACTAGAATAAACATAAAAGAGAAATTGAATTGACCATTTTTTTAATGCCAAGATACACCAGAATTATGTGATTTAAACAGCGTTCTCACTGCAATACCGCAATCGATTTATCGCCCTTAAAAAAAGCATGTTTAGATGTTAATTTTTGAACGTCATTTAAGGAGCTACGATAGCGTACTGAGTAAGACAGTTTTTTCTCACCCGAACACGCGAGGTTTCGAATCTGCCTTCAGGGCTTTTTTTTTTTTTTTTTTTTTTTTAAACCCGAAGCTTTATGATAAATACAGAACACATTTTAACGATTAGATTTTTTTTAAGTGTATCACAAGTGAGTCTTGAAGGCCTTGCCTCTGCTGTTGTTGTTGTTGTTGCTTTCTTTGTCGCTTTTGTGGGGGTTGGGGTACGATGAGAGAGCTGTTCCACTGAACGTGTTTTTTGTTGTTGTTGTTTTTTTTGTCTTGTTGTTATTGTTGTTGTTGCTATTATTGTTTCTTTATCGCTCTTGCAGTTTCCTCTCTGTTTTGTTTGTTTGTTTCTTTGTTTTGTTTTGTTTTTTGTTTGCTTGTTTGGGTTTTTTTGTTTTTTGTGGGTTTTTTTTTTTGTTTTTGTTTGTTTGTTTGTTGTTTGTTTGTTTGTTTAAATCCCGCATCACTGAAATTGAAAATAATCAGCTCTTGGACTTTCAATGATTATCGCGATTGGGCAGAACCGACACTCGTACTGATGACGTCACAAAGTTCGCCATCCCAAAGCGATGAAGCTGTCATGATCGCTCGCTTGAGAGACACAGAGACAGAGAGAGAGAGACAGACAGACAGAGACACAGAGAGAGACAAAGGAAGAGAGAGGGGTGACCGATAGAAACAAAACAGTGATACAGACAAAGGGAGAGAGAGAGGTGACCGATAGAAACAAAACAGTGATACAGACAAAGGAAGAGAGAGGGGTGACCGATAGAAACAAAACAGTGATACATACATATTTCGCTTTTAAGAGCTCTCTCTCTCTCTCTCTCTCTCTCTCTCTCTCTCTCTCTGTGGTGAAATGAAGCTTGTCGCTATTATCTTCTTTTTTTTTTTATAAATCCTAAACAACCCTGAAACATGTGAGTTCAGATTCTCCACCCGCCCCACCCCACCCACTGTGTGTCTGTGTCTCTTGCCATCGGTTGCTTGTGATCCGCTCTGTGTCCTTAACGAACCTATAATCCCTGTATCAAATGCAACGTCAATCTCGTCAGGTTTCTTTTCAATTTCCCAGTACTCCTTGCACCACCACTACCACCTGTCTTCTTCTGCTGCTGCTTCTTCTCGACCCTCTCTTTTCGTGTTTAAAGCTAGCTCCTCTGCAAAGTCCTCATCCTTCTTCTTCCTCATCAATTCTTCTTCTCCCCAATTCATCATTTTCGCGTGTAAAGCTCACCAACACCCCCCCACCCCCCACCCCCAAGTCCTCCTCCTCCCCCCCCCCCCCTCCTTCCTCATCAATTCTTCTTCTCCAGAATTTCTCATTTTCGCGTGTAAAAGCTAGCTCCTTGCAGCAAAGACCTCGGTCATTTTTCAGAAGGGGTGGATGGGTCGTTGACCTCCCACTTCCCCCCCCCCCTCCACTACATTGCATTATCTTTATAATCATCATTATATTATGATATTATTATAGAATGTCGTGAAAGTGCTGAGGGCGTGTGGGCTTTCCTTTCTGAAGTATCCACATTTGTTTCCTTTCTGAATTTAAAAAAAAAAGAAAAGAAAAGAAAAGAAAAGAAAAAAGGTTTAATTAATAATCATATCATTCAAACGGTTTCCACATCTTCTTCATGATGATGCATAAAGCGCAAGGGAACTAACTCATACAGTATTTCCGGTTGTGTTCACACGTTAATTTGGAGGAAAAAAAACAAACAAAACATGACACTTTCTACATTTTTTGTTGTTGTTGATTTTCACAATGGCCTGGAAGCGTGTGGCGAGCCTGCAAACCCCCTAGGGTTAAAAGGGTTAATTCAGGAAAATCCAAGACAGCTCGGATGTCTGTTCTCTCTTTACCTTACTTTAAGGGGGGTGGGTGGGGGTGGGGGGGATTGGGGAGGCGGGCGGGGGTGGGGGTGGGGCACTGGGGGTTAGGTAGAGGGGGGGGGGGGGGGGGGGGGGCAGGTGGGAGGAAGCAGGGGGGATTGATGAGGTCAGCGGAGGACGGGGGGTGAGGGTGAGGGTTGTCAGAGGAGAGGAGGTGGTAACGGGGAATGAGGGGTAAGCTGAAGAACCGAAAGTGATTAATAATGACTGTAATCGGTTGTCAGCTTGTGTGTGTGTGTGTGTGTGTGTGTGTGTGTGTGTGTGTGTGTGTGTGTGTGTGTTTTGTGTCGGTTGTTACTTTTTGCGTGGTGTGTGCGTGTGCGTGTGTGGTAGCGCGGACCTAAACGATTCCTAATGAGCTCTCATGTCGTATTTCTAGATAGTCCCATGAGACCGATCTTTCGAAAGTATCATGCTGATGATAATGCTCACACTGACGACGACGACGACGACGACGATGATTATGATGATGATGTTATAATGATGATGATAATGATGGTAATAATGATGATGATAATGGTGATGACCGTGCAGCTCTCGTGAAGGCGATTACTTCAGCTCGTGAATACAAAACATGCAAATTAATATCCTTGATCATAGTTGAGAAAACCAACAGATTTAGGCAGGCAAAGCGAATCATTTGGCTTTTTTTCTGGGGAATGAATTCTGACTGAATATTCGAACACCAATGATGGGGACTCTGGTTTTTGTGTTGTTGTGTGTTGTGTTGTATTGTAATCAAGTAAAGCCTTTGTTTTCTTTTTCACAACATGTTTTATGTGTGAAATTTCGGACTGCTCTCCCCGTCCAAGAGAGACAGAGAGAGAGAGAGAGAGAGACAGAGACACAGACAGACAGACAGAGACAGAGAGAGAGAGACAGACACACAGACACACAGACAGACACACAGACAGACAGAGAGACAGAGAGAGAGAGACAGACTGAGAGACCAAGTTGCCATAATGCAGCACCATCCATCTTTTTACGTCTGCAACTGTATTTGTTTTACTATCAACGTGATTTCTTTTTTAAAACAGACTATTTGCCAAGAACAACCATTTTTGTTGCCGTGGGTTCTTTTACGCACATTGTAAAAATAGACATCCTACGTAACTGCGCAGTCTGTGTGTGTGTGTGTGTGTGTGTGTGTGTGTGTGTGTGTGTGTGTGTGTGTGTGCGTGCGTGCGTGCGTGCGTGCGCGCACGCGCGCGTATGTGTGTGTGTGCCAAAGACAACGAAACGTGATCAGCTTGGAATTACTGCTCTGCATAGGTCCAACAGACACAGAAACAGGGGAAAATACAACAAAAACGGGCAAAGCCAGTCTTTCCGAAAACGTCCTTGGGTTATTACATCACTCCTGTTTTTGGTGCCGAATCTGGAATAACAGAAACCAACTCTGGAACTGCTCCCGGGAACTGAGCCCGACATGAGCTGGGGGAAGTCCGAAATGAGGCCTTACAAAAGTGGATGAACACACACACACACACACGCACACACACACACACACACACACACACACACACACACACGCTCGCACACACACACAAACACACACACACACACACACACACACACACACACACACACACACACACACACACACACACACACACACACACACACACATATATGTGCTATATGTGAAGTTGTTGAAGATGAATTGCATTTCTTAGATACGTGTATCTTATTTCATAATTTGCGAAGCCATCTAATCACAACTATACAGCAGTATGATCATCAATCAAATGTGATCTCTAGAAAAATACAAAACAATATACTAAAACCAAGTGATTTATTCACCTGCGATGACTGTCAAAAAACACTTGCCAACTATGTATTTCAGTGCATGCGTATTAGATGACCGTTTATGTCTTTGTTCCCTTTGTTCTTTGTTGTGTCTATTAATCCTTCGGGATTTTATGACAATAAATGAAGTCAAGTCAAGTCAAGTCAAGTCAAGTCAAGTCAAGTCACACACACACACACACACACACACACACACACACACACACACACACACACACACACGACAGACAACTGCGCACAAAACTCAGACAAAAGTGACTGCTTTCGCCAACTCTAAATAAAGCTAAACTAATCAAGCCACAGAAAACCTTCGGTGTGATCAAAGCAAACGAGACTACCCAGTGTACCTTAGAAGAACTTCGTCGGCTGATGAAGGTGGATTTCAGGTAGAAGACCAGGGGAAAAAAAAACATACCAATAAACAGACAGACAGACTGTCAGACAGACAGACAAACAGATCCAGCGATGGATTTGCTCTGTAGTCCACAGCTTTTGTAGTTCAGGACAGAGGGACAGACAGACAGATAGACAGACATAACAACGGACTTGCTTTGTAACCCACAGCTTTGCAGTTCATGACAGAGGGATAGTTTCAGTTTCAGTAGCTCAAGGAGGCGTCACTGCGTTCGGACAAATCCATATACGCTACACCACATCTGCCAAGCAGATGCCTGACCAGCAGCGTAACCCAACGCGCTTAGTCAGGCCTTGAGAAAAAAAAAAAAGAAAAGAAAAGAAGAAAAAAAAAATAAATAAATAAGGGGTGAATAAATAATAGATAAATACATACAAAAAAGGCGCAAAAACTTGATGAAGTCAACTATAAGCGTACATAAAATGAATAAATAATTATAATATAAAAAAGTAGTAATAATAATAATAATTAAATAAATAAATAAAAAAGACAACAATTATGACAAATAAGCAAATAAATGTAAAACATGGAGACACACATTCACACATACACCCACATATGCATAACGGATATGCACCAAACATGCAGTTTCACAGATATGAAAGCACAAATACACATAAACGCACATGAATCCCAACACACACACACACACACACACACACACACACACACACACACATTACCCTGCACCTCCTCTACCTCCCTCCTCCACACACTCATTTCTAGGCTACGTATCGCAGCTTCCACGGCACACACACACACACACACACACACACACACACACACACACACACACAGATGAACACTTACTTGTACAAGCACACACACATACCCCATATCCCCCACCCCAAGCCCCCCATACATAATACAAAGAGATATAATACACACCCGCACGTTCCAATATTCCGTTGCTCCCACAGTGTAGGCATGCATACACACACATACCTCATCCTCTACCCCCCCCCCCCCCCCCCACACACACACACACACACATACGCACGTGCACAGAACTCTCCTAACACTTGTGTACACTTACGCCCTCGCGCATGCACAAACGCACTCAAACACACAGACCCACAAATACAAACAAACACACATACACACACGCACAGAGGCTGCCACTGATTGGCCGCAAGAGGGATGGGAAAAGATCTCTGATGCCAAGAACGTGGCGTCTAGTGTGTTGCTCAGTCTATTGTATTTGGAATACGTATTTGGAAAAGCCCACAGAGACTCTGTTAAGTGGGATAGACAAGACAGACTGACGGACGGACAGACAGACATAGCGACGGATTTGATTTGTAGTCCGTTGCTTTTGTAGTTCAAGACAAGACAGAGGGACAGACAGACAGACAGGCAAATAGACAGGCATAGCGGAGGATCTGCTTTGTAGTCCATTGCATGTGTAGTAGTCCAGCAAAAAAAAAAAACAAACAAACAAACAAAAAAACCACACAGGTATAGCCAGACAGACAGACATTCTTACACACGCCCAAGGAGTGTAAAAAATGGAAAAGCACACACACACACACACACACACACACACACACACACACACGCACACACACACACACACACACACACACACACACACACACACACACGTGCGTCCACGCGCGAAACGTAATCAGACAAAAAAGGAAGGATCTATAAAGTAAAAAGCAAAAAACGAAAACATCAAAATGTTAACGATTACTTTTATTTCATGGAAAAGAGAGTAAAGAAAGAAATACGAAGAAAGGGAGAAAGAAATTAAAGTAAGTAAGAAAGAAAGAAAGTAAAGTAAGAAAGAAAGAAAGTTAGCAAAGAAAGAAAGAAGGAAAGAAAGAAAGTAAAATAAGAAAGAAAGTCAGTAAAGAAAGAAAGAAAGAAAGAAAGTAAA
>NC_134897.1:32185446-32195446 GCF_041734735.1 Babylonia areolata | reverse complement strand
CATCTCTCTCTCTCTCTCTCTCTCTCTCTCTCTCTCTCTCCCTCTCTCTCTGATTCACAACTTTTGGTTTGTTTGTTCGATAAGTAATCACATACTAGTCACTTACTTCGGCAGTAATATCAAGTTACACACACACACACACACACACACACACACACACACACTCTCTCTCTCTCTCTCTCTCTCTCTCTCTCACTCTCTCTCTCTCTCTAGTGTATAGTGGTCATTTACCCCTTCATAAGGGGCTCAGGCCCACTAATGAATAAACCATCCGAACCTGAATCCTCCTTTCCTCTCTCCTTCTGTCCCTCTGTCTCTTGTCTGCCTGAGTCACCCTCTTCTCCCCCCCCCCCCCCCCACAACCCCCCTCCCCGCACCCACCTCTTTCTCTCTCTCTCTCGGTCTCTGTGGGTCTGACATCTATCCAGACTAATTGCAGAATGAGGACGGGAGGGGGGCAGGGGGGGGGGCTGGAGAGCGGATGGGGGGTGGGGGTGGGGGGGGGGGGTAGACAAAGCAGAGAGTCTGTTCGTGCGGCTGTTGCTGTGGAAACGTGGAGGCGATACACCCACGCTCCGATGATGCTTTGTGCGTTTGACGCCTGCCTTCACGTGGCCTTCTTCTTCTGTTTGTTTTTCTTCTTGCTCTTCTCCTTCTTCTTCTTCTTCTTCGTCTTCTTGTTCATCTTGTTTGTTCTTGTTCTTGTTTTCCTTCTTCTTCTTCTTCTTCTTGTTCTTGTTTTCCTTCTTCTTCTTCTTCTTCTTGTTCTTGTTCTTCTCTTTGTTGTTGTTGTTATTCTTCTTCTCTTTGTTCTTGTTTTTCTTCTTCTCTTTGTTCTTGTTCTTCTTCTGCTCTTCGTTCTTGTTCTTCTCTTTGTTCTTGTTCATCTTCTCTTTGTTCTTGTACTTCTATTTGTTCTTGTTCCTCTTCTTCTCTTTGTTCTTGTTTTTCTCTCCTTTGTTCTTGTTCTTCTCTTTGTTCTTGTTCCTCTTCTTCTCTTTGTTCTTGTTCTTCTCTTTGTTCTTGTTCCTCTTCTTTTCTTTGTTCTTTGTTCTTGTTCCTCTTCTTCTCTTTGTACTTCTTCTTCTTCTCTTCGTTCTTCTTCTTCTCTTTGTTCTTGTTCTTCTTCTTCTCTATGTTCTTGTTCTTCTACCTCCTCCTCCTTCTCCTCTTCGTCGTCGTCGTTGTCGTCGTCTTCCATTTTTTTTGTTTAGTTTTGGTTTTTGTTCTTTTACGTTCATTCCTTCTTTCTTTTTTCGATTAATTTCTTCCCCGTTTCATTTTCTTTCTTTCTTTATTCTTTCTTTCTTCATTGTTTTTCCTAATTTTGTCCCTGAATTTTCTTCTACATCCCTTCTCTCCAGCTTTATAGTTCGACCCGTTCGTACTTTGTGTTTTGTTTTGTTTTTCTTGATCTTTCTTTCGGTTTTTTTTGTTGTTTTTTTTGTCTGCCTTCCTTCCTTCCTCCACTATTTTATTTCCTTATCTGCATGCGTACCTGCCTGCCTTCCTTCTCTCTTCCTGTTTTTCTTTCTGATTTTGTCTTTCATTTCTTTCACACTTTCCTTTCACTTTTCTCTCTCTCCCCACCCCCCACCCCCTCACCTCCCTTTTCTTCCTTCTCTCTCTCTCTCTCTCTGTCTGTTTCTATCTCTCTCTCTTTCTCTCCTTCTCTCTCTCTCTTTCTCTCTCTCCTCCTTCTCTCTCTCTCTCGCTCTCTCTCCATCTCTCTCTCTCTCCCTCTTTCTCTCCCTCTCTTTTTCTTCCTCTCTCTCTCTCCATCTGTCTGTCTCTTTCTCTCTCCATCTCTCTCTGTGCCCCTATCCCTTTTTCTATTTCTATTTCTTACTCTCTCTCTCTCTCTCTCTCTTTCTCTCTGTTCTTTGATAGGACAGGATCGATGACTGGTTACAGTCACAGGACTATAATCATACGCCCACCACGCTCTCTCAACTTCTGCACAGTGCCTGCCTGCCTGCCCGCCTGCATCCCAACCTACACACCCATACCCCCTTCTCCTGCCTCCCTCCACCACCACCACCACCACCCCCACCACCACCATTCCCCAGTTCTGTTGCTCTTGTCACACGGAGAACTGTCTGTCCGACCGTGGGAAACATGTCGATCATTCGTCGCTGGCGGACACTGGACCGAAAGGAAATCTCTCTTTTTACAGTACCGAGAAACGAAACGAGCCACATGCCGCCTTCTCTCCTTCCCCACCCCTGCACGGCGAAATACGTGGAACTGATAGTTTAGTTATCATCCACTTGTGTGTGTGTGTGTGTGTGTGTGTGTGTGTGTTGGTGCTCATGTACGTTTATGTGTATTTGATTGTATCTATCTGTGAAACTGCATGTTTGTTGCATATCTGTTATGCATGTGTGTGTGAGTGAGTGAGTGAGTGAGTGAGTGAGTGTGTGTGTGTGTGTGTGTGTGTGTGTGTGTGTGTGTGTGTGAAGGTGTGTCTGCATGTTTTACATTTATTTGCTTATTTATCATCATTATTGTCTTTTTTCTTGTGTGTGTGTGTGCGTGCGCGCTTAGAGTTGCGCCTTATAAATATTATTATTATTAGTAGTAGTATTTTTATGGATTTTTTTTATTATTATTATTTCTCAAGGCCTGACTAAGCGCGTTGGGTAACGCTGCTGGTCAGGCATCTGCTTGGCAGATGTGGTGTAGCGTAATATGGATTTGACCGAACGCAGTGACGCCTCCTTGAGCTACTGATACTGAACTGATACTGATACATCCACTTTAATTAAACTGCCCACTTACATTATAAAGAGACCACTCACACAGTTTCCACAGGCGCTATAGGGGCAGGCGCTATAGTAGCGCGTAGTTGAGGTGCTGCTTCAAGCAGCAGAAAACTTGATGACAGTGCAGACTTGAATGGCCGACTCGGCCCTCCATTCCCCCATCCCCTTGCCTCCTCATATCATGTCCTCTGTCACAAGAACGAACGTGGGACGGGCGCAATAACCGAGCGGTTGGACTTTCAATCTGAGGGTCCCGGGTTCGAATCTGCGAAACGGCACCTGGTGGGTAAAAGGGTGGAATTTTTTTTTTCCGATCTCCCATATCAACATAATTTTATGTGCAGAGCTGCTAATGCCTGAACTCCCTTCGTGTGCATACGCAAGCAGAAGATCAAATAACGCACGTTAAAGACCCTGTAATCCATGTCAGCGTTCGGTGGGTTATGGAAACAAAATCATAACCAACATGCACATCCCCGGCCGGGTAAATAAACAAAACGGTCATACACGTAAAAGCCCACTCGTGTACATGTATACGAGTGAACGTGGGAGTTGCAGCCCACGAACGAAGAAGAAGAACGAACGAACGAACGAACAAACGTGTGAACGCGTCGATCATCTGTCACTTATATGGGACATCACCCCTTTCTCCAGACATGATAACGCTCTCTTCACTGAGCCCGAGCCACGTAACATGCCTCATAGAAACAGATACACACACATAGCGAAACACCACAGCGTGGATACTGATAGGTTAGTGATCTACTTTAATTAAAAGGTGGGCCCCCAAATTCAGGAGCCCACTCAACAGTTCCAAATGGATGAAAAGGGAGGAGGTGGGGGGGGGGGGGTAGTTGGGAGGGGGGCGGGGGGGGGGGGGGGGGGGGGGGCAGGCGGTAGCTGAAGGGCTGCTGCATCGGTGTAATCCCGATTCGCCCAAATCCCGATCTGCCTGTACCCAGTTCACTAACTTATCCAATCTAGTTGCTTCGTGTGTGTGTGTGTGTGTGTGTGTGTGTGTGTGTGTGTGTGTGTGTGTGTGTGTGTGTGTGTGTGTTACAGAGAAAGGGACAGAGAGACAGACACAGACAGACGCTTAATAGACCGTACAGAAGGTTGTGGTAACTTCCCGATGTAAAATATTATGCTTTATATATATAAGCCTTTGTCTGAACACACACACACACACACACACACAAACCAGGCTGCCAACCTGGGTATAGCCGAATCACTGACAGGTTGCCGCTGAGCGCTCATCATCATTCGGTTCCTGTGTCAATCAATCAGGATACAGTTACACACACACACACACACACACACACACACACACACACACACACACACAGAGGGAGACAGAGAGAGAGAGAGCAGAGGCCAGGTTTGTCCGGGCAGAGATGCCTCTGCGTGCCTGGGGAGCGCCTGTGTAGGATCTTGTTACAGAGGTACCATACCTGCCGTTGTGGTTTCTGCTAACCGTCCCCTCGCTCCTTGCAGTGACGGACGCAATAGCCGAGTGGTTAAAAGCGTTGGACTTTCAATCTGAGGGTCCCGGGTTCGAATCTCGGTAACGGCGCCTGGTGGGTAAAAAAGGGTGGAGATTTTTCCGATCTCCCAGGTCAACATAATCATGTGCAGACCTGCTAGTGCCTGAACCCACTTCGTTAAAGATCCTGTGATCCATGTCAGCGTTCGGTGGGTTATTTATGGAAACAAGAGCATACCCAGTATGCATACCCCCGAAAACGGAGTATGGCTGCCTACATGGCGAGGTAAATCAAACGGCCATACACGTACAATGTTACGTGTCTGTCTGAGTGTGTTTGTGTGCGTGCCCTGAAATCTGATTGAATGACACAGGAAACGAATGATGAGCGCCCAGTGAGTCGGCTCTACCCAGGTAGGCATCAGCATGTTGTGCATAGAATGACCCCGTGTTTATAAAGCGCTTAGAACTTGGTCTCCGATCGAGGATAAGCGCTATGTAAGTATCCATATCAATCAATCAAAATGACCTCGGACTTGCTTGACATGAGGAGAATGAGTGCGTGTGGGCGGGTGGGTGGGTGGATGAGGGGAAAGGAAGGGATGTGGGGGTGGGTGGGTGGGGGTGGAGAGTGGGTAGGAAAAGACAGAGAAAGGGAAAGGAGGGGGGAAGAAGAAGAAGAGAAGGAGGAGGAAAAGAAAGGATAATGGTGGTTGGTGGTGGTGGTGATGGTGGTGGTGGTTGTTTTGGTAGTGGTGGTGGTTATCAGCTGTAAACTTAAATGTTGAAACTGTTTTGTTAATGATGATACTGGTATTGTCTTTGTTGAAATGAATCACACACACACACACGCACACACACACACACACACACACACACACACACACACACACACACACACACGCAATCACATACGCGCGCGCACATAAACAGACACACACACACACACACACTCTCTCTCTCTCTCTCCCTCCCTCACACACACACGCACACACACACACACACACACACACACACACACACACACACACACACACTCGAAGCAAGACAGACAGACAGACAAACAGGGTGGCAAGCAACAAAAACAAACTTTCAAACGACAGAGACAAACAACACGTGAAAGACAACCGATTTCATTTGAAACACAAGATTCTTTTTCCTTCTTTCTTTCTTTCTTTCTTTCTTTTTCCCCGATATTTATATTTCAGCTGGCCCATAAGATTACACGTTTCGATGCAGTGTTTGCGTGTTTGTTCCACTGATTCGGAAGCCTGCACACAAATACTGAGAAAAACGAATGTGTGTGAAGGTGTGGAGGAGTGGGGGTGGTGAGTGGGAGATATGAGAGAGAGAGAGAGAAATAGAATGACAAAGACAGAGACAGAGACAGACAAACAGACAGAGAGACAGAGACAGACACAGAATGAGGCACAGAGAGAGAGAGAGATAGGGAGACTGAGAAAGAGAAAGGGAAAGAAAGAGAGGAACAGAAAAAGAGAGAGAATAACGAGAGAAACGCAGAGAGAGAAAGAGAGACAAAAGGAGGAAGAGGGAGAGAGAGACAGAGAGAAAAGGAAGAACAAATAGCCGGGCACATAGAGAGAAAGAGAGAGAGAGAGATTCAAGATTCAAAAACTTTATTACTCAAGGCCAAAGAATTTAGGCATCGCCCAGTCTTCCAATCTGTCCTTGTGACAACAATAACAATAACAACATTAACGACAACGACACAAAAATAATACTTTTGTTAACACTGCTACATCTACTGCTACTACAACGAAGAGAGAGACAGACAGACAGAACAAAGAGAGACAGAGAGAAAGAGAGAGAAAACAGAGAGAGAGAGACAGAGAGAGAAAACAAAGAGAGACAATGAGAAGGGGAGAGACAGACAGACAGACAGACAGACAGACAGACAGACATTAGATTACAAGTGTTGGTGCAATCTATTTTGCGTGTTTGTTCCACTCGACACGGGCAAAATCAGCAGCTTGCACGCATCCAAACAACAACAACAACAACAACAACAGTGCCCACACACTATCGAAACGCCATTTCTCACATCGTGTTATGTTGGTGGGGGTGGGGGTGGGGGTGGGGGGTTCTTTCCCCGATCATTCATTTCTTGTCCGCCGCCCCTGCTCCCCCCCCCCCCCCGAACCCCACCTTCTCCGCCTACCCTCCTCTCTCTCTCTCACACACACACTCTCTCTCTCTCTCTCACGAAAATGCAAAACAAAACGAAACAGGTAAATACAGCATGTACCAGCACATTATTACCCTGCACGCGGAGCACACACACACACACACACACACACACACACACACACACACACACACACACACACACACACACACACTCTCTCTCTCTCTATCTCTCTCACACACACACTCTCTCCCTCTCTCTCTCTTTCACACACACACAGGGAGAGACACAGAGAGAGACAGAGAGAAAGAGAAAGGCTTACAGATGGAGAGATAATGAAACAAAGAAAAAAAAAAAATAATAAAAAGGGAAAGAAAAAAAAAAGAAAGAAAAGGAATTTTTTGCACAAGTTAACAAAGAAGGAGAGTGAAATCTTTCTGAACTCCCCGATCTGCTCAACTTGCCGGCTCCATTGCCACGAGTGGATCAGTGAAACGACCTGGTCTCAAAAGGCGACCGTTTTTTCTTCTTTTTTATTTTTATTTTTATTTTTTATTCTTTCTTTTTCCTTGACTTTTCTTTTCTTTTCTCTTATTTCACTCTGTTTGAACATATTCCCCCCCCCCCCCCCCTTTTTTTTTTTTTTTTTTTCCCACACGAAGTAGTCCGCTGATCGGATCAAGTACTTTAGTGATTCACGTGTGGGGAAAAAAAAAAGACACTTTCACACTTATTTTCTTTTTTTGTGTGTCTGCCTGTCTGTCTCTCTGGCTGCATGTCTGTCTGTCTGCCCCCCCCCCCCACCCCACCCCCACACACACACACTCGTATACATTAACCTATACATATACAGACAGGCAGAGACAGAGAGAAACACAGAGAATGAAAAAAAGATATCTGCAGTCGAAGACAGAGAAATAAAGAAAAAAAAGGAGAAAGATTGAAAGAAAGGATGAAGGAAAAGAGAAAAAAAAGATAAAAGCGAAAAAAGAAAAGAAAGAAAGAAAGAAAAAGAAGAAATCAAGACCAAAAAAGAAAAAAAAAGAAGAAGAAAGATAGAAAGACAGAAAAGGAAGACAGACAGAAAGAAAGAAAGAATGAAAGACAGAAAGAACAATCGGAAGGGAACACAGTGCCCCTTGACCTTTCTGATGAACGTGGGTGAGTGGACATGACGAGCATTGGTCAAAACCTTGTCCACATTGACCCTTACCCTCTTGGTTGGGTTTTTTTGGGGGTGGGGAATGTTAGTGGGGGATGGGGGGGGGTTCTTCTTTTTTTCTTCTTCTTTTTTTTTCTTGTCCCCAGATTTCGCCGAAAGCTACCGGTGCAGCTCTTTCAAAACGGTAATACGTGTTCGAGCTTCCTCCCCCCCCCCCCCCCCCACCCCCTCCTTTTTTTTGGGGGGGGGTGCTTTTTTTTTTCTCCTTCACCCTACAAACTAAACAATAGCAAGCATGACAAAGGCGAGAAATTATGCAAAGGAAAACATCCTACGACATAACGCAGTTAGCTAGCTATATGGCTGGCTGGCTACCCCTGCTTTCTTGTCTCTTATTTTTACTGCGTGGAAAATAACCATGGCAGCAGTGTGAGACAAGAGAGAAAACGAAACACAGGAACAAAGAGTGATAGAGAGGGGGGTGAGAGAGAAGGGGTGGTGGTGGTGGGAAGGAGACAGATACAAAAAGAGATAGAGGAAGTGAGAGAAAGGGAGGGAGGGAGGCAGAGAGACAGAGAGGGACGAAGTGCGATAGAGAGGGAGTGAGAGAGAAGGGGGGTGGGTGGGAAGAAGACAGATACAGAGAGAGATAGAGGAAGACAGAGTGAGAGAGAGAGAGAGGGGGGGGAGGAAGGGAGGCAGAGAGACAGAGACAGACAGAGAGGGACGAAGTGCGATAGAGAGGGAGTGAGAGAGAAGGGGGGTGGGTGGGAAGAAGACAGATACAGAGAGAGATAGAGGAAGACAGAGTGAGAGAGAGAGAGAGAGAGAGAGAGAGATAAGGAAAGAAACATGGACAAAGAGAGACAGAGACATAAAGAGAAAGAGAGCGAGAGGTGGGGGGACAGAGACAAAGAAATAGAGAGGGAGAGATAGGAGAGAAACAAGAGAGACAGAGACAGAGAGAGACAGACAGAGAGAGCGATCGACCGAACGAAAGACAAACAGACATTGGGTCATATTCAGGACAAAACACACACACACACACACACACACACACACACACACACACACACACACACACACACACACACAGGAAGAGGTCATTGATCCCCATAGAAACTTTAAAAAAAAAAATAATAAAAAAACAAACTTCCCAGTATATCTGCTGCATTCCCCACCCACCCACCCCCCAGCTCCCCATTCCCTAAGCCCCACTACACGCCTCTACCCTCCCCCCCATCTCACCACCATATTCCTCTTCACCCCTACCCCCTCCCACCCCCCCACACCCCCTCCACCCATTCTCCCCACCTTTACATAATATATATATATATATATATATATATACTTCCCAAAGAATTAATACCCTCCCCACCCACCCTCGCACACGCACAACAACCACCCACCCACGCACAGCACACGCACACACCGACGCACGCACTTCACACATCCCAACCTGGTTCGCCAACCTGTAGTAAACTGCACGCAACGTGGATGAGGAGCGAAGCACGAAGGGAAGTAACTGAGCAATGGCGTTGGGTGATGACCGGGGCAGAAGGTTTTTTTTTTGTTGTTTTTTTTGTTTTTGTTTTTTTTCCAGGAGAGACAAGGATGGCTATTTGGCTAGATAGACAAAATGATCAAGTAAAAACAACAATAACAAAGGAAAGTGTTTACATTGTCACAGACTTAACCTGAATGACACACTGGTGCTTTCTTTTGGACATAACAAAATGAAAACGGATGAATGTTTCTCATATTATTTTACTGATAGCTAAATTCTATGTATACAATTGTAGAATCAACAAAGTAAAAGCAACACTACAAATGTTCAACAACAAAAAAAAGACCTCAAACAGGCATATGAACTGGACAAGTATGCCTTTAACTCTTTCCATACGAACGGCGAAAGAGACGACGTTAACAGCGTTTCACCCCAATTACCATCATCAAAATATTGCAAGCGGAAGGCTCTTATACTGAAGACGTGAATGTTGACAAAGAATACCACAATTCTGACGACGGGAGCTAAAGGCTGGGTCATTCAGACACCCACTGGACATCCGAGGGGTCTGTGTAGAGGAGAAGAGAGGACTGGCCGTACTGAGTGAGTTAACATAACTATGGAATCTAACAAGTCTGTGGAAAAATGGGCACTTTATTATAAATATTTAATTCAAGATTAAGCTTATACAATGTTACCTTTGGAATTATGCCATTGAACATGTATTGTTTTCCTGTTGTGGACTTGTCAGTACTTAGAACTTAATTATGTCCTTACTTACCCTATACTTTCTAATGCACAAAATATAGAAATTCTGTATCTGTAAACCTTTGTCTGAATAAAAAAAAAATGTTGAAAAAATAAATAAATGAGCCACCAAAAAAAGGGTATTTAAAAAAAAAAAGAGAAAAATGAAAACGAAAAAAAATAAAAAGAA
>NC_134897.1:32180446-32182946 GCF_041734735.1 Babylonia areolata | reverse complement strand
CTCTCTCCCTCTGTGTGTGTGTGTGTGTCTGTCTCTCTCTTTCTGTTTATCTCTCTCCCTCTCTCTCTCTGTTTCTCTCTCTCTTCTCTCTCTCAAACACACACACACACACACACACACACACACACACACACACACACACACAGACGCTTTAAGCTTTGACACTTAATTATCATTGGCCACGAGGTCCTTATGACATGGGTGAATGCATCAACATACTTTCACAGAGAGAGAGAGAGAACAGAACATAATTTTATTCACTAAGGCCAAAGCCCAATTTGAATGGGTGTGAACATGAATCACATTTTGAAAAGCATAATATGGATGACATAATATCCCACATAAAAAACAAACAAACAACAACAACAAATAAGACACATCAGTATCTACTGAACCACATGTCTAGCTAATTAAGAAATGAATGTATGAATATTCAAATCTGTACTTCACAGGCCTATTATATTCAAAACCTGTCAACTGAAAATATAGTGTTATGAAGCTAAATTTCTTTTATTTTGTTCTTTTTTGGAGGCCAGTAACAATATCAGTCTAAAATCACTGGGGTCATTGAAATAATTTGACGGAATATGTGTCTCCAGTCATTAAGGGCAGGGCAACACAGAACAAAATGGACTTCATTTTCCATAGCAGATTTACACAGGGGACACTGCATTTCACATCTGTAAATTACTTTATATCTTGATTGATGTACAAATAAATTGGATAAACCAAACCTGAATCTTGTCAATACACACCTTACAAATCCATTCAAGTCCATTGATAAGTATAATTCAACTTCACATGACGTCTTGAATTTCCTATAATGTATGAATCTTTTGCTGTTGTGCATGTGAGAATCCCAGTTCTGCCACCTATTATCAACCAGTCTTGGCTTAAACTCCATTAAAAAAAAGAATATGCACAGCCTACTCCTTGATTATCCCATGCGTAATAAAAGCCATTTGTATTCAATAAATCTCGAACTTTTGACGCCCAGTTTGTTTTTTCCCCTGCTGGCCAGATTTAACAGCATTTTATATGCCTTGAATGGTCATCTATATTCTTCCATTTGTGTCCGTTTCAACCAGTATCGAACACAGCAAACAGCAGAGATAACAGTCAAAGGAAAACGACCCGATTCGCCATAGATTAAATCAACTGGTGTTCTAATATTGACTCCAAGGTATTTTGTTCAACATAAACAACTGAACACTTTCTATTACGAGAGAGAGACAGACAGACAGACAGAGACAGAGAGAGAGACAGACAGACAGACAGAGACAGACACAGAGAGAGAGACAGACAGAGAGACAGAGAGAGACCCCAACCCCCATTACAACAGACGAAAATATCTGGTTTTGTCGCGGAGCCAGACTGAGTGAGTGTCCCCACTGGAGTAGAGAGAGAGATTACCTCCACTTCTTCCTTCCAACAACACACTGCCAACAACACTACCAACGACACCCAACGACAACCACCAACACTGCCAACGACACCCAACAACACTACCAACGACACCCAACAACACTGCCAACGACACTACCAACGACACCGCCAACGACACCCAACAACACTGCCAGCAACACTACCAACGAACACTGCCAACGACACCCAACAACACTACCAACGACACCCAACAACACTACCAACGACACCCAACAACACTGCCAACGACACCCAACAACACTGCCAACGACACCCAACAACACTGCCAACGACACCCAACAACACTGCCAACAACACTACCAACGACACCCAACAACACTGCCAACGACACCCAACAACACTACCAACGACACCCAACAACACTGCCAACAACACTGCCAACGACACCCAACAACACTGCCAACGACACCCAACAACACTACCAACGACACCCAACAACACTGCCAACAACACTATCAACGACACCCAACAACACTACCAACGACACCCAACAACACTACCCACCTCACCCAACAACACTGCCAACAACACTACCAACGACACCCAACAACACTGCCGACGACACCCAACAACACTACCAACGACACCCAACAACACTGCCAACGACACTACCAACGACACCCAACAACACTACCAACGACACCCAACAACACTACCAACGACACCGCCAACGACACCCAACAACACTGCCAGCGACACCCAACAACACTGCCAACAACACTACCAACGACACCCAACAACACTACCAACGACACCCAACAACACTGCCAACAACACTGCCAACGACACCGCCAACGACACCCAACAACACTGCCAACGACACCCAACAACACTGCCAACGACACCCAACAACACTACCAACGACACCCAACAACACTACCAACGACACCCAACAACACTGCCAACGACACCCAACAACACTACCAACGACACCCAACAACACTGCCAACGACACCCAACAACACTGCCAACAACACTACCAACGACACCCAACAACACTACCAACGACACCCAACAACACTACCAACGACACCCAACAACACTGCCAACAACA
>NC_134897.1:32160446-32167946 GCF_041734735.1 Babylonia areolata | reverse complement strand
GGGGGGGGGAGGAAGGGTCAGCCACACACACACACACACACACACACACACACACACACACACACACACACACACGTGCACATCATCTATAACTGTGAACAGTTACAACACTATTTACCTATGTCATTTACAAAATCTGCTGTTCCATCTGCTTCCATTAGAGAAATGTCTTATATGACAATCAACATGTGTTTGAAATAGTTCAGAGTTTAATCTGGAGCCCAACTGGCTCTTTGTTGTGATTCTACTGGTTGACTAGTTGGTTTATTTTATTTCGTTCATATTCATCTCCCTTTTTTTTCTTTTTTTTTTTTTTTCTTTTAACTGAGGACAGAGGAACAGGGAAAGTAGTGGTGATTTAAGGCATGGGTGGGATGGGGGAGATGATGGATTTTCGTCCAAAATCACAAATGGCGATAGACGTTAAGCAAAAGAAAGAACGAACGAACACACACACACACACACACACACACACACACACACACACACACACACACACAATACCCCTACGCATAGAAAAAGTCACAAGGCAAACACTGCCTACCCACGTGGAACCATGAAAGCATGCATGCATGGATGGATGGCCTTGGCCTTACCTGACGTCATGATGCAACATCAGCTCCTCCACCTGTGACGTCAGCAGGGCCCAGGCGGTCGGCCGATGAGTCAGCACGGTGATGAAAGGGTGGGCCGGTGCCCTGCAAAAACACAGCACAGACTATTATTATGATGACGATGATGATGATGACGACGACGACAACTAATAATAGTAATAACAACAACTACAGCAACATAATAATAATAATATAAACAATAAAAATAATAACATTAATAATAATAATAATAGTAATGATAATGATAAGAACGATAATGATAGTAGTGACACTGAAAAATAATAATGATGATGATGATGATAATAAAAATAATAATATTTTGTTGTTGTTGTTGTGTTTCTTCTTCTTCTTCTTCTTCTTCTTCTTCTTCTTCTTCTTCTTCTTCTTCTTCTTCTTATTATTATTATTATTATTATATACATTAAAATCATAATTGTAATATATCATTATTATTATTATCATCATCATCATCATCATCATCATCACCATCATTTTTCAATGTCACTACTATCATTATTATTCTTATCATTATAATCACTATTATTACTACTACTACTACTACTATCATTATTATTATCATTATCATTAATGTTATGCGCGAAGTCCATGCTGCACATGAGACCACGATTTTTGCATCAGAAGGATTAGCGTCCAGACTATCACAGAACAGCTGGTGGGTGTGTGGGTGGCCAGGGGGAGTGGGGAAGGGGGGGGGAGCGATGCGGTGTGTGCGGGGGAGGGGATTCTGGTGACTGTGGGACTGGATCCCGCGTCCTCAAGATTCCCGCGCTTTCTACACGGACGCGTCTTACCATCAAGGCTGAAGCTGCGCGTGATCCTCCACATCACCTCCACATCACATCGTCATCCTCTGTATCGTCATTCCCACATAATTATTTATGCCACACCGTCATCCAACATCGCCATCATCATCATCATCATCATCATCCACATCATCATCATTAGCATTATCATCATCCACGTCGTCATCTACATTATCATCCACCTCGTCGTCTACATCATCATTCATATCGTCATCTACATTATCAGTCACATCGTCATCTGCATCATCATCATCATCATCGTCATCTATATCATCATCCACGTCGTCATCTACATCATCATCTGCATGGTTATCGAACATCACCATCATCCACATGATCATCCACATGATCATCCATACCGTAGTCTATATCATGATCCACATCGTCATCAACCATCACCATCATATACATCATCATCCAATATCACCATCACCCACATCACCATCTACATCATCATGTGGCAGGCACAGTGCAGCCCCACGCTTTTGCACAAACTTCACGCACAAAGTTCATAATAATTTTTTTTTTTTTTTAATTTAAACCCACTTCACACAAACACATGATTTCGTAAACATGTTTCAATAATCGATCGATGATCCAGATTCTGCAAGCAAAGTCTCCCCACTGGCCTTTCATCGAATACCACACAAAAATGGAACGTCTCATGCACACGTGCATCATCATGAACAACAGCTTGAAAAAAAAACGTGTTTGAAAAATCGATGTTTCAGCTCCGCCGCTCCCCATCCTCCCCCCCAAATAAAGCGACAGTTATTCAGTAGAAACACTCCTGAAAAAAATAAATAGATAAATAAAAATAAAGAAAGTACCTCTGGTTTATGAGTTAGCGCTTATTACATTTAGCGGCATACGCCCAGCCTCCGAAAATAAAACAGCATTATTTTCACAATGCCCTCGTCCCGTCCCCCCCCCTCCCTCCCCCCCCCCCCCCACCACCCCGCCACCCCCCAGGAGAAAAAAAAAGTGAGCTAGTTCCCATGTGGTCCTTAACTCTGTGTGTGTGTGTGTGTGTGTGTGTGTGTGTGTGTGTGTGTGGACCCTGGATAATGAAGGGCCAACGTAAAGCCAGTGTGTGAGGAATTTTCTGCTGACACTTCTTTCCTTCCTTCCTTAGCTCTCGTCCTTCCATCCCTCCCCCTCTCTCCCTCTCACTCGTCCACTCTCTCTCTCTCTCTCTCTCTCTCTCTCTCTCTCTCTCTGCCTGGGCACACAGACATACAGACACGGGCACACACACACACAGAGACATACAGACACGGGCACACAGACATACAGACACGGGCACACACACACACAGAGACGTACAGACACGGGCACACAGACATACAGACACGGGCACACACACACACACACACACACACACAGACATACAGACACAGGTACATACACAGACACACACAGACACACACAAACACACACACAAACACACACACTATAAGATTACAACCTGTTCACTGACAAACCAGCTCCCAATTCATTGAATTACTTACTTGCCGCTACGCTGATGATTTTGGTGGTGGTGCAGAAGGTGTTGGTGATGACAACAGAGAGAAAGAGAAAAGAAAAGAAAAATGTGGTGAGACGGGGGGGGGGGGGGGGGGGAGGGGTGAGTAGGAGAGTGACAGAGAGAGAGGGGGGGGAGGTGAGGGCAGAGAGAGAGGGGGGTGTGGGGGAGAGAAGGAGAAAGAGTGTGGGGGAGTGAGAGAGAGAGAGAGACAGAGACAGAGACAAATAGAGGGGGTAGGGAGAGAGAAAGAGACAGACAGATAGACAGAAAAAAGAAGAGAGGGCTGGGAAGCGATAGACCGAGACAGACAGACACACAGATAAACACAGAGGCAGAAATAAAGAAACAGAAAGACAGAGGAAGACATGGTATGCACGTGAGAAAAGCAACACCTCGCCCCCCACCCCCATCCCCCACCCCGCCAAAAAAAAAAAAAAAAATCTCTCAACGGACAAATGGAACATGTTCAAGAGTAATATATTGCTCTCTCTCTCTCTCTCTCTCTCTCTCTCTCTCTCTCTCTCTCTCAGTTTGTGTGTGTGTGTGTGTGTGTGCCTGTGTGTGTGTGTGTGTGTGTGTGTGTGTGTGTGTGTGTGTGTGTGTGTGTGTGTCTGTCTGTCTGTCTGTCTGTCTGTCTGTCTGAGTGGTTGTTGTTGTCGCTGTCGTTGTAGCATTTCCCCGGAAGACACAGCACTGGAGAGAGAACTGACACGCCATAAGGGAAAGCCTGCCTGCCTGCCTGACCCCCCTTAAGAGCGAAACGAACAAAAACAATTCTCCTGCTGTTGACGAAATCCAATCCACACGCAGGGCATAGCTTGAACTGCACTGGTGGCCTAGCAGAGCAGAAATGTACTTCCCCTTATCTTTACCAAGAACGATATCGTTTCATTGCTTTAAAAAAAAAATTAAAAAAAAAAAAAAAAAAACGTGATGAAACGGTGTCAGCACGTATGAGCACACGCGCGCGAGCACGCATGCATGCACGCACACACACACACACACACACACACACACACACACACACACACACACACACACACACTACTGCAACTCTTTTCTTTTAACTGGATATGCAACTGATGTCCCCCGTCAACCCACACGATCCACAACACCACCATGTAGCGATGAAGTTAGTGAATACGTAGGTGTTGCTGTGAACAGACTATAATAAATCTAAAAGACACACACACACACACACACACACACACACACACACACACACACACACACACACACACATGTACGCACGCACGCGCACCCACGCACAGAACACGCAGAGAGAGAAGACACAGAAAAGAAGAGGGAAAGAGACTGGGGGTGAGAGACAGACAGACAGACAGTGATAGTGAGACAAAAAAACAGAAACAGAAAGACACAGAGTACCAGCCACCTATTCAGGAAAATGACAGGGAAGACAAAACTAACCAATGAGACACAAAAAAAAAAGGGGGGGGGGGGGCTCCGGGGGGGGGGGGGGCGGGGGGGGAGGGGGGCAGGCACGGCAAAACGCTATTACTCCCGGAAGCATGAACACCCCCCCCCCACCCCCCACCCCAACATTTCCTCTGACGGAGGAGGAGGAGGAGGAGGACCCTTCACAATGTCATACTTTCTATTTCCATCCCATCCCCAAGCCCTACATTTACATAGAGATGCACCGTCACGGCCACGAGTGTGTGTTTGCCTGTGCGTGTGTGCCTGGCCTGGTGGAGGATTCGGATGGTGGTGTCGCATTAAAAAAAAAAAAAAAAAAAAAAAACCGGTAGAACTGCTGGCTGACGTCACAGCACACGAAACACACTGAACGGGAAGGAAATTCGACATATCGCAGACGAACGTTTTTGTAACGGGTCTCAGAATCTGCGGTTCCTAGTAACGGTCTCAGATTCTGCGGTTCCTGCTACAACTGTTTTGTGTAACGGGTCTCATAATCTGCGGTTCCTGCTAACGTTTGTGTAACAAGTCTCAGAATCTGCAGTTTCTGCTAGGTTTTGTGTAACGAGTCTCAGATTCTGCGGTTCCTGCTATGTCAGTTTGTGTAACGGGTCTCAGAATCTGCGGTTCCTACTAACGTTTGTGTAACGAGACTCAGAATCTGCAGTTTCTGCTACGTTTTGTGTAACGGGCCTCAGAATATTGCCGTTCCAACTCCCTTCCTCCTATGACAAAATAATGATTGTTTGGTAACCTGTTTGTGTGCTTGAAAGACGTCATGGTTTCGTTTTCAACCCCTCTTCCTCCAGCCCCCCCACACCCCACCCTCCCTCTCCTTTCCCCTCCCCCTTTATCCCTGTCTCACCTCTCTCTCTTTCCCTCTTTCCGCACGTTGTACCAGCCGCGCCGAATTAAAGATAAACACAAACACACAGACGTGGTGGACAAGGCCACGCGAAAATCACGCACCGCCATTAGAATCCAGACAGACTGGCAGTGTTAACCATCGTTTTTACTTTTAAAACAGGTTGCGGATATGGGAGGCTGGATAATGAAGAGGAGACAGAGAGAGAGAGAGGGAGAGAGACAGACAGACAGGCAGACAGACAGACAGTGATAGTGAGACAGAAACAGAAAGACACACAGTACCAGCCACCTATTCAGGAAAATGACAGAAAACACAACACAAACCAATGAGACAAGCAAAAAACAAAACAAAAAAAGGGGGTTGGGGATGGAGGGGGAGCAGGGCGGGGGGTGTGTGGGGGAGGGAGTGGGGAGGGGGGGGGGGCAAGAACGGCAAAACGCTATTACTTTCGGATGCAAGAACACCCCCAACATTTCCTCTGACAGAGGAGGAGGAGGAGGAGGACCCTTCACAATATCCTTCTACTTTCTATTTCCATCCCATCCCCAAGCCCTACATTTACATAGAGATGCACCGTCACGGCCACGAGTGTGTGTTTGTCTGTGTGTGTGCCTGATGGAAGATTCGGATGGTGGTGTCGCATTCAGAGAGAAAAGAAAAAAAAAACCCTTAGAACTGCGGGCTGACGTCGCAGCACACGAAGCACACTGAACGGGAAGGAAATTCGACATCTCGCATACGAACGTTTTTGTATAAGGGGTCTCAGAATCTGTGGTTCCTAGTAACGGTCTCAGGTTCTGCAGTTCCTAGTAACGGTCTCGGATTCTGTGGTTCCTGCCAACCTTTGTGTTACGGGTCTCAGAATCTGCGGTTCCTGCTAACGGGTCTACGAATCTGCAGTTCCTACTAACGTTTCTGTTACTGGTTTCAGAATCTGCAGTTCCTGCTACGTCAGTTTGTTTAACGGGTCTCAGAATCTGCAGTTCCTGCTACGTCAGTTTGTGTAACGGGTCTCAGAATCCGCAGTTCCTGCTACGTCAGTTTGTGTAACGGGTCTCAGAATCTGCAGTTCCTGCTACGTCAGTTTGTGTAACGGGTCTCAGAATCTGCAGTTCCTGCTACGTCAGTTTGTGTAACGGGTCTCAGAATCCGCAGTTCCTGCTACGTCAGTTTGTGTAACGGGTCTCAGAATCTGCGGTTCTTACTAACGTTTGTGTAACGAGTAGGAATCTGCAGTTTCTGCTACGTTTTGTGTAACGGGTCTCGAAATCTAAAGTTCCTGCTAGGTCAGTTTGTGGAACGGGTCTCAGAATCTGCAGTTCCTACTATCGTTTGTGTAACGAGTCTCAGAATCTGCGGTTCTTACTAACGTTTGTGTAACGAGTAAGAATCTGCAGTTTCTGCTACGTCAGTTTGTGTAACGGGTCTCTGATTCTACAGTTCCTGCTAAGTCACTCTGTGTAACGGGCCTCAGAATCAGCAAGTTTCTGCAACGTGTTGTGTAACGGGCCTCGGAATCTGCAGTTCCCCCACTACATTCGAGGAACAACTCGCAGAATATTGCGGTTCCAACTCCCTTCCTCCTGTGACAAAATAATGATTGTTTGGTAACCTGTTCGTGTGCTTGAAGGACGTCATGGTTTCGTTTTCAACCCCTCTTCCTCCAGCCCCACGCCCCCCCTCCTTCTCCCCCCACCCGCACCCCCTCCCTCTCCTCCCCCCCCCACCCCCCCTTTATCCCTGTCTCACCTCTCTCTCTTAATCTCTTTCCGCACGTAGTACCGGCCGCGCTGAATCAAAGACAAACACAAACACACAGACGTGGTGGGCAAGGCCACGCGAAAATCACGCATCACCATTAGAATCCAGACAGACCAGCAGTGCTAACCATCGTTTTTACTTTTAAAACAGGTTGAGGATATGGGAGACTGGATAATGAAGAGGGGGGGTAGAGTGAGAGAGAAAGAGAGAGAGTGAGTGTGAGTGAGTGAGTGAGAGAGAGAGAGAGAGAGAGAGAGAAACTGACTGACAGACAGACAGACAGATGGTGGGGTAAGAAAAAGAGAGATCAGGAGGGTGCATGAGAGAGAGAGAGAGAGAGAGAGAGAGGGAGAGAGAGAAAAGGAGAAAGAGTGAGGAGAGAGAGAGAGAGAGAGAGAGAGAGAGAGAGAGAGAGAGAGAGACCGACAGACATACAGGCAGAGACAGAATGATTGGAAGAGAGAAAGA
>NC_134897.1:32145446-32152946 GCF_041734735.1 Babylonia areolata | reverse complement strand
CAAGGCGAAACAATCATCAAAGGAATTATGATATCACTATTGATCTTAACTTAAATGCTTTATATATGTAAATGGACAAATTCTTTACAATGCTTTCTTTATTAGAAGCCATCAACAGACTTAGCCGAAACTGATTTGGAAACTTTAAAATACTTTCGTGGAATATACCGTTCTCTTAATTTACTTAAAGCAGTACAACATAAAATAAAGTGTAACTCATCTTCAACACCACTTCTACACAGAGGGCAATTCAACTCATCCACAGTATGCTTTCTGTACTGATAATAATGTTGAGCAAGAGAGAGAGAGGAGACAGAGAAAGAGATGAGAGATGGAGAGAGAGAGAGAAGAGAGAGAGATGGAGAGAGAGGAAAGAGAGAGATATGAGAGATGGAGAGGAGAGAGAGAGGGGGGGGGGAGAGAGAGAGATAGAGAGAGATAGAGAGAGAGAGGAGAGAGACAGAGACAGAGAGAGACAGAATGACGGACCAGTCACACTTCACGAAGAGCATTCGCCGGTCAGAAGGCAGTCTGAAAGAAAACCCATTGCTATTCGAAATGCAGGTGAACAACCCTTATGCAATTTTTGTTCTTGATGTTGGTGGTGGTGGTGGTGGTGGTGGCGTTGAAAACATCAGACGACCTTTGACAAAGATGCTTCGACAAAGTTTGGACACCGCCGGAATGGAAGAATGGAAGAGGAAGGGGGAGAGAGAGAGGGGGGGGAAGAAAAGTGTCAACATCAAACCCTTCACTGACGGTATTGAATCCTTCCCTTCCCAAAATGATGAAAGCTCTGTTGGATATTTTTATTTCCGCTCCAGACAGCTTGACATTTTGTGTGTTTTGTTTACACTGGCCATCTGCCGAGTGGAGCCCGTCTGCCTCGAAGCGGGCGTTAACTGGTTCTTCGAGGACCTACGTAATGTATATCCCTTTCAGAATGTCCAGCATACGATTGCTCCAAACGGCCATACATTCAACAAACAGAACCGACGCTCCATCTTAGCCAGTGGAAACTTTCTGGTGGCTGAGATGACAAACCACGGCCGAGCCTGCCTGCTTATTGACAGTGATGGAACGACACATGTATCACAAGCTGAATCCACAAGTTTGTTTGCGGCTCCACTGAGAGAAACGTCAACGTTTTCTTTCTTTCTTTCTTTCCCTCTTTCTTTCTTTCTTTCTTCCCCTCTTTCTTTCTTTCTCCCCTATATCCTCATCTTCTTCTCCAAAAGCGAATTTGTTTTCTGTCAGTTCCGTTCACGGGTATTATCTGAAACGCTCAGCAAAAAAATCACAGAGGACATGTAGACAGAAACACAGCGTTCGCTGAATAGACCATCACTTTTGGACTGAAAAGATAGCGGGGTTGGACGGTGTTGGGGAAGAAGAACCCAGAAATATCTCTCTCTCTCTCTCTCTCTCTCTCTCTCTCTCTCTCTCTCTCTCTTGTTGCGTAAATGTCAGAATGTTTTCTTTGGGGAGTTTTAAACTGTCCGTTTTCTTGTTCCGTTCAAGAAACTAAGTCCGGTTTATTATACTGGAAAGTCCTAAATATAAAGAACCCAGAGACATTTAACTATACATACCGGCAAAATTCTGTAATCATCCATCTTGTTTTAAATTATCCATTCTCGCTGCAAACGAAAACAGTACAGTCATCAACAACCTGGCAATGTTTATTTATAAAGCATTACAAAAGAAACAATAATCAACTTGTCAGAATGTTTTTGTCCTAATCCCGCTTCCCCCGTCCCGCCTCTCACACACACCCTTCCAATATTATGTTTTTTTTCTTTCTCCAATCACTGACACTCACCCTCTCCATTTTACACTTTGTACTCTATCTTTTCCATATTCTCTCTCTCTCTCTTTCTCTCTCACTCTCTCTCTCTCTCACACACACACACACACACACACACACACTCACTCTCTCTTTCTCTCTCACTCTCTTCCTTTCTTAGACCCCTCCCCCTTGCCCCCACCCCTCCCCTCCACCTCAACTGCCCCCATTTTCATTCGAATATACAGAAATGTCGATTTCTAATTAATAATAACAATCATCATTATGATAGAAATGATAATAATCCAAATAATAATGATAATAATCCAAATAATAATAATAATGATATCAATTATTTTCAGTCTAATATCATCATCTAAGATGAACAGACTATAAATAAATAAACGAACGTGGGTATGTTTTCAACAGTTTCGCTCTTGCGCTTTACTTACGTGTTTGATCTCTATTTCCGCGATAGATGTTGTTCCCGTTGGCAAAAACAGTTTACTTATCTGGAACCGATTGTCAGCGACTGTAAGAACCCAGTCTCCAATGACATGGGCCAAAGGCCTGATCGATAAGTATACGTATTATCACTTGTTCCGGGAATTCCCAAAATCCGTACACAGCCTGCAAAAACGGGACTTAAGCCCACCACAAACTGCCGTGCAATCAGAGAGTACCGGGCCTTGTGCATGTGTCACGTGATGCCGCTACGAATCATTACAACCCCTCATATGCAGGACTCGAGACTGGTCACACAAACTAAACTACCTTCGATATGAAACGAACAGTTTCAGTTTCAGTAGCTCAAGGAGGCGTCACTGCGTTCGGACAAATCCATATACGCTACACCACATCTGCCAAGCAGATGCCTGACCAGCAGCGTAACCCAACGCGCTTAGTCAGGCCTTGAGAAAAAAAAAGGTGAATAAATAACAGATAAGCTTACATAAATAAATAAATAAATAAATGATAATTATGATATAAAAAAGGTAGTAGTAATGATAATGATAATAAAATAATAATAATAATAATAATAATAATAACGAACAAAGACATTGAAATCAACCGATGAAGCCTTTTATTTTATCTTTCTTTTTCTTTTTCTTTTTTCTTTTCTTTTTCACAGGCAAACAGATCAATAATTGAGGTCACTCAAACTATCTTCGATACAAAACGAACAGAGGCAATGCATGAAATCAACCGACGAAGCCATTTAACAAAAACAGCCAGTTTCTACTGCTTCGAGAGCACAGCGTGGGTGTATGGAAGTTAGGGGTGTGTTTTTTGTTTTGTTTTTTGTTTGTTTGTTTTTTAAGCGAACTGGACAACGCCCATTTAAAAGGAAAAAACACACACAGAAGAATAAGAAAAGAAAGAAAAAAAACAAGAAGAAGAAAGAAAAAAAAAAGAAGAAAAAAAAAAACCGACGCTGGTTTAATCCCCCAAGAAACTTGGACATGCACGTGGGGGGGAGATAATCTCCCTGGAGAACTCTCTGCTTAATGGGGCAGGAGGCGAAGAAAGCTCTCGTCTTGATTTAATTGCTTCAAAGAGAGGCCAGGCAATTAAAGACACGGGCTGCAAACGAACAAACAAGCAGACAGACAGACAGACAGACACGCATACAATCAAATAGATGAGTAAATAAATAAAGAGATACATGAATAATACTGTCAAAAAAATATAAAAACAAGAAAAAAAAAGATTCACACAAACCTACGTCTATAAACAACGGAGAAAAAAAAACCCACAAAAATACATAAATCACCTTCACTGATTATTATGCTTCTTTAGCTGATTACCATCAGAAACGAACTGACACAGTAAGATACAACAACGACAATGATAATAGTAACAACAACCATCATCATAACACAACTGAAAAGCGCTTTCAAACCTCTCAATGCGCTTCACAATAACATGTTTAGTGAGACACAAAGCATGCAAGAGCAACAACATACCTACGCACCCCCCCCCCCCCCCCCCCCACCTCCCACCTCCGCCCTTCTTACCCCATCCCTCCGCATCCCCCTCCCTCACACACACACACACACACACACACACACACACACAGACGAAGTCTAACACAACGTCGACGGATGCGGTATAAAAAAAAAATTAATAAACTAAAATAAAATAAATCCAGAAAAAAAGAAAAGAAAAAAATGGTGGAGACGGCCATGTTGAAAAAAAAGGGGGGGGGGGGTGGGGGGGGGGCGGGGGGGGGACTGAGGACAATCCCTTCAGCGGATGAATAAAATGCGCTGCGCACAGTGGCCGCACCCCACACTGCACGACAGGGGAACAAAGGGCAAGTGCAAAGCCGGCACAGAAAGGAAATTACTCTCCGGACCTCGAGCCGACAGACGACAGTCAAAAAACCACACACATGCACGCGTTCGTTCGTTCGTTCGTTCGTTTATTGCTGCCTGTCCATACGGCAATTTTCTGACAATACTAAAACAATTAGGAAATCTTCCAATTATCCAACAACGAGTATGAACTCATTATTCAGTGGCTTCCTTTTGATATCTAATCTTTTGTGTGCAGACAAACAAACCAACCAACCAAACCAACTAAGCATGATTCACTGACGTCGATTTGCCAAATAGGTATACTTTGACAAGAGTATATGTCTATCCAAACTTGTCACGCAAGCCGTTTCTGCCGTACGGCTGAGGAGAAAATTCTGAGACTGATGTCAAACGGGCGCAATAGCCAATGGGGTTAAACCGTTGGACTTTCAATCTGAGTATGGCTGCCTCCATTGATTGATTGATTGATTGATATGGATACTTATATAGTGCCTATCCTCGGTCGGAGACCAAGATGAAAGCGCTTAACAAACACGGAGTCATTCACACAACAGGCTGTCTACGTGGGTAGAGCCGACTGACGGCTGCCATTGGGCGCTCATCATTCGTTTCCTGTCATTCAATCAGATTTCACGCACACCTAATTACTCAGACAAACATGTAGCATTGAACATTTTTACGTGTATGACCGTTTTGTTTATTTACCCCACCATGTAGGCAGCCGTACTCCGTTTTCAGGGATGTGCATGCTGTGTATGTTCTTGTTTCCATAAACCACCGAACGCTGACATAGATTACAGGATCTTTAACGTGCGTATTTGATCTTCTGTGTGCGTATACACACGAAGGAGGTTCAGGCACTGGCAGGTCTGCACATATGTGGACATGGGAGATCGGAAAAATCTCCCCCCTTTACCTACCAGGCGCCACCGAGATTCGAACCCGGGACCCTCAGATTGAAAGTCCAACGCTTTAAAGTCGGTTATTGCGCCAATGGTGGGGTAAATAAACAAAACGGTCATACACGTAAAATGTTGCATATCTGTATAATGTGTGCGTGACTTAAAAACCCGATTGAATGAGACAGGAAACGAATGATCAGCGCCCAAATGGCAGCCGTCATTCGGCTGGCTCTAACCGGGTTGGGTAGGCAGCCTGTTGTGAAAATGACTCCGTATTTGTAAAGCTGGGCCACCCCAGTTCTCTTCTCTTTGTCAATAGTGGCGGGATTTGACTGCCGATCGAAGATGCTGTTCGAGATATGTTTCACGTGTAAACTGGCAACACACACACACACACACACACACACACACACACACACACACACACACACACACACATCAAAAATCGGATTTCCCCCGTGGCTGTACTAAACAGCGGAGGTGGCACACATCACAAAAGAGTTTCAGGGAGGCTGGTATTTCGCTCGTTTTTAGTTTTTCTTTAGTTTTTCGCACGAATGGTTTTTCGTCATTCCTCGTCATTAAGTCTTTATCAACTCTTCCGAGAATCAGGTAGCCAGAAGAATTCATTGATTCATTGATTCATGCATCCGTCACTTTCTGACTTTTCTTCTTCCTTTTTTTTCTTTGTGTGTGTGTGTGTGTGTGTGTGTGTGTGTGTGTGTGTGTGTGTGTGTGTGTGTGTGTTGTTACTGTTGTTGTTTTTGGTTTGTTTGTTCCCCTTGTCTTTCTCTCGTTCCTCTTTCTTTTTGTGCTTCGTTCCAAGGCCATCACACCATTGATCGCCTCAAAGAAATAAAAGCAGAGAGAGGGAGCGGCCGCAAATCTAACATGAAAGGTAGAGCACGATGCTTTGCAAATCAAACAAATATCGGCATCATTTCCAAACCAACATTGCGCAAATTTCTTCAAAACGGAACAGAGTCTCTGTGGGCCTTTCCAAATACAATAGACCGAGCAACACACTAGATGCCACGTTCTTGGCATCAGAGATCTTTTCCCATCCCTCTTGCGGCCAGTCAGTGGCGGCTGTGTGTGTTTGTGTGTATGTGTGGGTCTGTGCTTTTGAGTGCGTTTGTGAATGCGCGAGAGTGAAATTGCACACAAGTGTCAGGAGAGATATGTGTACGTGTGTGTGTGTGTGTGTGTGTGTGAGGGGAGGTGGGAGTGCGGGGGGAGGTGGGGTAGAGGATGAGGTATGTGAGTGTATGCATGCCTACACTGTGGGAGCAACAGGATATTGGAACGTGTATATATATATATATATATATATATATATAGATATATATATATATAGATAGATATATATATATCTTTGTATGTACGTGTGTGGGGTTGGGGGTGGGAGATATGGGCGTATGTGTGTGTGCTTGTACAAGTAAGTGTTCATCTCTGTGAGTGTGTGTTTGTGTGTGTGTGTGTGTGTGCCGTGGAAGCTGCGATACGTAGACTAGAAATAAGTGTGTGGAGGAGGGGGTAGAGGAGGTGCAAGGTAATGTGTGTGTGTGTGTGTGTGTGTATGTGTGTGTTGGAGCTCATGTACGTTTATATGTATTTGACTGTGCTTTCATATGTGCTTGTACAAGTAAGTGTTCATCTCTGTGAGTGTGTGTTTGTGTGTGTGTGTGTGTGTGTGAGTGCCGTGGAAGCTGCGATACTTAGACTAGAAATGAGTGTGTGGAGGAGGGGGGTAGAGGAGGTGCACGGTAATGCGTGTGTGTGTGTGTGTGTTGGAGCTCATGTACGTTTATATGTATTTGACTGTGCTTTCATATATGTGAAACTGCATGTCTGGTGCATTTCTGTTATGCATGTGTGGGTGTATGTGTGAATGTGTGTCTTCATATTTTACATTTATTTGCTTATTTATCACCATTGTTGTCTTATTTATTTATTTATTTATGTTTTATTATTATCATTTTATTAGTATTACTAATATTATTACTACTACCTTTTTCTATGTTATAATTATTATTTATTTATTTATTTATTTATTTATTTATTTATTTATGCAAGCTTATCTATTTTTTTTTTTTTTTTTTTTGTGTGTGTGTTTTTTTTTGTTTTTTTTTGTGTGTGTGTGTGTTCTCAAGGCCTGACTAAGCGCGTTGGGTTACGCTGCTGGTCAGGCATCTGCTTGGCAGATGTGGTGTAGCGTATATGGTTTTGTCCGAACGCAGTGACGCCTCCTTGAGCTACTGAAACTGAAACTCCATGTTCTTCTTCCGTTCTTTCCAGAACTGTATTGATGAAGAGGGAAGCTACGAAGCCACTTTGATGTTAGTGATTTAATCTTTAGGTGGTTCATTCTCTCTCTCTCTCTCTCTCTCTCTCTCTCTCTCTCTCTTTCTCACAAACACACACATATGCGCACATGTACGCGCGCACATACACTGACACCCTCCCCCCTTACCCCCTCCTCCCCCCAAAC
>NC_134897.1:32107946-32142946 GCF_041734735.1 Babylonia areolata | reverse complement strand
GAGAGTGTGTGTGAGGGGGGTCCGGGGGGGGGGGGTAACAGAGGGGAATGGGGGATACAGATGGAGAGATGGAGATGGAGAGAGACAGAGACAGAGAGAGGGGGAGAGGTGAGGGAGAAACAGACAGACAGACAGACAGGCCGGCAGACACAGACACAAAGACTACAAGGAGACAGAAAGAGAGTGAGAGAAGGAGGAAGGAGGCCATGGTAACCGGTTCTCACCGCTACCAGGCCCACAAGAGATAAAGCAATGTCATGAAATAATATAAAGTACTGTAATGTAATGTAATACTTTTTCTTCGGAAAAAAAATTGCTCTGTGTCAAAATTCGGGCTCCTCTCCCCCCGGCCGGGACAGCAGCATCGCTGAAATATAGCAGCCACCCGATTTTCTTCCCACGTTTTTGGATTGTCTGCTAAGCTATTTGTTTTGTATTTATATTTGTATTTGTATTTCTTTTTATCGCAACAGATTTCTCTGTGTGAAATTCGGGCTGCTCTCCCCATGGAGAGCACGTCGCTGCACTACAGCGCCACCCATTTAATTTTTTTTTCCCTGCGTGCAGTTTTATTTCTTTTCTTTTTTTCCTATCCAAGTGGATTTTTCTACAGAATTTTGCCAGGAACAACCCTTTTGTTGCCGTGGGTTCTTTTACGTGCGCTAAGTGCATGCTGCACACGGGACCTCGGTTTATCGTCTCATCCGAATGACTAGCGTCCAGACCACCACTCAAGGTCTAGTGGAGGGGGGGGGGGGGGGAATATCGGCGGCTGAGCCGTGGTTCGAACCAGCGCGCTCAGATTCTCTCGCTTTCTAGGCGGACGCGTTACCTCTTGGCCATCACTCCACTTACAATCCACTTTACAATCAAAGTGGATTGTGCAACAGAATTTTGCCAGACGAGTGTTGCTCAGTGCTAGTGCCCACGAGACCCTCGGTCTATCGTCTCATCCGAATGACTGGCGCCCAGACCACCACTCGGGGTCCAGTGGGTGGAAGAAGGAGGGGGCAGTAAAAAATACCAAATTTCGTATTATTTCGGAACTCGAACCAGTGCGCACTCCCTTCCTAATCAGACGCTTAACCGCTTGGCCACTGTTCCACTGCGCGCGCGTGCGTGCGTGCGTGTGTGTGTGTGTGTGTGTGTGTGTGTGTGTGTGTGTGTGTGTGATAGAGAAAGAGAGAGAGAGAGATGTGATGGGCGGTTCATTCCAAAAATCTAGGTTCCCTATATAGTTCGGATGTCAGATGGTTCGATCAATGATGATAATAATAATAATAATAATACTAATTGATAATAACACGCTGGCACTGATCGATCAACTGATCGCTGATCGATCAAACGACGGGCCATTTCCCACCCAGAGACGTACCGATGTGTCCAGACATGAGATCAGACTGAAGGGGCGTGCACTCATGTCCATTCTCTGTCGGATCAGCATAATCTGATTTGGGGTTTTTGTTGGTGGTGGTGGTGGTGGTGCTGTTGTTACCCCTGTAACTTCATCTGAAAGAGATCTGTACCTTGAAATGTGGAATTGGAGAGCTTGGTTTGTTTGTTTTGTTTCGTTGTTGTTGTTGTTGTTGTTTTCGGGGTGGGTGGGGGGGTGGGGGCAGAGATTGTTGTTGCTTTGTTTTGTTCTGTTTTTACTTTTGTTTTGGTTGGGTTTCTTTTTGGGTTTTTTTGTGTGTGTGTTTTTGTTTTTTGGTGTGTTTTTTTGAGGGGTGGGGTGGGGGGGTTCGGGTTGTGGGGGGCGGGGGGGGGGGTTACGTCTGCTATGTATAACAGAGAACGGGTGGACTGATTAGGAGGCATGCATGGAATCTATTCTCAGAGAAACTGCACTCTGAATTGCTGCTGCTTCATTATATATTATGCAAACCGGCTGTTCACTGAACACGATCGCGCGCACACACAGATAAAGACACAGACACACACACACACACACACACACACACACACACACACACAGAGAGAGAGACAGAGAGAGACAGAGAGAGACAGAGACAGACACTGACAGACAAACACACAGACACATACACAGACACACAGACAGACACACACACATACAGAGAGAGAGAGAGAGAAACACAAACGCGCGCGCGCGCGCGCAAGGTTATCCATCAGATATATACGTTAACAGCACTGTACATTCTGCACGCCCCAAGGATTCCCAAAACAACATTCCACAACCGTCGAGATGAGAGAATGCGTTCTGTTATTTTTGTCCGGTCTTTTGAATTTTCTTCTTCTTCTTTTTTCAATATTGATTGAATTCCTATATCACCCTGATCTATTTGTGGAAAGATCATTTAGGGTGGAGAAACATTATGCTTGTATTCCAGAGTCTTGTTTTACAATATTCTTGTGAATACTTCAAGAGATTAAAAAACAAAAACAAACAAACAAAAAACAAAACAAAAAGGGGGGCGGGGGGGGGGGGGAATTCGTATGAAAAACGAGAAAGAATTCTAAAGACATACTTGGGAATGTGATGTAAATGTGTGTGTGTGTGTGTGTGTGTGTGTGTGTCTGTGCGTGTGTGTGTTGTCTATTCCCAGACTCACCCCCTTCTCGTGCATGCATGTATCCGTGTGTGTGTGTGTATGTGTGTTGTCTACTCTCAGACTTACCCCCTTCTCTCCTCCAAACCACCTCCCCCTCTTCCCTTCCTAACTCACCTCCTCCTCTCTCTCTCTCTCTCTCTCTCTCTCTCTCCTTGTAACGGTCGTTCGCTCTCATGTGCGTATATTTGTGCATTGAGGGGAGGAGCGGGGGCTGGGGTGGGGTGGGGTGGGGTAATAGGGAGGTGGGGTCAGTGTATGTGCGCGAGCGCATATGTTTGTGTGTGTGTGTGTGTGTGAGAGAGAGAGAGAGAGAGAGAGAGAGAGAGAGAGAGAGAGAATGCGAATGCGAATGCGAAATGTTTTATTCAGTTTAGGCCAAGGCCCCTTACTGAAGGGGGCTATCACACAGCAATAACACAAGTGCCTTTCATAATTGGAGAGAGAGAGGAGGGGGTGAGAGAGAGGTGAGAGGCAGACAGCCAGACAAGAGAGAGACAGAGACAGAAAGCGACAGACAGACAGAGAGAAAGAGAGAATGATTATATACCACCCTCCAGAAAAGTGACAAGAACACAGCACTGACCTACAAGAAAGTGCGGGGTTAAGGGTGGGATGGAGGAGGAGGAGGGGGGGGCGGGGGGAGTAAGACACGGCGAAAAACACCATCACTACGGATGCAGACGCCAACGTTTCCTCTCACGGGGAGGTTGGGGGGGTGTAGGGGGGGGGGGGGGGGAGGGAGACCCTTCACAATGTATACTTATACTTTCTATTTCCATCCCACCCCTGCCCTGTATTTGCATATTCATGAACGGTCAGGGGCGGGACAGGACATGAATGAGTGTGTGTGTGTGTGTGTGTGTGTGTCTGTGTGTGCCTGTGAGCAGTTAGAGAGACTGAGACAGAGACAGAGAGGGACACCGAGAGAGATAGAGAGTATGTGTTGTTATTGTTGTTGCTGTTGTTGTTGTTGATCTTACGTCTTCTCACGAAGTCATATTGCAGACACATACAAAAATGGAATATTGGGGGCAGGCGGGAGAGGGTTGGGCGTGGGGGGTGGGGGGCACCAGTCACAGAGACACACAAAAACACAGACACACACATACAGAGACATAGACAGCACCCTCAAGCAAAGTCACTGACCTCCAGAGTGGAGTGATGGCCTAGAGTTACGTAAAGCATCCGCCTAGGAACTGAGAGAGATTCTGAGCGCGCTGGTTCGAATCACGGCTCAGCCGCCGATATATTCTCCCCCTCCACCAGACCTTGAGTGGTGGTCTGGACGCTAGTTATTCAAATGAGACGATAAACCGAGGTCCTGTGTGCAGCATGCGCTTAGCGCACGACAAAGAACTCAGGCAACAAAAGAGTTGTTCCTGGCAAAATTCCGTACAAAAAACTACTTCGATAGAAAAAAAAAAAACAAATAAAACTGCACGCAGGAGAGAGAGAGAGAGAAAAAAAAGGTGACGCTGTAGTGTAGCGACGCGCTCTCCCTGGGGAGAGCATCCCGAATTTCACACAGAGGAATCTGTTGTGACAAAATGAGAACTACTACAATACCACCCCTATCCCCCATGTTATCCTTCACTCACCATAGCCAACCACCATCTCAATCATTACAAATTATAAAAGGAGAGTTAAAAAATTTAAATTAAAAAAATAAAAAAAAAGAAGAAGAAGAAGACCAAGACAGGAAAGGCTCTTTAGCCGAAATAATCACAGCCAGCGTAGAAGGCACGAATGCGCTCGCATAATCTGCAGCATATTGCATTTGCATTGCTCTTTTAACCAGCTGGAATAAAAGCAGGGGAAATAATAATCCCTCCAAATACCGGATTGACCCCTCCGAGCAAAAGACCTATTAGTCTCTCTCTCTCTCTCTCTCTCTCTCTCTCTCACGCACACACAGACACAGCCCGTTTGTGTGGAACTGTTTAACCTGGCTGTATAATTGGTTGTGCCGCTTTTCGCTGTGTTGTGTTCCGTTGTGTTGTGTTGTCTTCAATCACGCGTCCGTATTTTGCTCGTTAGTTTCGTTACATGGCGTTGCGTTGCGTTGCGTTGCGTTGCATTTTGCTGCGTTGCGTGTCATTTGATGTCAGTGTTTGGTCTTCACACATATCGCAAACCCAGTGATAGTCTTTCCATGTAATATGTATACATGTGCTTTACTATTCACTTGTGCCGACATGTTGTGCTAATGACATTTGTTTGTGTCATTCCAGGCACTGTCTTATCTTTCTTATCTTGTCTTTTAAGTCTTCTCTTCTAGTCTTCTTCTGTTCTTCTCCTTTAGTTAATGTCTTCTTTTCTTAGGTTCTCATAACTATTGTAAATAAAACAACAGAAAAACCCATTCGTGACTGGCCTCTATATGTTCCTGGCCTGTGCGCGGGGATTCTTTGTCTATCCTTTGATACATTCAATCATCATTTAGTTAGTTCTTTTGTACCGTACCCCTGAATAACCCACTCGGTTCACGGCTACAAAAGTGGCGTCGCCGACAGGATTTTGATCCATCACAGAATCGATCCAAATTATTCCCTTTTAACGTTTCAGTTCTTTTATCGAAATTCAATCCATCCCTAAACCACAGCCCTTTACCAGCAAGTGTACCTTGTTACAACTTGGCGCTGTGAGCATAGGATGTGCTAGTTCTCTATATCTCTTAACTCACTCAGTACGGCCAGTCCTCTCTTCTCCTCTACACAGACCCCTCGGATGTCCAGTGGGTGTCTGAATGACCCAACCTTTAGCTTCCGTCGTTAGAATTGTGGTATTCTTTGTCAACATTCACGTCTTCAGTATAAGAGCCTTCCGCTTGCAATATTTTGATGAAGGTAATTGGGGTGAAACGCTGTTAACGTCGTCCCTTTCGCCGTTCGTATGGAGAGAGTTAAAAAAATCAAAGCTCATAGCCAAGCTTACTCTATCACACACACACACACACACACACACATGAATATATATATATATATATATAATTTATATGCTCTCAAGGCCTGATTAATTTAAGCGTGTTGTGTTTCTGGTCAGCAGATGCCGTGAATAGTATACGGATTCGTCCGTACGCAGTGACGTCTTCTTGAAAAACTGAAACTGAAACGGTCATAAGAAAATAGGCCTGGTATACTTCTGTCTGTCTGTCAGTCTGTCTGTCTGTCTGCATATCTGTCTGTCTCTTCCTAGGTTCATCACAAACTTATTATAAAGTTTTCTCTTTATATGTCTGTCTGTCGGTCTCTCGTCTCTTTCAAATTAAATTCATCAAATTCATCACCAAAACAGCAATAACAACAGCAGGAAAAAATGAAATGATAATAATAATAACAACAACAACAATAATAATAATAAGGCTTCGTCTCATACCCCCCCCCCCCCCCCCCCCCCAAAAAAAAAAAAAAAAAAAAAAAAAAAAACCAACTTCAATAACCTTTCTTAACTCACTCAGTACGGTCAGTCCTCTCTTCTCCTCTACACGGACCCCTCCGATGTCCAATGGGTGTCTGAATGACCCAACCTTTAGCTTCTGTCGTCAGAATTGTGGTATTCTTTGTCAACATTCACCTCTTCTGTACAAGAGCCTTCCGCTTGCAATATTTTCATGGTGGTAATTGGGGTGAAACGCTGTTAACGTCGTCTCTTTCGCCGTTCGTATGGAGAGAGTTAATGTCTGCTCAGACGCGCAGAAGCAACAAATTCAATTTTTGACGTGAAATAAGAAGAAAACTGCCTTTCCATTCCAGGGTTTCTCTCTATCCCCCCCCACCCCCCTATCATATCATTTCCTTTCGTTTAATTTTGCTTGTTTGCTTGTTTCTTTTAGTTTAGCGTACTTTTTATTCCAGTTTAGTTCATATCATTTCATTTTGTTTGACTAATCTGTTTACTTATTTACTGTTTTCTTCTGTTGTTGTTGTTGTTGTTGTTGTTGTTGTTGTTGTTGTTCCTTGATATCCTTCGACTGGCCATGCCATCTATCCTTGGAGCCTTCATCAAAGGGGGGTCTAGGTTTGATGTGATTATGTGGATGGTTGATGTGAAGCCAGCAATCCCATCTCAGCACATTTGCAAAAACAAACAGCCCGCACGCAGTGGGTGATGAGAAGTTAATTCGACTGACGCATCACCTCCACCACGTCCAAGAGAGAGAAGAGCTTTATGGTATTTTTATATTTGTATTTGTATTTCTTTTTATCACAACAGATTTCTCTGTGTGAAATTCGGGCTGCTCTCCCTCCCCAGGGAGAGCGCGTCGCTACATTACAGCGCCACCCATATTATTGTATTTTTTTCGTGCGTGCAGTTTTATTCGTGTTTCCTATCGAAGTGGATTCTTCTACAGAATTTTGCCAGGAACAACCCTATTGTTGCCGTGGGTTCTTTTACGTGCGCTAAGTGCATGCTGCACACGGGACCTCGGTTTATCATCTCATCCGAATGACTAGCGTCCAAAACCACCACTCAAGGTCTAGTGGAGGGGGAGAAAATATCGGCGGCTGAGCCGTGATTCGAACCAGCGCGCTCAGATTCTCTCGCTTCCTAAGCGGACGCGTTACCTCTACGCCATCACTTGGGGGAGGGGGTGTGTGTGTGTGAATTGGAAGCGTTCACTGCTGAGTTGTGTTGCGTTGCGTTGCGTTGTTGTTTTTATTTTTCTTATTTTGTTGTTGTTGCTTGCTTGCTTGCTTGTTTGCTTAATTGCTTGCTCTTTTTTTCCCCATAAAAATGGAAAAAGACTGAGGCCAATCCTCCTGAGTGTCATCCACTTGACGAACGCGCGTCTTAGAGAGCGTTGCCCCAACTTCTTGATCAACTCTCCAGGCGTCTGAGTTTCTGTCGGACCTGGTTGACGCTGGGGTATATATATATTTTGAAAGGAAGTATATGGAAGGATGTCTCGGACCTAAATGGATCTACATAGCAAACAACGACAATATCCCACTTACCCCCGTCATCCCCCTCCACCCACCCCGCAACACACACCCTCCCCCATCCATCGTCATCAAAATGTTTGGGTGAATAACTTGTTCCCGTTTTCTGTGACTTTTCACGCCCTGCTCTCGTGGTGGTGGTGGTGGTATCAATTTCGATGACCCTCCCCCCGTCCTCCTCCCTCGTCCCCACCCCACCCCCAACCCACCCACCCGCAACACACATTTTCCATTGTTCCATTGTGTTGGCAGAGACATCGTGGTGGAGGTTTCCATTCTTTCGGGAGAAGCTCACTCGGTCTGGACCTGGTACCACCACTCAGAGGTTATTACTACTATCCGTCACTGAAAGGCTTTGCGAAGTATTGTTCTGCGTTACAAACAAGCGCCATTGAACTCCACCAAACAAACTGACCCGGTAGTAAGTGGAGAGCGTCCTCTGATTGGTGGTTATAAATATATTTCGGAATATAGATTAGATGGATTAGGAAACCCTAATGAGGGAGGGAGATAATATGAAAAAGAAAAAAAAATCAACAAGCAAATACAGCGGAAACCAAACCAATCCAAACAAAGCAAAGCAAAGCGAAGAAAGCACGCCGAAGAGGAAAAAAAAAAAAAAAAAAATCCATAGCTCCTAATTTCCATAACGATGTGAAAATCGTTTATCGCCACAGCAACATTTATCACGTCCCAACGAAATATAAAGGGTGGGTGGAAGGGACCCGGGGGTGGCAGTATTGGGTACGCGTGCAGAAATCAAACTACATGAGATCGAATCACAACAAATCAAATCAAATCAAACCCATGCACTCTGCGGCCTTAAGACCACTAGGCGATGCACAGCGTGGCTTTCCGAGGTGGCTTTGACTTGTAGAACACTTGAAACCTACGCAATTGAACAAGACAAAAAAAAGCATGCACTAATAAATGCATAAACATATTTTTCTCTGAATCCACAACAAATGAACACAGATATAAACACGTTAAATAACCCGTATCAATTCGCCAACAAACCTATACAACACCACCAGGACCCAAAAATGAACCTCTCAAGCGTCGAGCCCCCAGGGCGGTCTTCTATTCCCCGTGTTATTAAATCAGCAAGAACACAAACGACAAGCTAATCGAGTGGCAACCTTTGATGAATAAGCTCGGAAATGCTTGCAAAAAAATACAGGCAAAGATCTGGCATTTTTTCTTCCCCGATCCTATTTCCATGTTTTGTATGTGACGATATTCACATGGATATGGGGAAATGGAGTCATCACAGAACTTGGACGCGCGTCCTGCCTAAAAAATATCCGTCTATCATCAACGGTACCTGTTCATAAAGAAAGGAAAGACGCAAGGAAAGGAAGAAATAAAGAGAAGGAAAATAGAACAGAGAAAAAGAAACACTTAGGAACTAGAACAAAATTGAAAGAAAGATGGAAACTGTCAGAAAGAAAGAAAAAGAAAAGAAAAAAAAGCAAAATAAAGTCAGGAAGAAAGAAAGATAACACAGACGAGACAAAGAAACAAACAAACAAAAAAGATATCAAAATATTATTAGAAAAAAGAAGGAAATGGAACAAGTAAGAACGAATAAAAATAAAATGAAAGAGAGAGAGAGAGAGACAGAAGAAAGAACATAAGAAAATCGAAAAATCGAGTCCAAAGAAAACAAATAATCAACAAGGTAAGAGAGAAACGAAAGACAATGAAGAAAGGAGAAAAGAAAAAAAAAAGAAGGATAAAGGTTTAAGGAGGTGGTAGGGGTAGGGTAGTTCACACTCTCTTCACACCAAAACAGGACCACGTGGAGTGGCTTTTATAAGAATCTGCTCTCCGTGTCGTCTCTGGCCTTTCCAAACTTCGGGAATCTCTTCAGAGAGATGGAGGGGAATTGGAGAACTCGTGTGTACTTCGCTTTTAAACCCTTCCTCCCAACATTATCAACGTACAACACTCCCCAAACTGGTTGAACCAAAGTAACCAATCTTGGCTGGTCTTGGAGTTGAGAGACTGATGGACATATGGGCTATTCGTATGTTGGTTTCCTCTTTCAACGCTGGACGGACGGAGCAGTGAGGGAGATAAGAAAGACGGAGGGGGGTCCTCATTGCAGCCGAATGGACCCAAAACAATTCCTTCATGCCAATGGGGAGAATAGTTCTCCAAAGAACTTTAGCAATGAAACAGTGACTCGCCTAGAGAGGGGACCAATGGATAAGAATCTCATCACTCCAAGCATTCCCAAATTTTGATTGAATGAGGACAGGCCCGGATGTGGTACCCAACATTTTACCAGGAAACAAACTGAGGAGGGGGGTTGGGGGGGGGGGGGAGGTCAGAGTAGAGGGGAGGGTGGAGGGGGGGGCATCCAAACATCCTTCCAAAAATACATGTCAAAATGATAAAGCTGTATATAACACTATAACCCAGAAAAGCATACATAAGAAACAAATCAAGCAGGGAGATACACAACCCAAAAATCAACACAGAGTTCCAGCTGACACACATCAGCAATCACAAGCCCTGGAATGGAGGAAAAAGACAACCACAAAAAAACACAACACAACCTAACACAATTTCCCCGATTTCCAACATTCCCCAAGCAGGCTGTAGCAACAACTCTAGCCAATGCTTGATAGCTTGCACTAACCCTGTTGCTAATGCTAACCCTACCAGTTGACCCTGACAGTTTCCCACCACTATCAAACTGAGCTAGCATTCTAGTACCTACACATTACTCATGCACCCCAGGTTTTGGATAAGACCTGGTGCCAGTCTCACACAAACTAGTAACGACCAGTCTGTGTGACAGTCTGGGAGACTTGACTGCATCCTGGCAGTCTGCACCATCTGCGCCTTCCCATGTGGCACGTATACCGGGAATTCCTGGATCAGGTTGCATGGGCAGCAGCACCCATTCACCTTGGCAAGGATCTTCTTCACAGTCACCTATTGTCTTGACTGGAATTTCTTTCAGACTCTAATCCTGCCTCCTGAGACTATTGGATAAGTTGTTGTGTTCTCGTTGTGGTAACCCTGGTGCCTTTCCTTGGGGAGAACCTTACCCACCTTTGGGGAAATCCCATTTGCCACTGCTGACTGACCTCATCTGCCTGACCAACTAACCCCTGAATTACCCCTTGCAAAGACCGAACACTCTTTTCCAACAACAGCAGTTTGTCTACCTGCTCTGCCATCTTTTCCCTGGCCTGTTGCTGTTTTTGGTCCTCCCCACCAGCTCCCTAAACAACTGCAGGGTTTCATCCTTCACCCAGATGAAGGTGGTGTGGGGTTCCCACCTGACTACCTGGTGCAGCTCCTTCTTCAGTAGGGGGTTCAGAAGGTCATCGATGAACCAGTCCCTCAACAGATCAGTGGTGAGGACCCCTGCATTCTTTATATGGATGGTCCTGTCAACGCTGTGGAGAGCATGAGCGTAGTCAAGGATGGACTCCTCCAGTTGCTGCTCCCTACTGAAGAATGTAGACAGCAGTGTGGTGACACGCCGCCCGTCACCAAACACCTCCAGCAGAATGTTGATCACTTATCTGGCGTGTTGGTCTCCTCCAGGTCCTGCAGTTGGATTTCTCGCCTTGCAGCTCCCTGCAAATGGTTGTACACAAAGAAAGCAGCCATCTCGTTTCCCATGGGGCATGCAGCCGGGACCTGCTTCACCTCCATGATGGCGTCCTCAGCCAACATCTCGCCTGACACCAGTAAACACTGGGAGTGGGGTTGCTACATACCACCCCATGGGAAACCCCTGTGCCATTGTAGTTGGGGTTGTCATCTCTGGGCTGTTACTGGGCTGTGTGCTGCTAATGCTATAGTGACACCTCACCTGCTGATCCTGTCAGCGACACCAAGCTGTAAGAAGGTGGTAGGGGTAGGGTAGGTTCACACTCTCTTCACACCAAAACAGGACAACATGGAGTGGCTTTTATGAGGTGTTTTACTATAAAACAGCACACAGCCCTGATTCAAGCGAATCTGCTCTCCCTGTGGTCTCTGGCCTTTCCAAACTTCGGGAATCTCTTCAGAAGGATGAAAGGGAATCAGAGAACTAGGTGTGTACTTCGCTTTTAAACCCTTCCTCCCAACATTATTTATGTACAACACTCCCCAACTGGTTGAACCAAAGTAACCAATCTTGGCTGGTCTTGGAGTTGAGAGACTAATTGATATATGGGCTATTCATATGTTGGTTTCCTCTTTCAACGCTGTTTGATCTGATTCACCAACAAAACCTGCTTGTGTAGACACACTGTGACGTCAAGTTTAACATTTAACGTCACAAGGAGGGGGGTAACGGGAGGGGGGGGGGAGGTAGGAGGTGAGGAAGATACGACATTAGAGCATCATGCCGGCCTGGTTTACATTCCGAAGTCCTGCCATCTACCTCAGCTGTGTTTGTGAAGGGGAGATGGGGGGGGTGACTTAAAAGACAAGTCCGCCTAACTGGTATGTTCCGACATGCCGGCATTAGCATGTTTCGGACATTCCTGGACCTACTTCAGCATAGGGACTGGGGTAACACATAACCGAGGGCCAAGGTGAAGGGATGGGGAGAGAAGGGGGGCAGGGTGAAAGTGGCGTGACTGATATACAGCTTGCACACTGTAACAAAAGAAAGGAGAAGAAGGAATGTATGAAAGAAAGAGAGTGGGAAACAAAGAATAGAAATGAAAACAAGACAAAAGGAAACAACTAAATAACAAGGAAAGAAAGAGAGAAAGAAGAAAAGACAGGGAAAAAAAAAGAAAAGAGAGGCACACACACACACACACACACACACACACACACACACATACAGGGACAAAAGCAAGACAAGAACATGAAGCCAGAAGCAAGGGGGAAAAACCGATCAGAGATCAGACTTTTCCAAAACCTTCCTCCAAAGCAACAGAAAACAAAAACAAACACCCAAAAAATAAAAATAAAAACGAGCAGATTTCATATACAAATAAGCATCCCCATTCCCAACCATTTCCGTGATTTAACGCTCCTGGGATCATCAGACCATGACAAAGGCTTGCATTCGCCCATTCCGAGTCATGGCTGTGACGTATTTGTGACGATGTGGATGATTCGGCCCACTTACTCTGACGTCAATAAAACCTTGTTTTGCCCTCATCAAGGGTTTGCGTTGTGGCCGAGTTAATAGTACACCGGCGCAAGAAAACACCGGGGTCTTTCTGAGGTAGCCTCATATGTGGCGAGCCAAGATCGACCAGCCAGCCATTCCCCAACCCCTACCCCTCACCCCCAACTTGACTCCACCTAGTAGTTGGAAACTGTTCACTTTCTACGGATTGGATCAATCGGGGTGGGAGGGGGCGTACTTTGATAGCCTGCACTAACTCTGCCAATGCCAAATTTACCCCCACCAGCGGTAATTTCAAGCTTGTCTGTAGGTCTGTATTGTCCCCCCACTCCCAATATCCATGACGAATGGAGGTAGAAGAGGCAGGGGCTGGGGCTGGGGGTTAAATCCATCTAAGAGGGATCAGTTCTGACCAGTTGAAGTGTACCCCCCGGGGATCATCACCCCAGGCCAGTCTACATCAGTACAGTACGCTGCGTGGAGGAGGAAGAGGTGGCAGAGTGGTTAAGACGCTTCACCTGCCAGTACAGAGACCGTGAGGTTGTGGGTTTCAACCCCGCTCTTGCCACTTTCTTCCAAGTTTTGACTGGGAAAATCAAACTGAGCACCTAGTCATTTGCATGAAACGATAAAACGAGGCCCAGTGTAAGCAGCTAAAAAAAAAAAAAAGAAGAAGAAGAAGAAGAAGAACCCATGGCAACGAGTGTTGTCCTCTGGTTATGCACAAGAAATCCATTCTGGTAGGTACACAAATATACATGCATGCACTCAAGGCCTGACTGAGCGTATTAGGTAATCTGCCTAGCTGATGTGGTGGTGTAGCGTATATGGATCTGTCCGAACGCAGCGGCGCCTCCTTGAGAAACCGAAACTGAAACTGAATAAACCCCGAGGTTAATGTGTGCTGGTCAGATTTTACCCCGGGGTAAAAACCAAAGGGGGTGCGAATACGCTGCCACACCTTAAGTGTATGTGTTGATGATGACTCTCGCCACTGGTCCTGATTCCTCCACTCATCTCTGACAGTCCATACCCTCTAACATGCACACACACACACACACACACACACACACACACACAAGCAGGCAGACATAGACATACACATTTTTCATTCATCCAGCCATCCATCCGTCCATTATCAACTAAGGTGAATGTGTGTGTGTGTTTGTGTGTGTGTGTGTGTGTGTGTGTGCGCGCGCGCGCGCGCGCGTGTGCGTGTTGGTGGGTGGGTGGTTGTGCATTTATGTACTTGCTTGTGTGTGTGTGTGTGTGTGTGTGTGTGTGTGTGTGTGTGTGTGTGTGTGTGTGTGTGTGTGTGTTTCCTTCTTTCTTTCTTTCTGTTTTTAATGGACAGAAGGTGCAAGAAGTTGTTTTTCCATGGTCACATTTTCAGACTGATCCTGCGCCAAGCTGTTAGTTAATCATCATCACCCTCGTCCTTCGCCATGAGAAATGACAGAAGACAGAACCCAGCCCCCAATTCACGTTTGACAGGGAGGGGGGAAAGTGGCATATAGTCTGATCCACTGTCAGGCTAGCCTGCCAGAGTGCGTGTTGCTATTTTTTCTTTCCTCACTCTCAGAAACAAAATCTGCCGCATCGATCGCCATCGGCCATCGGCTGGCCAGTGTCAGTCTGTCTGTCAATTATCAACTTGATCAGTGTCAGCATGGCATTGACCAAGCCTTCAGGTTGTGTGTGTGTGTGTGTGTGTGTGTGTGTGTGTGTGTGTGTGTGTGTGTGAAAGAACGGCAGAATGGGCAAGCTGTTAATCTGAAATGAATCTTCATCTCGTCTGGGGTCTGGAAGGAAGCAGTTAAAAACAATGGTTGCCCCTCTCCTCCCTCCCCTCCCCCGTCTCCCCGCCCCCCACCCTACCCCTCCACCACTTGCCTCATCTCTTGAACCGATTTATGTCAGTGTTATATTCAAGAAACTCATCATGTTGGGAGAGTGACCCAGTTACTGCTGTTGGGGATGGGGGTGTGGGGTAGGGGAGGGGTGTGGGGTGGGGGAGGGGTCTCTGTGCTGTGCTCAGAACGCGAAACACAGTGACTGAGCCGGCCTCTCACGCTCCAAGGAATCGGTACCAAGGGATGCCTTTCTTTCCAAAGCTTCGAGCATGACATCACCGGTCCTCTCAAGATCAGTTGGGGTTATATAGGTCACAGGATATGTAGGACAGCCGCTTCTTTACTTTTCCTTCTGCGGTCTTTTCTTCTTCTCCTTCTTCTTCTTCCATTTTCTTTAAATGATGGAAATCCCGAAAGAAAGAGAATCCATTCGTGTTGGATATGCTGTTTTTCACTTGTAATTTTGTGTTCCCATGTAGAAGTAAGTCACATTACTAACAGAACAGAGACATAAATTTGTCTTTTCTTCTTCACGGTAGTACTTTCAACTATTATTTTAAATAATAATTCTGCTAAGCATTGGCAGATGACTTTTGGATCATGTGTTTTGGAGTGATCGAGTGACGGGGAGGCGAATTCTCGACTTTGTGGCCGTGTGAATGCATCCAACAGCTGCAGTCCTTTCGTAGATGACAGAACGATGGGGTATGAGTCCAATGTATAAAGAAAGCTATTCCTCCCTACCCACCCACTTTACCAGTGATAGTCACACACAGTGACAGTCAGTGTGCCACTCGATTTTAGATATTTGCTGATCGGGTACTGAGGATCTTACCCATACCATCATACCCAGTATTCTTCTTCAGCAGGTATCTTTTGACTAGGTTATGTTTAGCTTAAACAATATACATACCCATAAGCCCATGGAGAGAGCGAATAGGAACCACCAACATTGACTTGACTGATACCCATCACAATGAAACGAAGAGAGAGACAGAGAGAGAGACAGACAGAGAGGGAGACAGAGAGAGAGATGCAACATCCGTGATATATCTGTTAACGATGGCAAAATTAAATTGCTTGCTCTGTGAAAGAACAGGATTTCAAAGAACAGAGACCGGCAAAACCAGGAAGGATTTGATAACAAACTGAAACAAGTCTCCATTACAAAGACCAGACGGACTACAAAACGTGAAGCTAGGTCGGTGAATTTCACTTTCGCCCTGAAATATCCCTGCAACGGGTTTTTTTGTTTTGTTTTTTGTTTTCTTTTTTTTGTTGTTGTTGTTTTTAAATCTTCTTAAATGGCAAGGCAAACATTTATGTATATACCCCATGAACATTCTTTTCGCCGTGTGATTAAGTCATTGTTGTTTTTCTGCTTTACAAGAGAAAAGATTACCTGGGTGTTTGAAAATCCAGAAAGTTATCCAGAAAGTTTTCCTTAGAGGACGAACGAGATCCAGGTCATGATCTTTCGACTTAAAACAACATGGATTGGGAGGGGGGACGGGCGGCGAGGGGGCAGAAATCTCTTTACTATCAGGTGGAATTAATTTCCATGTCAGGCATGGAGGGGGGTTGGGACACGCCATCAATTTCAAACCACGCGGTTGGAAGCCATAGGCCTGTGTGATCGTGTAGAAAGGCCGCTGATGGTAGGAACCACCGAGCTGAATTCAGCTCCGTGGTAGGAACTAGTCGTCTGAAAAGTCAAAGAATGCCAGAATACGTTTGCGGAAATGAGATGCTCTCTCTCTCTCTCTCTCTCTCTCTCTCTCTCTCTCTCTCCCTATCTATCTATCTCTTTGACATTAAAATCAGTCTTACATTCAAGAACCTACGCTGGGAGCGAGGTCTGGTTACTGTTGAGGGCTCTGCATTCATAGAACGTGAAGCACGTCCGCTTTGCTTAATGACTGAGTGGTCTCTCTTGGTTAAAGGAACCGAGTCCAGTCAGCCAGCCATTCCATCCTAGCTTCACGCATGGCATTGCTCAATGTCGGAAGATTGATTGGTTAACGGCCTACATCACATACATATTACGACCATTTTCTTTTCTTTTTTTTTTCTTTTTTTTTAAGGGAGTGGGGGTGGGGGATGGCAATGCCAAAGGAGAGAGAGGATTCATCAGTTTGCTGGAAAGCATGGCAGCCATTCGCATAGGACCCTACTCACTGGAGGACAGCGTGGTCAAGAGATGGAAAGTTCAAGAAAGACGTTTACAGCCAACAATCCATGACGGAGCACCAGCAGAATGCACGAAGTTGAAACGATTATCTGTCAGCAATAAAACGGCAAACTGCATGAATGGCGCTGATCTATGAAAAACAACAATCAACAACATATATTGCAGTGGCTGTATTAAAACATTGATTCTTCTGCTGCTGAAGTGAATTTTCAAACAGCAGAGACATTCGGATGAGACGATAAACCGAGGTCCCGTGTTCAGCATGCACTTAGCGCACGTAAAAGAACCCACGGCAACAAAAGGGTTGTTCCTGGAGAATTCTGTAGAAAAATCCACTTCGATAGGAAAAACAAATAAAACTGCACGCAGGAAAAAATACCAACAAAAATGGGTGGCGCTGTATTGTAGCGACGTGCTCTCCCTGGGGAGAGCAGCCCGAATTTCACACAGAGAAATCTGGTGTGATAAAAAGAAATACAAAAAAATACAAATACAAACAATCAAATGATTCAGGTTAAAAGTGAATGTGTCTCCATTTCGTCAAACGTAAACCTTTGGGCATTCGGTGCCACTTTTAAACTTGTAAAGTCTCGGGAAAAAACAAAAAAACAACAACAAAAAACCCAACGTTTCTCAAAATCTCAAAACGGCAGAACGCGGAAGCTTCTGGGACCTGTTCGCCATGCACACAAACGTTTATCAATGTGATAATACGAGACCTTCTGCTCAACGAGGGAAGCGTTAGCCCCTGGTAAGCCTGACATCCACAACAGTTTCCTGGGAAGATGAACGAGATCCGGATCGTCGTAATCATTAGACGTGACACAGTGGGGGGGTTGGTTTGGGTGTGGGGGCGGAAATCTCTTCAGCAACTGGTGGAGTTCATTTCCGTGTCCGCCGCAGGGGAGGGACACGCCATTAAACCTCCAAGACAAGTGGTGGGCTGCAGTGACGGATGTGGCTGTGTGACCTCCTGGAGGTGGTCGGAACTGGTCATCTATAAACTCCACGACTGTCAGAATACGTTGGCTCTCCCCCACCCCACCCCTCACACCCACACCACCCTCCCCCAACTCTCTCTCTCTCTCTCTCTCTCTCTCTCTCTCTCTCAAAGAGTGTGTTTGCGTTAATGTGTACAATTTCCATGTAGTCTTTTCCATGATTTGTAATGTATGTGATGCTTTGATTTTTTTTTCTCTCTTCCTTTCTCGTTTGATGTTATGTGATGTTATTTGCAATTCGATTGTTTATATTTTCCCTCAATTTTCTCCTTTTGGGGGCTGGATGAAAAAAAAGCTTTGTTGCTTATTCGATTACCCTCAGAAATTCATTCATTCATTCATACTCTCTCTCTCTCTCTCTCTCTCTCTCTCTCTCTCTCTCTCTCTCTCCACAGCTTCTTCCAAGGAAGACGGCGGCAGAATGGTTAAGACGTTTATCTGCCAATACTGTGTCCGTGAGGGTGTGAGTTCGAATCCCTGTCTCGCCTTTTCTCCTGAGTTTGACTGGAGAATCAAACTGAGAGTCTAATCATTCGGATGAGACGACAAACCGAGGTCCGGAGTGCAGCACGCACTTGACGAACTGGAAAAAGAAGAACCGATGGCCACAAAAGTGGTGAGTTCTGGCAAATTCTAAAAATAAAAAATCCACTCTGACAGGTACACAAATAATATATGCATGCACTTGAGTCATGACTGACGCACTGCGTAATGCTACTGTCGGACATCTCCCTAGTAGATGTTGTGTAGCGTGTATCAATTTGTCCGAATGCAGCGAGCCGCCTTGAGAAACTAAAACTCAGACTGATTGTGTACCCACTGTATTTTCATTCCGTAGTTAACATCAACCAAAATTAGATTGTAGAGTACCCACTGTGTTTTCATTCCGTAGTTAACATCAATCAAATTAGATTTCAAAATGGCTGAAGATTGAAGCTGTGTCGTCGTTGTTTTTACATCAACAGCAGCTTCTTCAACCAACGTGCTAATCAGGGATGCTAAACACTGACACCGCAGGAAAGGAAGCCAGTGAAGCAGAGAGGGATGAAGGTAATTCTCAGTTTCCAACGGTGCTAACGCACAAAACATTCAAAGTCTTCTGGTGTTACGAATCAATGACGAGCAATGAAGCTCGTGTTTTCTGCATACACAGTGCGGAGCTGTTTCTGTTATCATCACTCGCATTACTGGCACCAATAGGCACGCGAATCGCTTCTTGGTAGGTATTCACTGAACATGGACAGGGGGCCATTCTCATCAACACTCTCACATCACTTCTTCTTTCCCAGACATGGATCACGTTCAACTTGAAACTTTTTATTCTCCATTTTTCATAAAGACAACCTCTAACAACAAACATATAAACTTGAACTAATTCGTACCAACGATAACAAAACAACGTAGACATACACGGATGACGTCCATAAGATTAGTTAACAATCCATATCAATGGCTACGTTAAAGTGTTTGTTCGAAAACTGATAAATAAAAATTGAAACATCAGAGACAGACAAACATTGAAATGGATTCGGTACAAAAAAAGAACAAGCTTCTCTTGCAAAAGACAAGGACGCATTTAATATACAATAAAGAGTGGTAACTCTCTCCATGTAGAGGGGACACAATCACAAGTCAATGCCGCTTATGCTGCTGATTCAGCTAGCACACATAAGGCAATGCGCTAGTCATGCCTTGTCAAATGACAAAGACACACTTATAACGTGAACCTCGGCCACTCAATAACATTTTCAAACAAGCATGTACATTCATGTAATAAGGTTCTCATAATCTTCTCCAGTGGCAACATGAACGGTTTCCAAAAGCCGGTCACATAATCATGCACAAATCATTGACCATACGGCGTGATTTTCTTCTTTTTTCCTGCTCGTGTAGTGAGTGAAAAGGTTAGCCTCTGAGCCTGACGATCCGGTCTACAGTTTCCTATGAATATGATCGAGCTTCCGGGGTTGCCGTGATCAGTAGGTCTGACACAATGGCCAAGGGTGTGTGTGTGTGTGTGTGTGTGTGTGTGTCGGGGTGGGGTGGTGGCTGGAGCTAGCTGAAAATCTCTTTACTACCTGGTGGAATTCATTTCCGGGGTGGGTGCTGTTATGGTCTGGACACGCCATTGACTTCAAGCCACGCGGCCGACAGCCATGGCTGACGGTGTCGTTGCAGAAAAAAGCCCCCCCTCCGTCCCCCCCTCCCCTCTCCCTCCCCAACCCCCACCTCCTCCCTGTCCAGTAGTCGTAGGAAATGATCATCTATAAGAAAGCCTGTCTGAATGAATACACTGGCGGAAATGAGGTTCTCTCTCTCTCTCTCTCTCTCTCTCTCTATCCACCACACACACACACACACACACACTGAAAAAAAGCTACTGTGTGCTTTTTTTTTTCTTTTTTAAGTTTCGATTTCGATTTTGATTTTGATTTTGATTTATCCATATTTTGATTATTATTCTTCCACAAATTAATCACGCTGAGCTGAAGAAAACTTCTGTTCCCCAACAGTTGATAAAAGAACGTGCTTCTGTACCCCGACAGTACATAAAGGAACGCGCGCGCGCACACACACACACACACACACACACACACAAGAACGCGCTTTTGTACCCAAACAGTCCATAAAGGAACGCTAAAAGGAGACAATATACACTCACATCTGCCAGATAAAAACAAAATAAAGCAAACTACAAGCATGGCGTCGATCCGTGATAAACATGTGATGGCTTCTTTTTAACGTTAGTCACGTCAAGTAAACTAGAGGAACTGCCAGTTTCAGTTTCAGTTTCAGTTGCTCAAGGAGGCGTCACTGCGCTCGGACAAACCATATACGCTACACCACATCTGCCAAGCAGATGCCTGACCAGCAGCGTAACCCAACGCGCTTAGTCAGGCCTTGAAAAAAAAAAAAAAAAAAAAAAAAAAAAAAAGGGGGGGGGGGAATAAATAATAGATAAGCTTACATAAATAAATAAATAAATAAATAATAATTATAATATAGAAAAAGGTAGTAGTAATAATAATAGTAATACTAATAAAATGATAATAATAAAAAATAAATAAATAAATAAATAAGACAACAATGGTGATAATTAAGCGAATGAATGTAAAATATGACGACACACATTCACACATACACCCACACATGCATAACAGAAATGCACCAAACATGCAGTTTCACAGATATGAAAGTACAGTCAAATACATATAAACGTACATGAGCTCCAACACACACACACACACACATTACCTTGCACCTCCTCCAACCCCCTCCTCCACACACTCATTTCTAGCCTACGTATCGCAGCTTCCACGGCACACACACACACACACACACACACACACACACGCAAACACACACTCACAGAGATGAACACTTACTTGTACAAGCACACACATATACGCCCATATCTCCCACCCCCAACCCCCACACATATATACAAAGATATATATATATATATATATATATATATATACACACACACACACATCCGTACACAGATCTCTCCTGACACTTGTGTACACTTACACTCTCGCGCATTCACAAACGCACTCAAAAACACAGACCCACACATCCACACAAACACACACATCCACACACGCACACGCACAGAGGCTGCCAAGAGGGATGGGAAAAGATCTCTGATGCCAAGAACGTGGCGTCTAGTGTGTTGCTCAGTCTATTGTATTTGGAAAGGCCCACAGAGACTCTGTTCCGTTTTGAAGAAGACTGCCAGCGACACTAAAACGTCTGTCCCGTTACTGGGGGTGGGGGGGGGGGGGAAGAATTTCAGCAACAAAGATCAAACACACAACGATGGGATTTTCGTAGCAAAGACTATGAGCTTTGGGACCAGACAGACTTAAGTTTAAACATGAACCCTCTCCTGATGAGTATCACTTTCAACCTCTACATAATATATATATATTCTTGCAAGAGAATTCTCTTTCGGGGTTAAGCCCTATTGTAGCGTCGTAAATAATTATTTTGGGACCTATTTTACCGGTAATTTTTTTTGCATGTATGAAACGATGTTACCATTACTATATGTATCCCATTTGCATTGGATTTCGACTCTTTATTTTGTACGTTATTTCTTACTCAATTTTGACGAGGATTCAGTCACTAAACTAACGTGTCACTACCTTGCTTTTTATGTTTATGGTCCCACAAACCACGGAAATGTAATCAATAGGTGCAATGATTTAGGATGAATATACAGATACACCTCCTTAAAAAATAGCAGCGTGAACTCTCCGAAAAGCTGACTGGCTCAGGAGGGCCCAAGCCTCTGGCCATAATATGATGTGAGAGTTACTGACCAATTAGAGTGAAACGCTAACCTCTGAGCCGGACATTCCATTCCAAACAGTCTCCTGCGAAGATAACCGAGATTCGGATCATTAGGTTTAGCACAATCGGGAGGAAGAGTTGAAGAGAAGGGGGGGGCTGGGGGTGGTGGGAGGGGGGGGGGGGCGGGGCAAGGGAAAAAGGGGCTTTGGCGAGAAGAGACTGGAATCTCTTCACTATCAGGCTGCTAGCATTCATTTCCAGGTCGGGCGATGGGCGCCAGTCACTTCCAGGCACGCTGTCGGCAGCAGTGACCGACCTGATTGTGTAGACCCCCATTGGCAGGAACTAGTCGTCCGAAGAAATGCCCAGACTGTCAGACAAGACTACGTTGGCGGAAGTAACGTGCTGTCTCTGTCTGTCTGTCTGTCTGTCTTTCTCTCTCTCTCTCAAAGGACAGATTGGAAGAAGAGGCCGTGCCTAAAATCTTAATCCATGAATAAAAAAAAAACGTTTTGTTTCTCTCTTTCTGTCTGTCTGTCTCTCTCTCTCTCTCTATCTATCTCTCTCTATCGCTCTCCTTCTCTCTCTCGTGTGGAAACGGTAAAAAGTGATGTAACGGAAGTACTGTTATTCACGGCCTCGACTTGTACAGCTGGGGTGATGATAACACACACACACACACACACACACACACACGTGTGCTAACACTCACACACACACACACACACACACACACACACACACACACACACATTTACTGAAAGAGACAGGGAGACGCGTGTACACGGCGCACCAGCGAACAGAGAGGCGAGACAAACAGAATCACCGAGACAGAGGCAGTGAAACAAAGCGAATCGGATTGAATCATCAGGTGGAGAGAGACAGAGACAGAGAGAGGGAGACAGACACACAGAGACAGAGGTGGGGGAGACACATCGCCACTTACACCCCTTGCCTTTTACCCGATGGTTAATTTGGAGAACCTGATAAAGAAAAATAAATAAATAAAAAGGAAGAACTGATAAAGAAGAAAAAAAAAACGTCCTCAAAGAAACAATCAAAGACAAGAAATAACATAAAATGTATACCATGCACGGAAAAAGCGGGTTGTAGGGAAGGGGTTCGATTCTAACGAACTCAGCACGATACCCCTCACCCCCCCCCCCCCCCCCACCCCACCCCCCCGGGACTGTCCTCCAACCTCTCCCCCCCTCCCTCCCCGCACAAGCAGAAGATGGGTAGACCTCAACAACTGCCAATGGGAAGGAGAGCGGAGTTGATCTTTCTCGATTGGGGGCTAAAGTTATCCCCGGGTCATTTGAAATTTGCCTAAAGCGAACCCGGCCGGCCCACTTCCATTCACTGGAAATTAATGTCAGCTTAGTATGGAATGAGGGTCAGTTCTAACCGGGCCATATTCACCCCCCTCTTCTCCTATGGGGTTCGTTTCCAGCTCGCCCAGAATGAACTTCGTAACCACTGGTGGTGGTGGGAGGAGGCGGGGGTGGGGGTGGGGGGGGGAGGTGGAGGGGGCGGGTGGGGAGGGGGGCCGTGGGAAATATGAGAGGGGAGGCGCTAAAATCTAATCAGGGTGGATCAGTTCTCAGTTTGAAATGTTGACCTCCGGAAGGTTATTCCAGGCTCGTCTGAAGAGACCCTGGGGTCTAATCAGTCTGTAAGCAGCCCCAGATTTTGACCCCAGGGTAAAGAGACCAATCGAGTCAGGATTAGGCTGCTGCTGCTGCTGACCAAACGAAATGGACTAACACCAGAAATACCCACAGGAGGACGGTGCCGGAGTTAAACGACAACTGCTGGCTGGCAACAGCCCTTGATCAAATGAAGGTCGTTAGTCAAGGCTGTGTGTAGTCTTACAGTAGTCGGCACGTGGCTTATTGGCAGCGCTGGTCAGAAATATCGTATTATATTCTAATGTATTGTATTGCATTCTGACTTTTGTCACAACGATTTATCTGTGTGAAATTCGGGCTGCGTCGCAACAGTGCCACACACCCTTTTATTTTTTATATATATTTTTTTAATTCTTTATTTCTGTAAGCGAGTGTATTTGTTTTCCTTTCAAAATGGACTTTTCTACACAATTTTGCCAGGGACAACTGTTTTGTTGCTGGGAGGGGGGTAGGGGCCGGGGAGGCAAGGGGGGTTCTTTTACTTGTGCTAAGTGAATGCCACACGGACCATCAGTTTATCCGCGGTCTCATCTGAATGACTAGCCTCCAGACCCGCACTCAAAGTTTAACTCAGTACGGCCAGTCCTCTCTTCTCCTCTACAAAGACCCCTCGGATGTCCAGTGGGTGTCTCAATGACCTTTAGCTTCCGTCGTAAGAATTGTGGTATTCTTTGTCAACATTCACCTCTTCAGTATAAGAGCTTTCCTCTTGCAATATTTTGATGATGGTAATTGGGGTGAAACGCTGTTAACGTCGTCTCTTTCGCCGTTCGTATGGAGAGAGTTAATGAAGAGGTGGAGAAAAAAAACATTAAAAAAAAACCAAACCCGGTATGTGTGTGAGAATCGATCCCTTGTTCTCAGATTGACGCTATCTCCTAGAAGGACGCACGCTGTCACCACTGAGCCACCACTCTCTGAAACAGCATCACTGCGGTCAAGTTCAATACCTTTCTCTGTCCAGCACTGTCCGCAACGTTACTGTGTGACAGTCAGTCGTGTTCGACTTCGACTATCAGAACAACAGAGGAGGTAAACTGTTGTCCCGACTATCCGGGCTAGAATTTGATAATAGTGGAGAGCGTCTTTACCCAAGTCACAACATCCCCACTATCCCGGCCAAGAGGGTTTTAGGACAGTCGGCGTTGGGATGGTTCCCAAAGGCCAACTGTTAGCCCCCAAAGCTGCTGCACTAAGAACCAGTGCAATCTTCCCTCATAGTTTGAGAGTCACAGTCCTTTACAAAACACTAACAGCTTTCATCATGCTCAAGAACATCTGGGCATCTGGAGCAATCAGTATGAAAACCAAACTCCGCATCTTCAACTGCAATGTGAAGTCAATTCTGCTCTACGGATGCGAGACATGGCGGACAACACAGACGATGCAGCAAAAGATTCAGACATTCTTCAACACCTGTCTGAGGCGCATCTACAAGATCCGATGGCAGGAGAAGATCCGAAACGAAGATCTGTGGGAGCGAGCGGGACAGGAACCAGTGGCCAAGCAGATACTGCGGAGGAAGTGGGGCTGGATCGGATACACCCTCAGGAAGCCAGCGTCCAGCATCACACGCCAAGACCTGACCTGGAACCAGCAGGGAAAAAGGAAGAGAGGCCGGCCTCGCAACAGCTGGAGTCGAGATACCGAGGCAGAGCTGAAGCAGCAAGGGACCAACTGGACTGGAATGGCCAGAACAGCCCAGAACAGAGTGCGATGGCGAGGGGTCGTCGATGGCCTATGCTCCACCAGGAGCGATGGGCAAAATGAATGATGAATGAATATGTAACTGATTTCCCATTGCAATGGAGAAACCATAGATAATACAGCTCTCACTTTGCAGCAGTTGGCCCAACTGCAAACTTATGTCAACTATACTAGCAGACAGGCAACTGGACTTCAACGATACTGCTTCACGTCACAGACAATCGCCCACCCGGGATGAGGACACACTAAACCGGCAACTGCTGCTCAGATGGACTGATAGGAGTATGGTCTGCCACTAAAACAAAGTCCGTGGGGAACAGTGTGGGTAGGAACAATTTTGGGCTGCGGCGCCAGGGGCAATCATAACGGCTTATGAAAGTGAAGTGGCTATCGCGAGGAGTTATGTGTGGGAGGGTGGAGGGGGGTGGGGTGGGGGTTTAGGGGGAGGGCAGGGTGTGAGGAGACAAGCGCAGTGGGTAATGCGGCGAGGAGGGGTGTGAGAGGGTGTGAAGGGTGGTCACAGACTACAGACGGGAGGGAAGGGGGAGGGGGCGGAGGTGTGGGTTACCCCTCTGGCGTTAGTAGACTGGCTCTAATTTAAGCGTCCAAGGTCTGTCCTGGCTTCAATTTATAATACAAATTTAGAAAATCAAAATTGTCCTCTGAGATGAAAATGATTTCTTTCTGCACACACACACACACACACACACACACACACACACACACACACACACACACGATTCAGAGGGAGAGATAATGTTTATAGATTTGTTTTCAAGGAGGTGTCAAATTGTGCTGTCTGTTCCGATAACGCTACTTCACTTCTGCTTAAAAAAAATAAATAAAGAGAGAGAGAGAAAAAAAAAAAAAAAAGAAAGAAAAAAAAAAAGAGCAGAAAGGAATAAATGCCTGACGCAAACATAAACCCAATACACTGGTCAGGCCTTGAGAGAGAGAGAGAGAGAGAGAGGAGAGATTATATATTTGTGTGTGTGTGTGTGTGTGTGTGTGTGTGTGTGTCGCTTAGTATGACTTAACTTTTTGTTTTTAATGGGAAATCAGACGTCTCGTTTGTTCGTCATATTTACTGAAAGATACGTTAAGTACTGCGCTGATTTTCGTTTGGAAATAATTTCCATCTGCGATCTACGATGAGTTCAGCTTTCTAATACTTATAATTAAAAAAAAAAATGTCTATAAACACATCCAGCCCGGTTTGGTTTCAACGCGAATAACTCAACACACACAAACACCACCACGACAACAACAACAACAACAAGAACACACACACACACGCGCGCGCGCGCGCGCGCACGCACACACACACACACACACACACACACACACACACACACACACACACACACACACACACACACACACACACACACACACACACACACTGATACAGATAATTATAGAGACAGAAGACAGAAAGACAGACAGACAGAAAGACACAGAACAAACAGATTGGGGCTCAGCAATCACAACGCATCGGTAGCATTTCGGGAGGTGCTGCTCTGCTGGTACTCGTCTCCACGGGGATTTCATTCCTCCGTGGAGCAAGGCAGACAGGCAGGCAGACAGACAGATGAGCAGACAGACAGATGGGCAGGCAGACAGACAGATAGACAGACGGACAGGCAGACAGGCTGACATGAGAATGAAATGCAAATGCACGGTGACAGGAGAAAACAGCCTAATCGGATTTTTCGCCCCCCCACTGGGAGGGAGAGAGGGTTGGCCATCAAGACACGCCTGTCCCCCGACTGAACCTGAACGAAGCACTATAATCTTTGCACTTCTGACGCCAGAAAATAACAATGCAAGATCATAAAAAAAAAAACCCACCTCCTCCGTACAGAGTTGTGCTTGGATTCCACAGCCCTAATTAAATAAATAAATAAATAAATAAACAAATAAGATGAAATAATCAGCGACAAAACCAAGCACACCGAAGGTTCTCAAACCATCAAGGCATAACGAATATCGCTCCACAATCGTCGCGGCAGACATATTCACTGCACAATAAAACGGAAAAATAACTAGTGCTCATCTCATTTCAAACTTCCAACTCATGTTTATTCATGTTCTCTGGAATTTAAGTTATTGCTGGTAAAAGACTCAAAGTGGCGTGACAGATGCTGTCCACAATTCGAGGCATTCAGAACGTGTTTTAAAACCCAAAGGGAAAAAAAATCCGCTGTGAAAACCAGACCCATGTTGATAATTTCTTTGTCCAAAAAACTGTAACCCTTATGTAAAGAACTAAAAAAAAAAAAAACCGATCAAACTGGTGTCAAAAGAGCTCACTGACCTTTTTTTTTTCTTTTTTTTTTTTTTTTTTAAATCAAGATGGCCTCGTGGGGGACAGGAAGACTTAAAAAAAATTTTTTGTCGTTCCTGTATTTTCTGTCTAATTAGGATTGTTCCTTGGCAAAAAACGTAACTTTTGCTCTCTCTCTCTCTCTCTCTCTCTCTCTCTCTCTCTCTCTCTCTCCGCGGAAGCCTCTGTGTGTGTGTGTGTGTGTGTGTGTGTGTGTGTGTGTGTGTGTGTGTGTGTGTGTGTGTGTGCGTACACACATACATAGAGAAATGACTATGTGTGTGTGTGAGTGTGTATATTATTTATATATATATATATATATATATGTATGTGTGTGTGTGTGGGGGGGGGGAGTGTGTGAGGTGGAGGGTGGTGGTTAAACAGGGATGTACCGAGAAAAGATAAACCAGAACAGTGAAAACGTCAATCCGTAAATATAAAAGTATAACAGCAATTAACAAAACAAAGAGAGAAAAAAAAGGGAAAGAAACAAACTAAAAGCAATAATATCTGATGGTGGTACTATAAAAACACTCCTATTGGACTACGTAATTGGGACTCAACAATTTCGAATGACAGTAACTGGTTACACATTATTTCGTTTACGATTTGTTCTGAAAAATTACTAACTTTAAAATTGGGAGAAAACAGAGAAAATTTCGACACTGTAATAAAATAATTATATGATATATGATATGTTTACTGCATACACAATAAAAAATAAAAAAGTGCTAAACTTTTGTCTTGAAAACATTCAGTGTTGCATGGGATATGAGTGGTTACCAGTCTATAGCATAATAGCACGATGAAAAATCCAACTTTTTTTTTCTTGTGTAGTTCCAGCTGTATAGACCATTCCCTCTGGGCAGGAAGGAAATCCTGTCATCAGAGCTTGTTTGAAATCTGCTCCACATATTGAAGACTCGAGCAGTCTGCAACATTCTGAGACTGATTGGTGGATAATCAGTTCAAAAGTAGTCTCTAATCTTTGTGCACCCTTTTAAGCTGCTCTGTCGGTCATTTCATTTCCTTTTATAGCAATACTTATGAGAAGGTACCCAGCAACATTCTAAGAGACAGAGACAGAGACACATAGAGAGACAGACAGACAGAGACACACACAAACAGATGGAGAGAGAGAGAGAGAGGGGTGTTGGGGGGGTGGGGGGGGGGGGACTCGCAGTGTGTGTGTGTGTGAGTGTGCGCATGCACCCGCGTGAGTGTGCGTGTGTGTGAGGTCGAGTTTACTATCCACTTCACTGTGGTAATGTTGCGTTTCTTGCCCCCCCAACCCCACCCCCCTCAACCCCCACCCCCACCCCTCGCAACCCCATCCCCATCCTTTCTACCCCCTTTAAAAAAAATTCAACCCCATGCGCCCCTTTTGCCTTCGCTCCACGGCCTTTTGCCACTGATCATTCGACATACGACAGATTCCCCCCCCCCCCCACCCCCCCTCCTTTTTTCTTCCACTTCTTTTCTTTCTTTTTTTTTTTCCTATCTCTTGGGACTGAATATTATGAGGGCACGGCGCGATTCACCTTGAACCTGTCAGTTCTGATCCAACCTGCACGCTGATTTTTCGTTTTCCAGGGTAGGCTGGCTTCACGTGCAATACAGAGAGAGTGGGCGCTTTCGCCTTTTGGTTGGCTTATCATATCATCTGCTCAACTGTCAATAGCTCTAGTGCACGAAAAAAAAAAAAAAAAACCGTCAATGTGTATGATGATGCAGCACGCAACAGTTTTCTGCATCTATATGTATTCCTCCCTCCCCCACTTCCCCCACCACCCCACGCCCCACCCCAACCACCACCCCCACTCTTCTCTTTCCAAGAGAACGAAAGGTCTTGACAGCTCTCTCTCTCTCTCTCTCTCTGAAACCATTTCGATGTATTAATGCGCGGCTTGCTCGTCTACATTCGCAAACTCCCCTTCAAAGTGGCTGCAACCTTGATGAATAAAACATCCTTGAGTGAATCCGAGTCTTTCTGTCCCTCCCTCTGTTCCCTCCACACCCCCAACCCCTAAACCACGCAATGATGGCTTTGACTCTCACACACACACACACACACACACACACACACCCTCTTTCTCTCTTTAACTGTGAGTTGATACTATCATACTGTCCAAATATACAGCATTCATAAACTCATGAATTACAAATACAATGTAAGTAATCCCCTTCAAATGGGGCAAAATAGTCTTTCTTGAGTAAAACATCGTTGTCATTATCGTGAGCGTTGTCTCTCTGTCTCTGTCTCTTTTCTCTCTTTGCCTTCCAACATCAATCATGCCTTTCTCTATTTCTCTGTCTCTGTGTCTGTCTCTCTCCCCATCTCCACATTCCACCACCATCACTCTCTCTCTCTCTCCCCCTCCCTGTCTCTTGTCTCTCAGGTCAAGGACGATCACGCACAGCTCCACGGGTGTATCATTCTGAAGGGAGGGTCCGGGGAAGGTTCGTGATGACTACTTAGTACTACTACCGTGCTGGTGAGTAACACAGGCAGCTGCCGGCTGTCCCTCATCCCGTCCTCCACCCCACCCCCACACCCCCCTCTCCCTACCCCCGCCCCCCATCCACCCCAGTCCCTCCTTCCACCACCACCACCACTACCACCCAACAAAACCTGCAATCCTCCTCCGCTGTGGGCACGAAATGCGCACGTATGGGCACTCTCAGTCTGTCTGTCTGTCTGTCTCTCTCTCTCTAATGATTTTCACTGCTATTGGTTTAGTTATCCAGACTCTCTCTCTCTCTCTCTCTCTCTCTAATGATTTTCATTGCTAATGGTTTAGTTATCCAGACTCTCTCTCTCTCTCTCTCTCTCTCTCTTTCTGTTTCTTTCTATGTCTCTGTCTGTCTCTGCCTCCTCTCCCTCTCTCTCCCCCTCCCTCTACTTAGCGTCTGACGATCTCATAAAAACATAAACATTATGTGGACTGGTCGTGTACTATTTTCTCTTTGGAAAGTGGAAACGTTGGTTATTAAAACTGCTGCGCTCCTTTTGGATGCTTTATAAGGACTGCTTTTGAATGAATGAATAGAAGAATATAGCACCGCTGTAGGTATACCCCCCCCTCTCTCTCTCTCTCTCCCTTAGACACACACACACACACATATGCACACACGTATGCGTACACACCCACACACACACACACACACATCCACACACACACACACACACACACACACACACACACACACACACGAGCACGCGCGTGCGACATAACCAATACACGTTCCCCACGCATAAAACCACACAACCAACAAAAATAACCCACAACCGACAAACAGCCATCCAGAAGAAAGCCACGAGCTTCCACCATCACCACCCAAACCACCAACACTACCATCATCATCATCATCACGACAACCAGCATCACCATCCCCACCGCCACCACCATCACCACCACCACTATGATAGTCATCATCATGACAACCGCCACCACCACCACTATCATAATCATCATCACGACAACCATCACTATCACCACCACCACCACCAGCAGCACATAGGTCTCCATCCCTGTTCTTGTCTGCAGCGTCCATAGGCTGACGACACCATGGAACTGTTCCACATCTGTCTGTCTGTGTGTCTGTCTCAGCAACTCGCCCTCGCGATTTCAAGGAAAGTAATGGCCGTGCCCGCTTCCCCCTTGCTGAATAATGACTGACATGACTTTCTTTGGAATCCACGGAAGTTTTGCACTGATTTCTTTCCCGGCCACTGCTTACTTAATACGTCTGGGTCCTGTTCGGATGTACTTTTAGCACCACCATCATCAGGCACTGCCAATCCACAGGGTTTTTTTGTCTGCAGCGTCAATGGGTTGAAGACACCCTGGACCCTTCCCACGTCTGTCTGTGTCTGTAGCTCGCCTCCCGATTTCAGTGCAAGGAATTGCAGTGTCCCCCCCCCCCTCCCCCACACACCCCCCCCCCCTCCTCTGTTAATGTCTGATAAGATTTTCTCAGGGACCCCGCCGACACTGAATTTATTGAATTTGCAATGATTTCTTCTTACCCAGCCACTGCTTGTATGTAATGCAAGAGTCATTCCTGTTCGGACGTACTTCAGATGTCCTTCAACACCACTATCACTGCCACCAGCCACCGCCATCGATAGGTTTTCGTCTGCAGCAGTCAATGGGCTTGAAGCCACCGGGGATCCTTTTCTTTGTTTTGTTTTCTGTCCATCCCCCTCTCCCGCTCGTCTCACGCTTTCAGTGGTGTCAGGAATTACGGGGTGTCCCCACTGCCCCTGCCCTTCGTAGCTATTGTCTGATGATAAGATTCCCCCCCACCGAACCACCTGCGCTGATTTCTTTCCGAGCCACCTCGACTGCCTGCACTGTTAGGATCCTGGTTCTTCTTCTTCTTCTTCTTCTTCTTCTTCTTTCTGTTACACGACCAACACCGACTTGCCGATGACTCTGTCGTGGTTCATGCATGCTGGGTATGTTCGTGTCTCCATAACCCACCGAACACTGACATGGGTTACAGGATCATTAACGTGCGTATTTGATCTTCTGCGTGCGAAAACACACGAAGGAGGTTCAGGCACTAGCAGGTCTGCACATGTGTTGACCTGGGAGATCGGAAAAATCTCCGCCCTTTACCCATCAGGCGCCGTGACCGTGATTCGAAACCGGGACCCACAGATTGGAAGTCCAACGCTTAATAACTCTCTCCATACGAACGGCGAAAGAGACGACGTTAACAGCGTTTCACCCCAATTACAATCGTCAAAATATTGCAAGCGGAAGGCTCTTACACCGAAGAGGTGAATGTTGACAAAGAATACCACAATTCTGACGACGGAAGCTAAAGGTTGGGTCATTCAGACACCCACTGGACATCCGAGGTGTCTGTGTAGAGGAGAAGAGAGGACTGGCCGTACTGAGTGAGTTAAACCACTCGGCTATTGCGCCCGCCGAGGAGTCGAGGAGTATTTCAATAGAAGAATGGGTTGGGGCTTTTTTGTTGTTTCTTGGGGGGGGGTTTGTTTGTTTTGTTGTTGTTTTCTTCAAAATGTTAATGCGTCGGTATGCTTTGACCATATGTATGCATTTTAAGAATCCGATTGTTCTTAAAATTTTCCCTTTCCCCGTCAATGTTGCATTTCAGCACCAGCTTGGTAGAACACCCATGTAACTACAATGCGACCGGATCATGGGTCTCTTGTCCATGAACATACTAGTAGCTCTTAGTTTTCGGTGGTAGGACAGACCATATTTCCTTCACATCATAGGGGAATCCTCAACTATTCTTAGTCACTATATTTTTTCTGTGTTTATAGAACGAGGGAAATTTGCAATCTAAATCGACTGGCGTTGGAAGGGAAATTTTGATACAGTTCAGTTTATGTTGCTTTTCAAGTTCGTTTTGTTCTTTTCTTAGTAATCCTCCATACCCCAAACAGACGTGAAAGGAACTTTTATCTTGAATCTGGGATGTTCTTTAAAACTCATGTACCCTGCACACACTCATGGATGGAAATCATGTTGAGGTTTTGTATCCGTTCTGGGAACCATGCCATGCGCTTTCTTTCTTTCTTTCTTTCTTTTATTCTATTTTCCTCTTTCTTTCTGGTTTTCTTTTCTTTCCTCCCGGTAAAAAGTGAGATTCAGTCCGCTCCACTCTGCCGCACAAGTGAAATTGGCCGAAAGTCCGCTGTGGAGTCTGCAAGAGGAAGAAATTGCAAAACAGAGAAAGAAGACAGAAGAAAGAGAGAGAGAGAGAGAGAAGAAAGAAAAAAAAGAAGAAGAAAAAAATGAAAGACGGTTCGCCACCGCCAGTTATCTGTACGGGTTGGTTCGTTCACTTATTGACTTGAAGCCGCCTGGGAAACTCGTTCTCCTGCCGTTTCCAGTTTTTATCCCCCCCACCCCCCCCCCCCCCCCCCCCCCAACCCCATTTGGACCTATTCGTATCAGCTACCGATACCCCCCTTTATCTCCTATTTTGACCGCGGGACAGTCTTTTGGTAGTAGCGGGGGAGAAAAAAAAAACAAAAAAAAAACAAAAAAAAAACGACACACATAAAACAAGAAAACAACAACAACAAAAACCGAAGGGGAAAAAAATAAGGAGAGGAAAAAAAAAAAAGACGCTTGCACTCGAATGGCACTTCCGGGCACGCGTGTCGTACAAGGCGTTAAGAGTGGTTTCCCTTGTCGTTTCGCCTTTTGACCCAGACCAAAACTTTTGCAACATTCGCGTCGTCAAACGTGGCATGTCAACCGCTTTGTGTGAATCGATGAGGATTGTCGAGAGACTGACTTGCATGAAAGGGAGATTCAGGTCCACTTGCATTTCCTCTCTGTCTCTGCCAACCTTTTGTTCGTGAGACAATGCTGTTGATCACCCGTCAAGTTCTCCTTTCCTGTATTCTGGGTAGGTCCTGGTGTTGACACTATTGCATCTTATTTCGTTTCACTTTATTCTGTAACACATTACTTTGATCTGTTTCATTATGTTTTGTTTATCTCCACTTTCCCACTGGCTTATGTTCAACAAATCTGTCACACTATTTCATTTTATTCTATAATATAATACGTTATTCTTTTTTTTATTCTCGTTTTCTTTTATCTCTAGTTTTCCTGCTGGTATGTGTTCAACAAACCCGTTTTTTTACAACTTCAACAAATGAAAATAATGTATGACTGAATCAATAAACAAAGTGAATTAACTCAACAACTTCGCTGCAGCTGTTCTTCTCAATCAAATCAGTTCTTTAGCGGCTTCCTTTTCCCGTCTGGACAATACGGTATTAATGTCTGCATGATACACTGTTGGTAGAGCGGAACACTTTCGAGTTACACGAATCCTAACACTTCGCCATTTTCTCTGGTTTCCACGAGCATTCAACGATGGGGAAAACGTTACTTCATAACAATGCTCGGGTTGATCTTTATTCTTTATCATGACGCACACCATGTATTTATTTGTTCACGTTTTTGATAGATGTTCACGTTCACGTACCCCTTCACGAGGACCCATGGCCTTGAAAATGAATAAACCATCAGAGTCCTGTCGAGTCCCAAGAATGGATGAGGATTAGTAGTGGTGAAAGAAGCTGGTGAAGCGGGAGGGGAGGGGGGGGTGAGATAAGGGAATGGGAGGGGGCGGTGGGATCGAGGGGTGTGTGATTCTACCATGAATCTGATCTGACAGTTTCCAGGTTTCGCTAACGTTGGGTATTTTTCTCACAGATCATGAAAGACGCTAGCTTTTTAGAAACGAGTGTTATCATGTTCTTACCGTACCTCGAAACAAGAGACAAGGCACACAGACGTGTGAACAGCACACGTAT
>NC_134897.1:32090446-32105446 GCF_041734735.1 Babylonia areolata | reverse complement strand
CCTCCTTCTTCTTCTCTTCCTTCTCTCTCTGTATTATGTGTCTCACTCCCTGTGTCTGCTTCTGTCTCTGACTGCCCACCCCACCCCACCCCTCTCTCTTTCTCTCTCTGGATGGGGGGGGGGAGGGAGGGGTATTTCCAGGATTGCTGGTTTTCGTTCTTTTTATTTCTTGTTTCTTGCTTTCTTTCTTTCTTCCTTCTTTCTTCCCTTCCTTCTTTTTTTTTCTCTGTTCGTATTTCTCTGTGTGTTTGTTGTTCGTTTGTTTGGGTTTGTTGTTTTTTTTTTTTTTTTTTTTGCTTGTTTTTTTTTCCTTCTTGGTTTTTCAGGTTTCTTTCTTCCCCCCCCCCCCCCCCCAAAAAAAAACAAAAAAAAAAAACCCAACCTTTTTTTTCTTTTCTTTTTTTGTTAGTTTTGCTTTTATCTTGTGCTTTCTGTCTGTCTCCTTTCATTCATATCCTTTTTCACTTGTGCTTTCTTCTTTCTTCCCCCCCCCCCCTTTTTTTTTCGATCTCTTGACTTCTTCCTTTCTTCCTTCATCATACACCTTTCTTGTCTTTCTTGTTCACCTTTCCCTCTTTCCTTTCTCTTTTTCCTTGATTTCTTTCTTCCTTCCTTCTTCTGTTTCATTTCTTCCTTTTCTTCCGTCCTCGATTTATTCTTTCGGTCTTCAGTCTTGTCCTTTCTTTCTTTCTTTCTTTCTTTCTTTCTTTCTTCCTTCCTTCCTTCTTCCCTTCCTCTCTTTATATCATTTCTTCCTTTTCTTCCGTCCTCGATTTATTCTTTCTGTCTTCGTCCTTTCTGTCTTCAGTCTTTCCTTTCTTTCTTTCTTCGTTTCTAGTCTTTATTCCTTACTATACTTTCCTTACTTCCTTCCTTCATCTTTCCTGCCTTCTACTTTCCTTTTTTTCCCCCCTATTCCATTATTACTTCCTTCGTTCCTTCATTTCATTTCTTTCTTTCTTCCTTCTCTCTCTCTCTCTTCCTCTTTCCACCCTTCCCTTTCTCTTCCCCCCCCTCCCCCCCCCACCCCCATTCTGTGTCTTTCTCCCATATTCTTTCCTTCTTTCTCTCTTTTCCCTCCATGTTTTCTCCTCTCTCTCTCCTCTTCATCTTTCCTCCCTTCCCCCCCCCCCCCCCCCCCCCATTTTTTTGTGTCTTTCTCCTTTATTCTTTCCTTCTTTCTGTTCTTTCTCTCTTTTCCCTCCATGTTTCCTTCTCTCTCTCTCTCTCTCTCTCTCTCTCTCTCTCTCTTGTTCAAGCAACAGCATCTCTATGAGATATGTCTGCATGCCATGTAATCGTACCAACTACCTCACTTCCTTCCTTCCTTCCTTCCTTTTTTTTTCTTCTTCTTCTTTTATTCATCTTTTTTTTGTTTGTCGTCGTCGTTGTTGTTCAACCAACAGCCACCCATAAGGAATTTTATCTACATGCTGTGCAGACTTTCCTTCCTTCCTTCCTTTCTTTGAGTCTCCATTCCTGTTTTTATTCATTTACTTTTTTTTGTTATTCAACCACCAACAACAACCCACATAAGGATTTCTCTCGGCAAGCTATGCAAACCTTCCTTCTTTCTCGTTTCTTTTCTTTCCTTTTTTTCTTTAATCTTTTACTCTTTTTTTTCTTCTTCTGATATTTCTTTTTTCAACCGACAACAACAACAACAACCCATAAGTTATTATTTCAGTATCCTATGCAAACCTGTAACTCGCAAGAAAAAAAAAAATGGGACGGACCATAGCCAGAGCTATTATTTCTACGGACAAGAAGGGGAGGTTAGACACACACACACACACACACACACACACACCGACAGAGCTATGTTGTAGTGAGAAACACTAGAACTGGATCAAGACGTGATAGATAATGAAGGAAGCCTCACTGAACAGCTAGAGCCTGTCAGAAGATCGGGCACCGGTTGTTCTCCTGCCTCCTGCTTCTTCTGTCTTATGGCATTAGGCTGATTAATACAGCAGGCCGATGGTAATCGCCGCGTGAGTGGGGTGGTGATGGAGAAGAGTACAGAGAGAGAGAGAGAGTGAGGTGGGGGGAGATGGGGTGAAAAAGGGGGGGGGGAGGGAAAAGAGAAAGAGACAGACAGAACGAGAGACACAGATAGACAGACAGACAGACAGAAAAAGATTATCTTTATTTAATATACACACAGAGAGAGACAGAATGTCACCCACATTCTATCTCTCTCTCTCTCTCTTTCCCACATACACAAAACATGTGGTTCAGAGTTGTACTGATGACGTGTTTTGTTGCTTGGAACTATGACGTAATCACATGTGCGCACGTCACTACCCTGAAAAAGGTCGGACGACCAAAAACTATTGGGAACAATCAAATAGTTACCTTGTCGCCCTTTCGTGTGTGTGTGTGTGTGGGTGTGTCTGTCTGCCTTTCTGTGTCTCTGCATCTGTGTGTTTAGTGCGTGCATGCGTGTCTCTTTTTCTTTGCGTGTGTGTGACTCTGTGTGTGTGTGTGTGTGTGTGTTTGTACGTCCCTACGAAAGCGTGTGTGGTGAAAATGTGCACCTAAAGGCGTCTAAGTGTGTCTCCAGCAGACATGTTGACATGGCCTTTAATGGCCTTTGGTTCTCCAGCCACCACCACCACCACCACCATCATCATCATCATCATCATCACTTTGTCCCCAAACCATTCCAATGACCCAGGAGTTTATCAAAAACACGGTTGCTGTGACGCAGATGCTACGTTTAGGAAAACAGGCAGTTCAGGCGTTAGCTGCAGATCAGAGTGACTGTTTAAAGTTCCACGTTCAAATCTCGCCACTTCCATGAAATGACTTGCTGATGTATAACACGCTGCTATGGCTCATGCCCATGTATGAACCTATGTAAACGCGGTGCGTCACACACACACACACACACACACACACAGAACGCGATTATGGAGAAGGAAAACAGGGAAAAATGAAAAATAATTGAGAAACAAGATATTCATCTGTAACGACGCACGCACGCATGCACGCGTCCACAGATACGTACGCAATCAGAAAAGCAAAAACGAACGGGAAATTAAATAAAATAAAATAAAATAAAATAAATAATAACTCGATGGAAAAAAGGGAGATTGGAAAGTGAGAGAAAAAATAAAATTGCAATAACGTGAAATGAAAAAAGAATATATATATAGATACAGATAATAGAGGAAAAAAACAGTTTCTTTCCAGATCTTGATAAGACAAGATCTGACTTTGGATCTCATTTATCGACATGCAACACAAAATGAATATATATATATATATATATATATATATATATATATATATATATATATATATATATATATATATATATAAAGTAAGGAAATAGATAAATAAAAAATATACATAAAAAATGGGTGGGTGTCGGGGGGTGGGCGTGGAAAGACACATTAATAGTCATATTATTTTGCATGAATCTTTTAGAATGAAAAAAAAAAAATGTTTAGAGAAGCAAACAAATTTCCAAAATAAATAAATAAATAAAGGGCGAGTTGACTGGAGACGAAAACAATCCAGGAGAATGTGAAATCGAAAATAGAAAATACGAGAGAGAGAGAGAGAGAGAGAGAGAGAGAGAGAGAGAGAGGAGACAAATATATAAAAGAAGTAAATAAACAACTGTATGCTTTTATTTTCAAGTGCTCTCTCTCTCTCTCTCTCTCTCTCTCTCTCTCTCTACACACACACACACACACACACACACACACACACACACACACACACACACAACAACAACAACAACAACCTCCCCTGCTCCCGGAAGCAAGACAAAAAAATATATATTTGCCTTGCCTTTGTTCCTCCATCTCCCTCTGCATACACATACGCACGAACGCACGCACACACACACACACACACACACACACACACACACGAGACACGAGTTGCTCGTCCGCAACCCCCCCCCCCCCCCCCTCCCTCCCCAACCACCCCCCACTCCCAAAAACCCCCACCCCATCCCCCATACTGCTCCCTCCTCCAGGAATAAAGACACTGACGGACGAATGGCCACTAATGACCTGTTAGTTTCTGCTCTTATAAGGGTCCACTTTCCTCACTTGATTGGTCCGGGAAGACAGTGGTGGTCAGTTTTGCATGCAGGCTACAACTGTATGAGGGCCAGGTCTGACGGAACCGGTGCCGTAAACATCACGGCCTGTTCGGTGTGTCTTACTTAATCCTATGACCGCTGCTGCTAACAAGAAACGATTTGTCAGTGACGGGCGCGCGCTGTTGTCACGGCTGTTGTTGTTGTTGTTTACCACTACAATCTAGTGTATTAACCCTTCGACTGTCGATGATAAGTAACGATCCCCTCGCTGTTGTTAATTTACCACTACGGTCTGTGTATTAACCCTTCGACTGCCGATGGTAAGTAACGATCCCCTCGCTGTTGTTATTTACGACTACGGTCTGTGTATTAACCCTTCGACTGTTGATGAAAAGTACCGATCCCGTCGCTGTTGTCAGTTTACCACTACGGTCTGTGTATTAACCCTTCGACTGTCAAAGATAAGTAACGATCCCGTCGCTGTTGTCAGTTTACCACTACGGTCTGTGTATTAACCCTTCGACTGCCGATGATAAGTAACGATCCGTCGCTGTTGTTAATTTACCACTATGGTCTGTGAATTAACCCTTCGACTGCTGATGAAAAGTACCGATCCCTTTGTCGGTGAATGGGGCTGTTGTTGTCTGACTTATTAAGGTCGGACTGAGGCAAGAGATCATGACCATTTTTCATTTCTGGACTTCTTTTTTTTTTCTTCTTGGGATTGCATTATCTTTTTTTTTTTTTTTTTTTTTTCGTTGAAAAATCGACGACAACACTTGCAAGTACACAAAAGCAGTCCTTGCACTTCAAATGCATGACCGTTTCTTCTTCTTGTTCGTCGTCGTCTGCTTGGTATTGCCTTACCTGTGTTCGTTAATAACCAGTTGTAACACTTCTAAGTGCACAAAAGGTAGTTCTTCATCCATGCCACGCTAATCTCAATTTCATCAGGGATCAGCAGTAAAAGGGTTAATCATCATCTGCTCCAAATGTGAGTGTGACGCATGGAGCTGTTCCGTTATAAAGCAGGACCCCCCCCCCCCCCCCCCCCGCCACCCCCCCTTCTGCGACTGCAAGCGTTAAATGATTTCTATTTTTTCTGTTACTGTCTTGTCTTCGGAAATCCGTTTCTCGTTTGTTTTTGTTTTTGTTTTGTTTTCTTCTTCTACTACTCTACTACTACTACTACACTTACTACTACTACTACTACTGCTGCTGCTGCTAGGGAATACTACAACTACAACTTCTGAAACCACCACTAGTAATACTACTACTACTACTTACTGCTGCTGCTACTACTTCTGCTGCTGCTGCTGCTACTACTACTACTACTACTACTGTAACCACCACCACCACTATACTTCTTATTCCTTTCTTCCTTCCTTTCGTCCCCTTTTTTTCTGTTGTCCTTTCGAGGGAGTTGTTCCCCCTTTTCTCAACCAGTTGTGTCATGAATGCTGCGCTCGCTGGGCCTCCTATCAAATAAATATACGTACTGTGGTAGTTAACACTGGGGCAGTCACGGGCTGTTTATCCTGCAGTGCGATTTATCAATGATTTATCTATGTTTATCTTCTTTGCAATATTTCATTTCTTTATAATGTTCTTATCCCCTTTAACAGTCGATGAATTAAACGGTTTGATTAGTGCCTTAAGAACTGCCTTTTTTTTGGGGGGGGGAGTGGTAGTGGGATGGGACATGAGGTGGATGAATAACTCTTAGATCTTAGCCGTGATCTTATTCCAGTAAAAAGGGATTGTTTCTTATGTTTTATGTCGAAGGAACTCTGTCTTGGTCTTTGTCAAACTTTTTTTCTTTCAATCACAATTATTTTTTTTCGATCTGAAAAATGCTTTCAACGTTGTTGTTTTTGTTGTTGTTGTTGTTGTTGTTGTTGTTGCTGCTGCTGCTGCTGCTGTTTTTATTCAACCCCGATATAGCCTCGTAATTGACGGGTAGGTTACATGGGCCTAGTATAACCAAAAAATAGTTAACTTAAAAGAAAGAAAGGATGAAAGAAAAAAGAAAGAAAGAAGAGAAAAAGAAACAAGAAAAACAGAACCATGGCTGTGTCATTCAGGGTCCGAAACCAATATACAAGTCTTTTCCTCCCTACACCATCCTCTCTATGGCCCTCCAACAGACTTGACTTTTCTGTCCCATGTCACTGAAAAACAAGGACATAAACAGTGTCGGGGAGGGGGGGGGGGAAGAAAAAAAAGCCAACAACAAAAAACAACCACTATGGATGTGTTGTTTCCCTCGGTGAACAACACCCACACTCCCAGGAAAATGACACTACATCTGGGAAATTAACAATTCTCCAGAAAAAGACACAAACACAACAACTACAACAACAACAAAAAACAATAACGACACGTCCTGAGATTGTTAGACAGTGTGTGTGTGTGTGCGTTTTCCTTGCCCCTCCCGCCGCCCCCCCCCCCCCCCCCCCCCAAAAAAAAAAGCACTGGATTTTTTTTCCCGGTCTATTCCATTCTGCACCAGCGTGGTTGCGCAAGGTGGGGAGATGGGCTGGGGGGGGGGAGGGGAGGCGCAGAGGAGGAGGGTGCAGAGAGTGGGGTAGGGGGTGGGGGAGACATGAGGGATGCCTGGAAGACAGTATTGGACAGGCGCTGGGGAAGCAGGGGAGTTACTAGTACAGGAGAGAGAGGGAATATTTAGCGCGTGAATGCACGCACAGCAACAGCGTGCTAGCGATGAAGAACTGGAACGTGTAACAGTCATTGGGCGCTACGTGACGTCAGGAAAACACAATTCTACTTGAGGCTGGGCCGTGATGTAATTCGCCTCTTGGGCCCGTTTTAGGGAGGTGAGGGGGGGGGGAGGGGGGCTTGGGGGTTGTCTTCTGAATGAGTGTAAGGGGCTGGTGGGGGAAGGGGGGGGGGTGATGTGAGGACTGGGCGGGGAGGGTAAGTGAAGGAGATAGATAGATAGATAGATAGACTGATTGATAGGCAGAGGTGACAGGAAGAAAAGAGGGGAAAGAGAACAGAAAGGTGAAGGAAAGGGGAGAGGGCGAACTGGCTTGAATGTAGGATGTCACATGAATAGATAGATAGATAGATAGATAGATAGGGATGACGGAGAAAGGGAGGAGATAGAGGAGTAGGGGGTACAAAGAAAGGAGGGGAAAGAGAGTAATCAGAAAGGGGGAGATACAGCGATACGTAATGATTACTCTAAGGTGGTGGGAGGGCCAGGCAGGGCGGGGAGGGTTAGTGAAGGAGAGGCATGTGTGTGGAACAATTCTGCGTAATGATATAATTTTATCGTGGCCGTTTACTGCAGGCACGCGAGGGGAACTGGATGGAACCTATTACCGGTGGCATCACGTCATCTGACGTTAGGCTGAAGACACTTCATGGTCTTCGTGATGCTGGACCGTGCAGAAAGTTATTTTTGTTGTTGTTGTCGTCGTCGTCGTTATCGTCATTGTTGTTTTATTTTATTCCATTTCTTTCTTCCTTTCTTTTTATCTTTCTTTCTTTCTTCCTCCAGTCATTCTTTATCTCTCTCCCCTTTAAGACATTGGTTGTTGTTGTTTTTTGTTTTTGTTTGTTTGTTGTTGGTGTTGTTGTTTTTTTAATTAATTAACAATACAATACACAATACACAAACTTTATTGTCTATACATTGGTACAGATATTTTCTTTTTGGCAGCAGCACATGTCCAACATAAGAAGAAAACAACAAACAAAACAATTCTACAAACAAAAACAAAATCTTGTTGGTATGTAAACTGGAAAGTGTGTGTGCGTGTGTGTGTGTGTGTGTGTGTGTGTCTCAGAGGTTAGAAAAAAAAAAGTGGGCAACGAGGAATGTCACTGCTAGTCAGCGTTTGTATCAAATTTTGTCTCGTAACAAGATCTGGCAAAGTGCAGGGTTCTATTATTATCAATGCACTCCAGATGGCAAGAAAAAAAAGAGAGCTTGCTCGCCCCAAAGACAGTGCGCGATTTTATCATCTTTATTTACAGGAATATTTTGCAGTGCCCCTGACCTGAAACCCACCACGGATGCCATGTACGTATGGAAGTGTGTGAGGAGTTCAAACAGACAGACAGAGAGAGAGATGGGGGGGGGGGGGGGGGAAACCTCATATATCTTCCTTCCTCTCCCTTTTTTGTGATTCGTAGTTCAGGATAATTTCTACAGATCAAAATTTTTTATTTCGTCAATTAATTTTTTTCTCTCTGGGTATAATGATGTGTGTGTGTGTGTGTTTCTATTTCTGTCTCGCCACCCACGGTCCCTCACACACACCCCTCCTTCCTTCCTTCCTCCCTACCTCCCTCCCCTCCCACCTCCCTCCTTTCCCGCCCACATGCAATTCTCCATGTAGCAGACACAACATCGTGGCTTCAAGCCGCTTTCTGAGTGTCTGGGATCAAGGCTACCCCGGTACGTACAAGAGTCATTACACTGGCTGGATCTGAACTGTCTGCAACCTCTCTCCACTTTAAAAGGAATTTCTTCTGCTTTATTTTCCTCTTTTTTTTGTGTGTGTGTGTGTGTGTTTTTTGGTTTGGTTTTTTTTTTTTTTTGCCTCCCCCCCCCCCCCCCCTCCCCCTTGTTTTCTGAATTGAGACTGAGGATGACGACAATCTCTGAGGAAGATATATGCGGTTGTTTTCTCTCTCTCTCTCTGCAGTCTCTTAATAATCGTTTGCAGACCTTATGTCTGTTAACTGTTACCTTCGTTAATGAAAATTATGTATTATGTTCCTTTGTATTAGCCCCTTCTGAATAAACATCTGAATCTGAATCTGAATCTCTCTCTCGCTGTGTTTGAACTCCTCACACACTTCCATACGTATATAGCATCAGTGGCTGTGGTGGGAGATGGGGGGGTCGGGGGGCGGGGGGTGACGCTGGGGTGGGGAATATGATGTGAGGTGGTGGGAGGACTGGGCGGGGAGGGTAAGTGAAGGAGATAGATAGATAGATAGGCAGAGGTGACAGGAAGGAAAGAGGGGAAAGAGAAGAAAAGAAAGGTGAAGGAAAGGGGAGAGGGTGAACTGGCTTGAATGTAGGATGTCACGTGAACAGATAGATAGATAGACAGATAGGGGTGACGGGAAAGGGGGGAGATAGACGCGTATGGGGTACAAAGAAAGGAGGGGAAAGAGAGTAATCAGAAAGGGGGAGATACAGCGATACGTAATGATTACTCTAAGGTGGTGGGAGGGCCAGGCAGGGAGGGGAGGGTTAGTGAAGGAGAGGCATGTGTGTGGAACAATTCTGTGTAATGATATAATTTTATCGTGGCCGTTTACTGCAGGCAAGCGAGGGGAACTGGAACCTATTACTGGTGGCATCACGTCATCTGACGTTAGGCTGAAGACACTTCATTGTGTTCGTGATGCTGCGGCCGTGCAGAGAGTTGTTGTTGTTGTTGTTTTATTTTTATTCCATTTTTTCTTCCTTTCTTTTTATCTTTCTTTCTTTCTTCCTCCAGTCATTCTTTCTCTCAATCCCCTTTAAGACACTGGTTGTTGTTTTGGCTTTTTTGTTTTTTGTTATTTTGTTCTTTTTTAATTGTAAAAACAAAAAAACAAAAACAAAAATCTTCATTTCACCAGATCCTGACTTGATGGTATGTATACTGGAAAATGTGTGTGTGTGTGTGTGTGTGTGTGTGTGTGTGTGTTATCTTCAGGTTAACGTCTATTCACTGTAAGTGTTTTTAGACGGAAAGGAGTAAAGTAGTGGATAAAGGAAAGGGAATGCATGTGAATATTAGTGTAAAAATGTGTTCATGTTATGTATCAGAGGAAATGCATATTATTATAAGAAAAAGTCCAAAGAGATTGTGGTGTGTATTGAATGAGGTGTCATGGTAGGGAGAATATGTATACAGTTATGCATATCAACAAGTATTAACCTACCACAATGTAAATATAAATAACATTAATTATAATACATCAAAGGAGGATACTAACTGGACTGGAGTTTAAAATTTCTGAAAACATTCAAAGCAATGAATAATCATTCAAAATCTTTTCAGTGGCTAATGAAATACTGGAAGAAAAGTCATCAACTCCATCTTTTGGAATTAACGGTCTTATGCTCGGACAATGTTACTGTTATTTGCTTACCGCATATACATTTTATATTTTTAGAAAATTTTGTACGAAAGGCATTTAAACGAATTCTATACATTAGTCTTGTAATTTGTCTTGAATGTGCTGCTGGTGTCAAATTTAGAAAATGTTTGGGATTAGCTGCATTCTTTGTGTTTACACAACAGTGGTAATATCGATTATTTGAATCTATAAGTAATTTCCGAAATCGATTTCTAGATACATTTTCTATACAACTAATGCATTCATGTAGATCTAACTGGATGTCAAGTTGTACTGCGCCTTCGAAATTACGTGCTGCTCTTCTAGCTGCTTGGTCTACCCACTCATTTGAAGATATTCCACAGTGCGAAGGTACCCAACAGAAAGTTATTTTAATGCCCTGTTTTGTCAGTTGGTGTTTTATTTCCATTGTAATCTCAAATCACTTCTTTGAATTTGAAGATTCTATAGCTTGTAGTACGGACTTTGAGTCTACACATAATAAAATTTCACTTACAGTTTTCGGAATGTCTGAAATATAATTTAAGGCCATAAGTATGGCTATAATTTCAGCTGTGAAAATGGAATATTGTCTACCATTATAGTATAATTTTCCTATTCTAAATGAATTAATTACAAAAGCCGCTCCTGAATTACCATCTTCTAGAACAGATCCGTCTGTGTATATTTTTAGATAATTTGAATACTGATTTTCTGTATGTGAGAGCACTTCAGGTTTTAACAAAAATGGTGACTGGTTCTTGGATAAATCAGTATAATCCATGTCAAAGGTAGCTTTACACTGCTCCCATTCAGGGACTGGTGAAAAAGTAGGTATTTTTGCAATTTGCTTGTCTTTTGATTCCGTAGCACTAATGATATCGTGTGTGTGTGTGTGTGTGCGTGTGTGTGTGTGAGGTTAGAAAAAAAAAGTGGGCAACGAGGAATGTCACAGCTTGTCAGCGTTTTAATCAAATTTTGTCTAGTAACAAGATCTGGCAAAGTGCAGGATTCTATTATTATTATTATTAATGCACTCCAGATGGCAAGAAAAAAAGAGCTTGCTCGCCCCAAAGACAGTGCGCGATTTTATCATCTTTATTTACAGGAATATTTTGCAGTGCCCCTGACCTGAAACCCACCACTGATGCTATGAACGTATGGAAGTGTGTGAGGAGTTCAAACAGACAGACACAGAGAGAGAGAGAAAACAACCTCATATATCTTCCTTCTTCTCCCTTTTTCTGATTCGTAGTTCAGGATTAATTCTGCGGATCCAAATTTGATATCATTTTTGTCAGTTAATTTTCTCTCTGGGTATAATGATAGGTGTGTGTGTTTCTATTTCTGTCTCGCCACCCACGGTCCCTCACACACACCCCTCCTCCCTCCCTCCCTCCCTCCTTTCCCGCCCACATGCAATTCTCCATGTAGCAGACACAACATCGTGGCTTCAAGCCGCTTTCTGAGTGTCTGGGATCAAGGCTACCCCGGTACGTACAAGAGTCATTACACTGGCTGGATCTGAGCTGTCTGCAACCTCTCTCCACTTCAAAAGGAATTTCTTCTGCTTCTTCTTCTTTTTCCGTTCTCTCTCTTTCTGTCTCTCTCTCTCTCTCTCTTTTTTTTTTTTTTTCGGAGGGTTGGGGTTTTTCGGGTCTTTTAAATTTCCACCCATCCGTTTAATAGGAATGGGATGTCCAGAAAAACAACAAAAACAACAACAACAACAAAAATCATCGCGAACAACATGAGTCCCAAAACATGTCTGAGAGGAAGAAAAACGAATGGGGGCTAGCCCTTCCACTGACCGAACTGGCTTGAATGTAGAACGTTAGGTGAACAGACAGACAGACAGACCGACAGTCAGACATATAACATATATACAGTCAGACAGATAGAGAGATATAGATAGAGAGATATAGGCAGAGGTGATGGGAAGAAAAGAGGAGAAAGAGAAGAAAAGAAAGGTGAAGGAAAGGGGAGAGGGCGAACTGGCTTGAATGTAGAATGAACAGACAGACAGACAGATAGATAGATAAGATAGATAGATAGGGGTGACAGGAAGGGGAGGAGACAGAGAAGTTGTGGGTACCAAAGAAAGGAGGGGAAAGAGCAATCAGATTGGGGAGATACAGCGATACCTGTGCATACAGGCAGAGAGGGAGAAGGGTAAAATGCGGCTTGAAGTTTTCTTTTAAGTGCCATATATCAATATCTACATACACAGATAGATAGATAGACAGATAGATAGATAAAAACACACCCTATACACCTCTCCCCCCCCTTCCCCTCCCAGCCTCTCTCTCCCTCTCTCTGCTTGCCCCCCCACCCCCCACCCCTATCATCAATCTCTCTCTCCATCTCTTTCAATCTCTCTCTCTCCCCCCCCCCCCCACCCCCATCTCCCTCTGTCGTCTCACACCCCCCTCCCCCTCACCACATCCGAAGGAAACCCCTTTTGAACTTCTTCTCAGAGCAGAGTGTCTCAAATCAAAGACCACGTCGTGTACATTTCAGCCGTCTTTGAGTCGTGCTCTTTCTGCTGCTCTCTACAGTCCTCGGAACCTCCCCCCACCCCCAGCCCCCATAAAAAAAAAAGAAGAAAAAAAAAAAGATTGTTATTGACAAGGAACACATCACCCAGTTCAATAACTGACCTGCGCGGGCGCAGTACTGCTGTCGTGTTCGAAGTCTGCTACAGCCCACACCCACTTTCTCCCCCCCCCCCCCCCCCCCCCCCTTCTCTCTCTCTCCCTCCCATGGCTGTTAACAATCACGTGGTGGCTCTTTCCTTTGTTCTCTTTCTTTCTTCTTCTTTTTAATAAGTTTCTCTATTATTTGTACTTAGCACGTCTGTCCACCGAGGGATGTAACAAGGGTGCGTTCTCTTTCCTTTGTTCTTTCTATGGTGATGGTGCTTTTTGTTTTAAACTTCTTCTTCTTTGTGTGTGTGTGTGTGTGTGTGTGTGTGTGTGTGTGTGTGTGTGTGTGTGTGTGTGTGAGTGTGTGTGTGTACATCGTTTTCCAGTCCACCGCTCAGTCTTTGCACTCTTTCTTTTAGTTTGTTTCTTTCTTTCGTTTTGTGCGAGTGTGTGTGTGTGTGTGTGTGTGTGTGTGTGTGTGTGTGTGTGTGTGTGTGTGTGTGTGTGTGTGTGTGTGTGTGTCTGTGTGTGTGTGTGTGTGTGTGTGTGTGTGTGTGTGTGTGTGTGTGTGTGTGTGTGTATGTATGTGTGCGTGTGTCTGTGCCACAGTCTTAAAAAAATCTCTTATATGAACCTTCCCCGAGAATGTCAGAACTCTCTCTCTCTCTCTCTCCTAAGACTTCTTTTTTCAGCTGGTCTGTTCTTGTTGATATTTGTCAACACGCTCATTCAATTTGTAACAATTTTCTTACTACTGAGATGATTATCCAGAAGGCACTCCAATCCGTACCCCCAACGACCCCCCCCCCCCCAACCCCCCCCCCTCCCACTCCCCACACCCTCCTGCCCCCGAAATTTCCATCCCCCTTTCAGTGTGTGTGTGTGTGTGTGTGTGTGTGTAAAATGGTCTGAGGCCGATGTACAATAAACCATTAATTTGTCTTGCCTCGTTCTGTCTGGTGTTCTCCAAAATTCTGTTCAACATGAACGGCAGCAGACCACAAACGGAGAAAGCTTTTAGTGACGAATTCGCCCAGTCAGCCAAGGACAACCACACGTATGTTGCTCCGCAGACGTTAAAAAAAAAAAAAAAAGCAAGCAAGCCCGTTGGGAATATAGCAAAAATAATCGCGAGACAGAGACACAGACAGCGAAAAACAGAAACACACACACACACACACACACGTGTGTGTGTTATTAACAATTCTTATGTTATTTGTTATTGCAGAAGGATTGCTGCGTAGTCCCATAGGACATTTGTTATCGCTGTTTGTTGTTGGCGTTTATAAAGTTTTCATTTTTCCCTAGCGTTGTCTCTCCCTATTCACCTTCCACACATACACACACTTTTACCCCTCCACCTCCCACAATCCCTACCCCTCGGTTTTTTTGTTTTTTTATGTTTGTTTGTTTTGTTGTTGTTGTTGTTGTTGTTGCTGTTGTTTTTGGGTTTTTCGTCTAATATCACTTCAAGTGGAAAGACGTTAAACTGAAGACAACAACAACAACAACAACAACAACAACAACAACACACACACATACACACACACACACACACACACACACACGTGTGTGTGTATATATATATAGAGAGAGAGAGACAGAGACAGAGACACACAGAGAGAGAGAGGCAGACAGACAGAGACATAGAGACATAAGGGGGCGGGAGGTGGGGGCGGTGGGGGAGGGGGGGGGGGGGGGGGGGGGGGGGGGGGTAAGAGAGACGGGCAGAAAGAGAACCAACGAACGTATGAATGAGCGAATCTTATCAAAGAACTGTATTATATGTATAAGCACAATCATAAGCCTTTTTTTTTTCAAACCGTCCGTCCAAATCAAGATAATTCAGTATGAACAAAAAAACAAATGTTGTGCACACAACATGTTATCTTTTTTTTTCAATAACAATACGCCACATATCAATATATACACCACATATCAATGTGCCATACAGATCAAAGCCATGAGCAAATAATCATGCGTATAAAAGAGAGTGAGAGAGAGAGAGAATGCAAATGCGAATTACTTAATTGCATTCAGGCCACAGGAACAGAGAGAACACTGAACACTGAAATGTTTCATGTCATTAGCTGAAGAGAGAGAGAGAGACAGAGAGAGAGAGATAACGATAACGATAACGATGTTTTATCCAAATTAAGGCCAAAGCCCCTTATACTGAAGGGGGTCATACAAGAAAAT
>NC_134897.1:32065446-32082946 GCF_041734735.1 Babylonia areolata | reverse complement strand
CCCACCACCCCCACCCCCTCGACGGGATTCTACGGATAAAATTAAGCAGAACGAAAAAGGAAAGGGCTAGCCTTTACTGCCCCTTCCCCTGAGTCTATTTTAATAATTCAGTTTCAAGCAGGTGTCAAAAGCGGCGTGCGGGCTGCTCCATATACGCTACACCACAGCTGCAGGAGGGGGGTTAAAAAAAAAGAAGAGAGAGAGAACAGATGCCTGGTCTTCGCATAAATCAGCATGTGCGTGTGTGAGTGCGTGTGTGTCTGTCCGTGTGTGTGTGTTTCCGTGTGTGTGTCCGTGTGTGTGTGTGTGTGTGTGTGCGCGCGTGTCAGAGAGAGAGAGAGGGAGAGAGAGAGAGATCTACAGTTTAACTGTTCACTAGAAGTGTTATTAGACGGTGTGTGTGTGTGTCTATATATATATATATATATATATATATATATATATATATGTGTGTGTGTGTGTGTGTGTGTGTGTGTGTGTCTGTCTGTCTGTCTGTCTGTCTGTCTGCGTGTCTATGTGTGTGTGCACGTGTGTGGCCGCACCATCAAAGAGTAAGCAAATCAGACACCCACACATGCTCCCCTCCCTTCCCCCTCCCCCTTCCTCTGCCCCAGTGGCGGGGGGGGGGGTATAAGTGATACTGTATACAGCAAAAGCTGCCTGTATATTACTGTGATAAAATGTTATCGGCCCTACTACATCCCTTTCCAGGTCACACAGCATTGAAGGTGATGGCGCCTCAGTGTCCAGCAGCACTCTGGGATCAGTTCATTAGCGCTGATGCCATCTTTGATGAGGGTGTGCGGGGGGGACTGAGAGATAATACACCGCTCCTTCCCTTTCAGTCCCCCCCCCCACCCCCTCCCCCCCAACCCACCCCCAACCCCCTCTGGTAGTAGCAGTATCCTTGTAGGGGAAAAAAACTAATGCATTTATCTGCTTGCGTGTGCTGCTTTTTTGCTCTGTTATTTATGAAGTTGCTATCATAGAGCGCTAAATTAGAGCTGACTCTTAACACGTAATATAACGACTGAACAATATCATCGTCATCATCTGTATTATTATTATTATTGTTGTTGTTGTTGTTTTTGTTATCATAATAATAATAATAATAAATACTACTACTACTACTAATAATAATAATTATTATTACTACTACTACTACTACTACTATCAGCTGTTTCGTGGGATTTTCTTCTCTTTTTTTTTCTTCTCTCTCTCTCTCTCTTTTCTTTCTGGATAATTCTCTCCACATCTCTTGCAGTGCTAACAAAATTACCACATCTTTGTTGTAAAGGAAGCCGCTCCGTTGTTGCAGGTTACCGTGGTGTATAATAAACACAATCTGTATCGTACTCATCAACATCATAACGACAAAAATTCCTGTTGGCAACACCTCAGTACAAAGGGCCAGAATCGCCTACTAGACTAGACTGTGTAAAAAGGTTTTGCCTGTCTTATCACAAAGGAAAGCAAGCAATACAACGCAGAACCACCCCCCACCTGTGAATTTTGAACCGTCCACATAATAATTATATGGACGGCACAGGTTGGTGGTTCACAAGCGAACTGAACTTCATATCAAGGACCCGCTTAAATATAAAGTCGCCATTAACGTTCCCCAAGTAACTCTTGCAGAAGGCATCGCGAGCAAGCTTGTCGCGGCAATCTGGTCAAAGAGCCTATTATGTAACGACAGGCTCTCTGGGCCATGACGTATGGCTGTTAATTAACCTCTCCCCAATCTCGTGCAAGGGCTTGTTTGATCTGCACGCGCATCTTTTAAAACTAGCCGAAAAACTGGTATGGCTCTCTTCGAGGGTGTTATCAGACAATTAGGCTTTTTGCTGCGAAACATGTTTTGAACTGTATATCACTGAATGCGTGGACCCGCGCGCGTACGTACACACACACACACACACACACACACACACACACACACACACACACACACACACACGTATGCATGATGTTTCAATATTGTATTGTGATGCCGTGTTAACAAATGTTTAAGCTTTCACTCAGTCTGGCCAGTGTTTGCACAATCTCTTACGAATTATATTTTTCTGGCCAATATTTGCATATTCACTTGAAAATTACCTTTCTTTTTTCTTTCTTTTCTTTTTTTCCCCTTCTGTTGTTGTTGTTGTTGTAAGTTATATATACAACCACAGTCTTTTTTTGTGTAATGAAAAGACAGGAAAAAAACAACAACAATAAAATGACAGTGTAGGTTGAGCTATTTCTGAAAAGAAAATCCCGGAGTGGTTTATACATGCGGAATGGATGGGGGAGAAAGCAAAAGGAAATGTTGGGTTTCAATTATGATCTCAACGGATAGGGCTGATGTTGTTGTTGTTTTTCTTTCCCACTCCTCATAAACCTTGGCTCCACACACACGCGCGCATCCCCCCCCCCCCCCCCCCTACACACACACACGAACAGAGAGAGAGAGAGAGAGAGAGAGAGAGAGAGACCTCCACAAAAAAAACACTTCGGCATTATAAGCGAGCTCAAAACGTCTGTGTCAAGCTGACCCAGGCACCGTTTATCTTTTGGCTTCAGTGACCCGTCTGGAGTCGAGTCGTTTCCCCCAAGCTTTAAATACCTCTTCTTCGATCCTCTCCTCCACAATCTGGTTTCCAAGTGCGCGGTCCGATCACAGCTAGAGAGAAGGGTGAGGCGCGAGGTATTTTTGCAGCCAACACCCCCGGAATTCCGTCCTTGTGAATCTGCTCTCTCTCTGTCTCTGTCTCTCTCTCTCTCTTGGCAGGGCCGGAATTCCGTCCTTGTGATTCTGCTCTCTCTCTGTCTCTGTCTCTCTCTCTCTTGCCAGGGCCGGAATTCCGTCCTTGAGATTCTACTCTCTCTCTCTCTCTCTTTCTTGGCCGTTCATTAAAGTTCCTTTGCTCGCCACTGCTATTCCTGCAACCTGGTATCTTAACTCACACACACACACACACACACACACACACACACACTCCCATCCCACACATTTCCCTTTTATCCCCCCCATCCCCACCCCCGCACCCCAATTACATACAATCAAAGAACGCCATAGCAGGTGAAAGCTGATGATAAAAAAAAAAAAAATTAATAATGAAAAAAAAAACCAAAAAAACAAACAACAAAACCCCAACCCATACGCCACCATGTACCACCTCACACCAGATAATTAAGCAGGGACTGAAGCTACACACGTGGCGCCTCCCCCGTCTTCCTTCATTCCCTTCAACGTCCCCACCCCACACCCTCCTTCCCTTCACTGATGATGAGGAGGATAATGAATAGATTTTATTTTTTAATGAAATGGAAGCCTTAATGATAATATTTACAACAACAACAACAACAACAACAACAAGAAAGTGGTTTTGAAGAAAGGAGGCCCTTCGTGGACAACTTGAAGAACCCCCACGCCAGCGCCGCTCAACTGATCACACACACACGCACGCACGCACGCACGCACACAACACACACACACACACAAATACGCACACACACGCGCACACACACACCCAGCGCCGCCATCTTAATTGATCAAACACACACACACACAAACACCTCCCACACACATCCCCCCTATCCTCCCCTCCACCCCCCCCCCCACCCCCCACCCACGCACGCACACACACACACCACCACCCACCCCCAATACCACACCCCCAGCCCAAGCCAAGATGGTGAGTTCGTTAATTAAGCCAACGAGAACGGATCGTTGGGTCTCTCTCAGTTCTTGGCTGTTGTTGTCCCCCCCCCCCCCCCCCCCCCCCCCCCAGCGTCAAAAAACCCGTAATGAGTTACTGAGCGAATGGTCAGTGTGACGACAAGTGCACATCTGGGAAGTCAGGCCAAGGTGTTCGAATCCTGGCTATGTGCAATAATATTTATAAGTTACAGGTGGGGATTTTTTTTCCCTTGCACAAGTGGTTATATTTCTCAACATAGAAACATACATCGCAAAGGTTGATTTTGTTGTTGTTTTTGTAGTTGTTGTTGTTTGTTTGTTTTTGGTTGTTTTTGTTTGTTTGTTGTTGTTGGTTTTGTTTTGTTTTGTTTTGTTGTTGTTTTTTTGTTTTTTGGTTTTTTTTGGGGGGGCTGTTTGTTTGTTTGCTTTGTTTTGGGTTGTTGTTTTTTGTTGTTTTTCTTACAATGAATGGAAGAAAGAAAGAAAAAAAAGGATAAAAAGAAGAAGAAAAAGAAAATCAACAATAACAACAACAACAACAACTACTACTACTACTACAAAACAATAATATATCAATACACATTTCACAAGTTTCATTACACTGAGGTACACTTTGTGTGGTCAAAATAACAGAAAGAAAATGCATCACCATGTGTATTGACGACGGGGCGGGGAGATTTCTGCTGTTGTCGTCAAGACCGAGAATGAAGGAGGCGGATGACGATCGTGATGACGATGCTGCCATGGAGGTCCATTTAGGGTTTGGGACCACGTGACAAGGCGGTACTCTACGCTTCCTGTCAATATGATATCCCGGCGTCAACCAGGCCCGAGACATACAGACACTTGCAGAGTGTTGGTCAGGACATTAGAGCAACAACGCATACCCAAAGACGCATCCGTGAAGTGGATGATACTCAAACTGTATGGTCCATGTCTTCCCATTATTTCAAGCGCACTCAGTTCTGGGATGGAGCCGGCCGGGGGCCGGATTCGAACCCGCTTTCCTCCCAGCCGTCAGTCCGCGACGCTAACCACTTGGCCATGGCGGCTGAATAAGAAACAATAAGGGAAAAAAAGTGGGAGAGGTGTGTGTGTGTGTGTGTGTGTGTGTGTGTGTGTGTGTGTGTGTGAGGGGGAAGGGAGGGGGGCAGAAGGTCTATGCAAATGAGTATCATTATTACATTTACCTGAGCAGTACAGTCATGTCCCCCACGTTTTAGATTTTAAAAAAAAAATCTTAACACTGCCACTGATTCAAGTCTTACATGTCTCTTTTTAGCTTGTCTCCCCATTCATTCTCCTGACCTGAACTTTGTTTCTTCTTCTCCAAAGCTTTTGTTGTTTTTTGTTGTTGCTGCTGCTGTTCTTGTTGTTGTTGTTGTTATTTTATTAGATTGCTTGGAAAACAAAATAAAACAAAACAAAACAACAACAACAACAATAATAATAATAATAATAATGATAATAATAAAATTATTGTTATTATTATTATTATTGTCGTTGTTGTTCTTCTTCTTCTTTTGTTTACCCTGCAATCTAATAAAATAATAATAATAATCATCATCATCATCATCATAATAATCATAATGATGATGATGATGATGATGATAATAACAATTATTGTTGTTGTTGTTCTTGTTCTTCTTCTTATTATTATTATAACATCTTTTAGAAGAAAAAAAAACACCTAAACTTGTTCTGATCAGACTGGATATGATAAGCGGGGAAAAAAGTCTCAGTCTTTCAGATCAATAACGAAATCTACTCTGTGTGTGTGTGTGAGTGTGAGTGTGTGTGTGTGTGTGTGTGTGTGTGTGTCTGTCTGTCTGTCTGTCTGTCTGTGTGTCTCTGTGCCTGTGTATACCTGTGTGTGTGTGTGTGTGTGTGTGTGTGTGTGTGTGTGTGTTCAGTCTCTATGTATGTATGTGTCTCTCTCTGTCTCTCTGTCTCTCTCTGCCACTGTCTATCTGTTTGTCTATCTATCCATCTGTCTCTTTCTCTCTCTCTCTCTCTCTCTCCCTCTATTGTGCAAATAGATGGATCGGTCTCTTTGTCTCCCCAGCCTCTCTCCTCTTTCCAGCCCTCCCATCCCACCCTCTCTCTCTCTCTCTCTCTCTCTCTTTCTTGCTTTCTGCCGCTCCACAGACCCCAAGCACCCCGTCAGAACACACACACACACACACACACACACACACACACACACACACACACACACTAACACACACACACACACTAACACACACACACACACGACACACACACACACACAACACTAACACATTTTTTTTTTTAGCCTGAAGATTAAAGGAACTGAAGTCTGTTTTTGTTGGGTGCCTTCTCTTGTGGGCATTCTTGGCAATGAAACACTGCTGATAAAGCAGCTAAAAGAGGAAGAGCTCAAGATTCAGAAAAATCGACAAAAAATACATGTCCGGTTTTTTCCGTTTAAGAGGCAAACACTTTGTCAGAAAAATCAGCCAGGGGTTAATTTCATAACCGATGGAAGGAAAATTTTTCTAAAACATAAAGGGACATTATTCCCCGAGACTATAATTAAAGAAAGGATACCGAATCCATCAGCTTGCTATACAAAATTAATAACCTCTACTTTCTTCTGTATAAAACGTGATGCTCTGAAGACAAAGTATAGTAAAAATGTTATATGTATCTGTGGTAAGCAGTTCAGCTTGCATCACTGTTTGTTTCACTGTCAGCAGTTACGTACCTTCTTGCCCAAGTATTTCAAAGAAAATAACTACTCTGCAGAGGATTTTTCTAAAGTTATTTCTGACGAGGTTCTTATGGTCGAACTTTCATGGGCATTAGTTCATAGTCCTATTTCTACATTCCTTTAATGTACTTCAGAATTGTGTTAATGGTTTCTGATTATTGATATAATTATTGAATTGTTACTGTTAAATGTTATTGCATGTTAGGTATGCATTTTTTGGCAGTGTTCTACATTTTCTGCCCCCCCCCCCTCCCTCCGTCCCCCCGTCTCTCTCTCCCCCCTCCACCCCTTTTTTTCCCCCTAAATCGTCTAATATCACTCACAATGAAAACACGCTAAACTAAAGAACGAACTAACACACACACACACACACACACACACACACACACACACACACACACAACCAAGGCCTACTTTTTTGCCGCATGTGGCCAGACAGACAGATAGAGAGAGATAATACGGGAGGTTACAGTCGGGAGCAGCTAAGTCAACATCATAATCGATGCATTAGCAGGGGATTCGTGTTGTGTGAGTGTGAGAGAGAGTGTGTGTGAGTGAGTGTTATTCTTTGTTTATCATTCATTCATTCTTCTTTTCATCCAGCCTTCGAAAGGGAAAAATGCACAAAAGAAAATGTGTAAACACACACACACACACACACACACACACACACACACACACACACACACACACACACACACAAAAGAAAATAACTAAAAATGTTAAACAAATTCATAGAAAGACAGCAAGCTGAAAATAAACAGCATTACAACAAACATCATAATCATAACAATCAATACGTATTTTAAATACATAATGGAGAGAGAAAGAATTAAGAAAACTGATGAGAGGAGACAATAATTATTATAAAGAGGATGACCAAGAGACAGAGAGAAATGAGACTGGGATGATTTCGCGAAACGGGAATAATGGGCAATACACACGCAACACAGGACAGGAAAAGTCTTCACTCGACGGGCGCAATAGCCGAGTGGTTAAAGCGTTGGACTTTCAATCTGAGGGTCCCGGGTTCGAATCACGGTGACGGCGCCTGGTGGGTAAAGGGTGGAGATTTTTACGATCTCCCAGGTCAACACATGTGCAGACCTGCTAGTGCCTGAACCCCCTTCGTGTGTATATGCAAGCAGAAGATCAAATGCGCACGTTAAAGATCCTGTAATCCATGTCAGCATTCGGTGGGTTATGGAAACAAGAACATACCCAGCATGCACACCCCCGAAAGCGGAGTATGGCTGCCTACATGGCGAAGTAAAAACGGTCATACACGTAAAAGCCCACTCGTGTGCATACGAGTGAACGTGGGAGTTGCAGCCCACGAACGAAAAAAAAAAAAGAAAAAAAAAAAGAAAAAAAGAAAAAAGTCTTCACTCTTTAGAGGCCACGGAGGATGGTGGCACACCGACCACCATCAAAGTGTAGACAATGATTCGGGAAGAGGAGAATAAATGGATGAATAAGATAAAATTTAAAACAAACAAACAAACAAACAAAAAACAAGATCAGACCTGCTCCAATGAAGCGACTAGCAAATCAACAAGCTTTTACAGGTGGGGAAGGAAGGAAGGAAGGAAATAGGGGACCCTTCACATGGGCGGACACTGAACTCAGTCCTCGACACCACTAGTACCCACTAAATACGATGCAAATCAATCACCCCCACCCAACCCAACCCCACCCTTCTAATCAACCACTCCCCCCCCACCCATTTCCCTTCGTCACCCCCCACCAACTGCATTCACCCCATGACTCTCCTCTCGCCTTCGACTCCATTTCAGTCTCCCCCCCCCCCTCCCCCCGCATCACCCCTTCCATCTCCAACCCCTCCTCCCTCTACTCACCCACCCATCCATCCATCCATCCACCCAACCAACCAGCACACAGATTCCGATGATATGACGTACGCCCCGCTTCATACCATCATCAACATTCCCTCGACAGTATGGATACGAAAGGACAGAGTAGTGTTGGGGTGATTTGTGTCCAACGACGTCTTTTTGTCTCGACTCGGAAGATGATGAATTGGTGAGGGATCAGGTGGGGAGGAGGAGGGGGGGTGGAGTGGGAAAGTGTGTGTGGGGGTGGGGTGGGTGGGAGTGGGGGGGGGAGGGAGGGAGCAGGTTGGGGGGTGGGGGTTGGGGGAGGGAGATCTCCATCATGTCCTTTTCTACTCCTTTCAGAAAAATCCTCCTTGTGTCGACGTGTGTATGCATGCGAACGTGCGCGCGCCGCGTGTGTGTGAATATGCACATACATACATACATACATACATACATGCGCACCTACCCAACATCATAACAAACAATGTAAACGCATCCATCCATCCATCCGTATATATTCGCACACTGACCTAACATCGTACCAAATAACGTAAACGCTACCATCCATCCATCCATCCATCCATACATACATACATATATATATATATATATACAATTTCAACAGGCATTTGAAGCCAGCAAAGTCCAAGGGACCAGGCCTGGGGCCCCCAGAAAGCTGGAGAAGGGAAATTGATTCCAGGAAGGGGGGGGGGGAGGTAGGGGTGTGAGGGAGAAGGGGGGCAGGGGTGGAGAGGGGGAGGGGAGAGAGAGATGGAAGGAGGATTTGTCCATGATTATAGGGGGTGGGGGCGGAGGGGGGTCAGTGGGGGTCTGGATTGACGGGAGAGGGGAGGGGTGAGGGTAATGACCTTGACCTTGGAGGGGGAGGAAGGAATGGAGTTGGCGAGTCCCCTGATGCCGACACTAAGCTGTGGTAGTGTTGTTATTAATTAGTTTCATGCGTATCGCGGTATAAAATATATTCAAGAGCAAGGAAGCATTAGCACACCACCATCCATACTGATGATGATGATGATGATGATGACTCACACACTCACTACTGACTAACAGGTCAGGGGGCCGCGTGGGGGGCGGGTGGGGGTGGGGGTGATGGGGGGGGGGGCACTGTGCAGTGGAACCTTTAAAAAAATCCCTCCCCCCCCCCACCTCCCTGTTAATTCCCTCCTTCCCCTCTTCCCTCCCACACATGATGCAGTTCTTTGTGCGAATGAATAAGTTACTGGATGAACATGTGGGGAGAGAGAGAAAGAGACAGACAGACAGACGGAGAGAATGAGAGAGGAGGGAGGAGGGGAAAGGTGGAGAGAGAGACAGAGACACAGAGAGAGAAAGAGTGAGTGAGAGAGAGAGAGAGAGAGAGAGAGAGAGAGAGACGCTGGAGTATTCATTGTCATTGCCAAGAAAGGTCTTGAGAGAGCGAGAGAGAGACACAGAGAGAGGCAGAGACAGAGAGAGAGAGACAGAGACACACAGACACACAGACAGAGACACGAGGACAGAAAAAGACTGAGAGGGATGCTGGACGCTGGATGGAAGTATTCATTTAATTGCCAAGAAAGGTCTTGAGAGACAGACAGACAGACACGCAGACAGACAAAAAGATATACAGACATGTACATAGACAGAGACAGAGAGAAAAACGGAAAGAGAGAGAGACAGACAGACACACAGACAGACAGACAGACAGAGACAGAGAGGATACAACTGATTATTCAAGAAAAGTATCATATCGACAGATAGACAGAGAGAGAGAGAGAGAGAGAGAGAGAGACGCCGTAAGTATTCATTGTCATTGCAAAAGAAAAGTCTTGAGAGAAAGAAAGAGAGAGAGAGGGGGGGGGGGGGTTGAGGAGTGGGGGGGGGGGGGTACCTCAGCGTGGGAGGGAGGTATCTCTCCCCAAGAGAGAGGAGAGCACGGGAGGGAAAATAATGGTCATTATGTTCAGTTACAGTCAGGAGCGTGGCACTATTGTGTTGAATCCACACATTCAGGAAACACCAAGGGGATGTTGTCAGGGGGGTTGGGGTAGGAGAGGGGAGGGGCGGGGGGGGGGGTGAGGGGAGGATGAACAAAGCAAGCATGCATGTGACTGTCTTTTAATTATTTCAATGAGAATCATTCCAACGTGATATAAAAACACGTGGTCTACTAATAATAATGCACGCGAATGCACATGAAACTTTTTTTTCCGTTTTTTTTGTTTTTGTTTGTTTGTTTTTGTTGTTTTTGTTTTTCTTCTTCTTTTTCTTTCTTTTTCTTGCGGGGTGGGGGTGGGGTGGGAGGAAGGGGGGCTTTCCAAAGTCACCCCCCACCCCACCCGCCCCTCTATTCCTCTCTCCGTTATTCTCTATTTAAAATGTACCTTCAGACGATGCTGTCTGCCCCCCACCCCCCACCCCCCAGCACGCGGTACTCATCCTGTTTCAGCTTTTGTCACAGCGTGATACAAAGAGAAAACAGAGCTCCTCATCTGTTCCTTTGTCCGTTTTCTTCTTTTATTCAAAATATGCCATCAGACGATGCTCTCTTCACCCCACCCCCCACCCCCTTCACCACGCGGTATTCTTCCAGCTGTGACATCTTCAGACACGTGACACCATTAAATTCACATTCTCGTAATTGGGACCAGAACCGCATAATCACACGTAGCCACCACCACCACCATCCACACACACACACACACACACACACACACACGTTCCATCCCTCCAAAACTCCTTATCTTTCTCCTCTACGGCCCCTTCCAAGAGGAGAAATGGAAATGAAAGAGAGAGGAGAGAGAAAAAAAGAACTAAAGAAAAGATAAGGTACTCAGAATAAAATGAAACAAAATGAAACTGAGTAAAAACAAAATTGAACAGAATAAAAAAAAAAAAAACTAAACAGAACGTAGCGGAAACAAACCAAACCAAACACACCAAACGAAATGGAACAAAAGCAAACCAAAACTTTTTCTTTTCTTTTCTTAAATTTTCTTTTTTTTTCTTTTTTTTTTTTTTTTAATCGGCCTTATGGAGGCAGTGTGACGGGAAGTCGGTCATTTGAGAGCTGAAAGAGCGGACAGACGGATCAGCTCAGTTGGAAAAATCGGGGTTATCTCGCTAATTGAGCCATGAAAAAAAAAATGAAAAAAAAAGAGAGAGAGAGAGAGAAAAAACAACAACCAAAAAACGGGCCCATGGCTTCTTTCTTTTTTCTTAGGGCAAAAAAGATCAAATACCAAGAAGGCCAGAGAGACAGCTGTATATGAAAACACACACACACACACACACACACACACACACATACATACATACGCACATACGCATGCACACACACACACACGCATGCACACATACACACACACACACACACACACACACACACACACACACACACACACACACACACACACACACACCTTACCCCACCCCACCCAATCACACACACACACACACTCGCACGCACACACACGCACACACACACACACACACACACACACACACCTTACCCCACCCCACCCACTCACACACGTACACACACGCACGCAAAGCTTTTCAGCCATCGATCAATCCAAAGTATAGTCTTCACTGCCTCTGTCGGATAGTGTCCCGAAGTTTCGACCTCCCGACTCACAACGACTGTTCCATCGAACCTCGGGTATGGGGCAGCCTGGTGTGCAGGCCTGTGTCTTCTCCCATCCAGTATAGGGTCGATTTTTATGGAAGGTACAGGAAGCGAAGAAAAGGTTTCGTCAATGACCAATGGATACCGCCGCCATCTTACTACTCTAACCTTAAAAGGGTCGTTTGGGTTGGGGAGCGGGGGGAGGCGGTGAGGAGGAGGGTTGGAGGAGTGGGGTGGTGGAGGGGTGGGGGGCTGGGGGTGGGGGGCGTTAGGGGGGCGGGAGGGGAGAGACAAACACGGAACTGATTCTCGACTCGTTCCCAAGAAGAAGACAGAAGAAGAAGAAGGAAGAAGGCAGACGAACGACTCATGAAAATAGGAAAAAAAATGTGTCTCATCTCCCTGTCTCTGTCTCTCTCTCTCCTACCCTGTCTCTCTCTCCTATTATCCTATTCTATCCCCCCCCCCACCCCGCCCTCTCTCTTACACATAACGCCCACTCCACCCAATCCCCACCCCTTCCCCCTCGCCCCCTTCCCCTCCAGTAATCCCTTCTTCCATTACGTCTAGACAATCTGAGGGGCCCCGATGAGAAGGTCCCTGTCATGCTTCTTTGGTTCTTTTGGTTTCCCTCCGTACAGCATGGGCAGTACACACTGGCGCCAGATCCACGTCTTCGTTCGTGCTCGTCCCTTGTTGGCTGGTTAGCTGGCTGCCTAGCTGGCTGGCTAGCTCGTTGGTTGGTTGGTTGATTTGGTTTAAACATGATTCTATTCTCAAAAGCGAGTAAAGGCATTGCGAATTCTCTCTGTCTCTCTCTCTCTCTCAGAGACACATACACGCACGCGCGCGCACTAACATGCACAATCCAACTGAGAAAGTTTTTTTTTTTTTTTGTTATTGTTGTTTTTCACACACACACACACACACACACAAACACACACACACACACACACACACACACACACACACACACACACACACACACACACACGCCACTACATCCTCACCATCCGGCAATGGCAGGACTAGCCACCCCCACTCCTACCCCCGACCTAGCCTAACCCCCCCACCCCCATCCCGGACAACAACAAAAAAAAAAAAACCCAAAAAAAAACCGGTGATGAAAAGAGCACCGAACCCATTCATCTTCTGATCCGAAACCAACTACTATGCCAGGAAGGCGGGTGGTGGGGTGGGGGGTGGACACCATGCTGCAAGGATAAAAGACTCCCTCTCCTGTTCTATCCACAGAAGGCAGTCAATCTTCCTCCGGCGAGCAGCGGGGATGTGAGGAATATGAAAGAGCTGCCAACACAGAAAGCGATGCGATGGATGCAAGGATCGGCTCGACTATAAGCTCTCCCTGGTTGGTTGGAATCCACCACTTGACCTGCCACCATCACCATCATCATCAGCAGCAGCAGCAGGAAGCATTTAGATAGGCAAGGACAACCGGGACCCCACTAACCAGAGACAGATGTAGTGAAGTCGATACTGCTGGAGAACTTGGAAGAACTTGGAAGACCCTGCAAGCGCTTCAAGGACACATCGAAGACAAACCTCAAAGCCTGTGACATAGACATCGCTTCCTGGGAAACTGATGCACTTGACCGCTCTCGCTGGAGGATGCTGTGTTCTTGTAGCATAAAGACGTTTGAAAACAAGAGAACGCTGGCCATTAAGGAGGAGCGTGAGTCAAAGGAAGCAGGGCTCAACTTCTGGAGATGTCTTCCCTTGCAACACCTGTGGGAAGTGCTGCGCATCCAGAATCGGCCTCTTCTCCCATATGAGCACACATACCGACAGATAAGCCTGCCTGCCTACTCATCCGTCGGACCTACGGGAGACTCCATCATCACTGCCGGAGACAAGACGAGCAAGGCAGGCGGAAGGCGTACACCTTCGTGTGATACGCACGCAGAAAATCATCAAGTACGCACGTTAAAGATCCTGTAATCCAAGACAGCGTTCGGTGGGTTATGGAAACAAGAACATACCAAGCATGCACACCCCCCAAAACGGAGTATGGCTGCCTACATGGCGGGGTAAATAAACACACACACACACACACACAAACAAACAAACAAACAAACAAAACAAAAACACAACAACAACAAACAAAAAAAACGGTCATACGTAAAATGTTACATGTCTGTCTAAGTGTGTATGGGTGCATGCCTGAAATCTGATTAAATGACAAAGGAAACGAATGATGAGCGCCCAGTGGCAGCCGTTAGTCGACTCTACCCAGGTAGGCAGCCTGTTGTGGAAAATGACCCTGTGTTTGTAAAGCGCTTAGATCTTGGTCTCCGACCGAGGATAGGCGCTACAATATATAAGTATCCATATCAATCAACTTCCGAGGGCGGCGGTTTCTCCTTCTCTTTCTTCCTCATCTTCTTCTTCCGCTTCTACTTCTCCTACCTCCTCCTCCTTCTTCTTGCTCTTCATCCTCTACCATCCCCCTCGCTCCTCTGACCCCTCTTCCTTCTCTTCTTCTCCCCCTTCTTCCACCCCTCCTCCTCCTCCTTCTTCTTCCTCTTCCTCCTCCTCTACCTCCACCCCTCCTCTGACCCCTGGTCCTTCTCTTCTTCTCACTCTTCCTTCTCTTCTTCTTTCCCTTCTTCCTCCCCTCCTCCTCCTTGCTCTTCCTCCTCCTCCCCTGATCACTCGTCCTTTTCTTCTTCTCACTCTTCCTTCTCTTCTTCTTCCCCTTATCCAACCCCTCCTCCTCCTCCTCCTCCTTCTTCTTCTTGCTCTTCCTCCTCCTCTACCACCCCTCTCCCTCCTCTGACCCCTCGTCCTTCTTCTCCTTCTTCTTCTTCCTCATCCCCTACCTCCTCCTCTTCTTTCCCTTCTTCCTCCCCTCCTCCTCCTCCTTCTTCTTGCTCTTCCTCCTCCTTCCCCCCATCTGACCACTCCTCCTCCTTCTTCTTCTTGCTCTGCCTCCTCCTTCCCCCCATCTGACCCCTCGCCCTCCTCTTCTTCTTCCTCTTCTTCTTTCCCCATCATCATGTTCTCTCTCTCCTTCTTCTTCTTCTGTCCATGTCTCTGGCCGTAGGGACACCCACCACCGATGGCCTGGCAACCAGCTCTCTCCATTTCTACCTCTACTCCAGGGCTTCTTCACTTTGTCCCCAGTCCGGAAGGGTCTGCACCGCCTGCAGCCACACAAAACTCATTAGTCCTGTCACCTCGCAAGCCATTCACAGTGACCAGCTATAATTAAGTCCTGACCCTCCAACCTGTCACCTTGCACGACGTTAGTTAGTGACCAGCTACTATGTCCTGACTGTGCCTTGTTTGAGGACATGCAGTTCATTATGGACAGGTTCTCAACCTCCTGCAGCCGCTTTGGACTCAGTCCATGTACCAACCAGCTAGCTCACAGAACGCCAGTGCCTCCCCCCCACCTACAATCAGGATCTCACAGAGATCAAGTCAGTCGACAAGTTTTGCTACCTGGGCAGCACCCTATGCAGCAACGGAGCCCTTGATGCAGAAGTGACGCTGCGCATCCCCAAGGCCAGCTCTGCCTTTGGCAGACTCAACAACAGGCTGTAGAACAACAAAGGCATCAGGCTCAGCACCAAAATCAAAACCTACAGAGCTGTTGTGCTGACCACCTTGTTGTACTGCTGTGAAACATGGACGACGTATCGCCGTCACGTTCAACAACTTGAGCAGTTTCCTACGAAAGATCCTCGGCATAAAGTGGCAAGACAGGGTCTCCAACCTCCAGGTCATAGAGAGGAGCGGCCTGCCCAGCATCGAACGCCTGCTGATCCAGTGCCAGCTACGCTGGACAGGACACGTTGTCCGCATGACAGACAACAGGATCCCGAAGATGCTTTTGTATGGCCAGCTGAAGGAAGGCCACCGTGAACTTGAAAGATCCTGCAAGCGCTTCAAGGACACCTTGAAGACAAACCTCAAAGCCTGTGACATAGACATCGCTTCCTGGGAAACTGATGCCCTTGACCGCTCTCGCTGGAGGATGCTGTGCTCTAGTGGCACAAAGACGTTTGAAAACAAGAGAACGCTGACCATTAACGAGAAGCGTGAGCGAAGGAAGCAGGGCTCAACTTCTGGAGACGTTTTCCCTTGCAACACCTGTGGGAAGTGCTGCGCATCCAGAATCGGCCTCTTCTCCCAAATGAGGACACACACCAGCAGATAAGCCTGCCTGCCTACTCATCCGTCGGACCGTCGGGAGACTCCATCACTATGTCCTGACCCTCCAACCTGTCACCTTGCACGACGTTAGTTAGTGACCAGCTACTATGTCCTGCTGACCTCCAACCTGTCCAACCTTCTGATAGAGCTGATACGCCCGTCGTTTTAATCTTTATTGACTGTACTGGACCTGAACTGTGCCTTGTTTGACCTTTTCATGCAGGTGAGTGACGTGTTTGCTGCTGGCAACTCCTGCCCCATCCTGTACTGATTTCTGCACTTTCTTCCCCTTGCACCTCTCACTCTGAATGATATGCTGATATATATATATATATATATATATATATGATATACACACACTATACATATAAGCAGATGGACACACACACACACACACACACACACACACACACTGAGTTCAGCCATTAATTAACTGGAATGACCCGGGGTGTGGCATGCAGTGGCCGCGAATTGCCCCATTCCCCGATACAGCTCTACCGGTGCGCGAGACGGTGATAACCTCTCCCCTTATCCCCCCCCTCCCAACCCCCTCAGCCCCCGGACAGTTTTATGAAGACAGCAGCTAACATGTGCAGCAAGCAATGAACGTCCCGGTCAAGCTAGGACGGACGGACGAACAGTCGGACGGAGGGACAGACCGATAAACGGACGGCCGGACGAATGGGCGTGTGCCATTTCCGGTGAGGGGAGGGGGGAAGAGGAAGGAAGGGGGTGGGTGAGTGGAGTGATGAGGAGAAATCGATCACGACATTGACAGATTTCCTTGCAGGACTGATTGAGGCCATCAGGGTGGGTAAAGGCAAGCGGGCGGAGTGTAGTAATGATGTTTGGGATGAGGGAGGGTGGGGGAGGGTGGGGTAATGGAAAAGGGAGAAGGGGATGGAGGGATGGCGTGAGAAAAGAAAACGGGAAAGTAGATATGAAAAAAAAAATGAAAAAAAGAAAAGAAGAGGGGACACTCAAGCTAGGAAGCAAGGATATTGGTAATTATGAAACATAAGGACTTTCTTTTTTCGTGCAGGGTTATTTATTTCGGCAGCGACAGCTACACTTTTCACAAAGGAAATGGATTCTATAAAAGTTCAACATTAATTGTAACTTTTTTTCAAATAAGAAATCACACACACACACACACACACACACACACACATCAGCGTGCGAGGCGAGACACCTAACCTCAAAGGCAAAGGTGGGGGTGAGGGGGGGATACTTAATCTTTCAACCTGCAGCTCATCAGAAATAAAAGGCCATCCTCCTCCACCCTGTGTTAAAGGTGATGATGCGCCGACAGCTGCCTCGGGGTGATTTATACGACCAGCAAAAGCACAGTACTTTACCCCAGCTGGCTATCTCTCTTGGAGGGCCGGGATTCGCCATGGCTCGTTCAGGACTTGGGTCGGGTCCGTACTGATACC
>NC_134897.1:32030446-32057946 GCF_041734735.1 Babylonia areolata | reverse complement strand
CCCAGTTATAAGCGAGTGCAGATCATTATTATGCAACACGACAGATCGACAAGCGCCCATGTAGGAATTTAACTTCTTACGTGTACTTAGGAAGTGAAAAAAAAAAGAGATGAAATAAAGAACGAGGTACGGATAAAAAACGGTAATGGAAAATTAATGAGTGATCTAAAATGTTCAGAAAGGCCTCTCCTTTTCAGACAGTGCACAAACGCACGCGTCACGAACACACACCACAACAACAGCACAACACACTCACAGAGAGAGAGAGAGAGAGAGAGAGAGAGAGAGAGAGAGAGAGTTTATCGCTGCAACACACACACACACACACACACACACACACACACACACACACAGAGTTTATCGACGCGACACACGCACGCACAGATTATGGTTATTCTGCATGCCTGCATGTCACATTCGTCACCATCGCAACGGACATCTCCCAAGTCCCTACCCACCTCCACCCCCACCAACCCCCCCCCCCATCACCTCCCTCCCCCAAGGCTACGTCATTTTCATTCAACGCGCGCGCTCGACCCCCACCCCTTCCCCTACCCCCCACCCCCCCAAAAGATGGCTGAAACTCTTTTATATTAAAGAGCAGAGTGTGAGAGTGTGACAACGTTATCACCCGGAAGTGTTCTTCTCTTTGATTTACTAATTCCACACCGCAGCTTCTCGTCAAGCCTCTCTCCCAGTGGCTGCACGGACGTGCAAAGAATGAAGCGGCCGGGGGAACTGAAACTTTTTTTTTTAACAAGATTCTGCCACATGGCGAAGAATCAAGTCCAGAGCCAAACACTGAAATAGCATTGAGAATATTAAAATGTCAGGCTAGCGAGCTAAACAAAGCCCTCGCCGCCCTTCACACCCCCCCTCCCACCCCCCACCCCCACCCCTCCCCCCTCCCCAGCACCCTTATTAACACTCTCCATACGAACGGCGAAAGAGACGACGTTTACAGCGTTTCACCCCAATTACCATCATCAAAATAGTGCAAGCGGAAGGCTCTTATACTGAAGAGGTGAGTGTTGACAAAGAATACCACAGTTCTGACGACGGAAGCTAAAGGTTGGGTCATTCAGACACCCACTGGACATCCGAGGGGTCTGTGCAGAGGAGAAGAGAGGACTGACCGTACTGAGTGAGTTAACCCGGCTACCCTTTTTTTAACCAGTCCTGAGCTGTTTCTTCTCAGAATAACAACATCATAACACTCAAATGGTGAACGTTCTTTCTCCTTTGCTGCTCCTCACATCTGGAACAATCTTCCTCATCATATTATCCGTGCATATGATTCTATTTCTGCTTTTCGCTCATCACTAAAAAAAAAAACAACAACAAAAAACCAACTCATCTTTTTAAAACCTATCTGTAAGTGCTCTCAGCTTCCTTGTTCTCCAACACCACCCATGTCAGATCACTTCGGATGTATGTAGAGTGGGAGGGGGAGAGTGTGTGTAGGTGGGGAGGGGGATGGTTTTTATTTTTTTTAATTTAATTTTTTTTTTTTTAGAAAGAGTGGTCATGAATGTTTTATGTAACTTGTAATATTATTCTATCATGTAAAGTGCCCTGAGCTCTTGAAGAGAACGGGCGCTATATAAACGTACATTATTATTATTATTATTATTATTATCATTATTATTATTAAAATGTTCAATAGCCTTTTGTTGCTGTTGTTGTTGTTGTTCGTGGGCTATGACCCTCACGTTTTTGATTGATAAGGATACTTATATAGCGCCTATCCTCGGTCAGAGACCAAGCTCAAAGCGCTTTACAAACACTGAGTCATTCACACAGCAGGCTGCCTACCAGGACAGTGCCGACTGACGGCTGCCATTGGGCGCTCATCATTCGTTTCCCGTGTCGTTCAATCAGATGTCAGGCACGCACACCTACACACTCAAACTTGTAACATTTAACATTTTACGTGTATGGCCGTTTTGTTTATTTACCCCGCCACGTAGGCAACCATACTCCGTTTTCGGGGGTGTGCATGCTGGGTATGTTCTTGTTTCCCGTTCCCGCGTGTATGTGTGCGAGTGGGCTTTTACGTGTGTGACACCAGTGCTGAGGGTATATACCCATGACTGATTTGTGAGTCTTCCTTCAGTGGCCCCTCTGAGTGGTCAACGTAATGCAGCAAAACGTCTGAGTGGAAAAAAAAAACATGGTGTCTTCTTTTAACTCACTCAGTACGGCCAGTCCTCTCTTCTCCTCTACACAGACCCCTCGGATGTCCGGTGGGTGTCTCAATGACCCAACCTTCAGCTTCCGTCGTCAGAATTGTGGTATTCTTTGTCAACATTCACCTCTTCAGTGTAAGAGCCTTCCGCTTGTAATATTTTGATGTTGGTAATTGGAGTGAAACGCTGTTAACGTCGTCTCTTTCGCCGTTCGTATGGAGAGAGTTAACTCCATGTTTTGCAAGTGCCGAATGGTTAAAGCGTTGGGACTTTCAATGTGAGGGTCCCGGGTTCGAATCTCGGTGACGGCGCCTGGTGGGTAAAGGGGTGGAGATTTTTCCCATCCCCCAGGTAAACAAACATATGTGCAGACCTGTTTAGTGCCTGGACCCCCTTCGTGTGTATACGGCAAGCAGAAGATCAAATACGCACGTTAAAGATCCTGTAATCCATGTCAGTGTTCGGTGGGTTGTGGAAAGAACATACCAAGCATGCACACCCCCGAAAACGGAGTGTGGATGCCTACATGGCGTGGCGGGGTAAATAAAACAAAACGTAAAATGTCACATGTCTGTCCGAGTGTGTATGTGTGCCTTTGAAATTGACAACACTGGCATCTCTCTCTCTCTCTCTCTCGTATATATATATATATATGTGTGTGTGTGTGTGTGTGTGTGTGTCGTCTTGATTACATTACGAAACCCTAATTTGATGAGAAAGAGTGAGAGACAGTGTGAGGGTGTGTGTGTGTGTGTGTGTGTGTGTGTGTGTGTGTGTGTGTGAGTGAGTGGGCAGGGGAATGAGGTAGGGGAATTATAATGGGCATTTGTGTGCATGCATGGATGTATGTAGAGAGAGGGTGGGGGAGAAACGTATGTGATTATGTGGGTGCGTTAGAATATTTTTTGGAGTTAATGATATTAATGAAATTTGGTACCTTGATTTGTTAAATATGTTTGGGTTTTTTTAAATCATACCTTCCTCAAATCAGAATTTCCTTGTGTTGCTCAGTTACTATTTTATTCAAATGGTTGCGAAAATGTCAGTACAACAAACAGTTAATCTGACAATAAATGGTTTCAGTCAGTCAGTGTGTGTGTGTGTGTGTGTGTGTGTGTGTGTGTGTGTGTGTAGCTCACACAAGGGCGAGTTTTTGGGGTTTTTTTACAAACACTGAAACAGTAATCAGTACACAGCCGCACATACTTTTCAAGTTCTGTCCACATGACGTAAAATATGCAACAAAAAACACAGAAATATGGCTATGACTACAGGAGACCTGCATTTATGGACTGTCAACTACCATATGAACAGCAACGTGGAAACTGTATGCACAATGTTCAATTTCTGTCTCCATGATACATACTACATTAAAGTGATTAGAGATGATGATGATGATGATGATAATGATGATTGTATGTGCATTCATAGCCAAAACGAATAAAGAAACTATAATATATAATTGAACAAAATGCAAGCTCTAACATATTAAGCAACAATGGCAATTTCAAAACACCAACTTTTTTTTTCTTCTCTCGTTTATTCACGATCTCTAATGAATAAGCGATCAGCAGATCAATTGATTAATCAATCAATGACAAAGCGAAATACCACCACATTCATATGACGCCTACTTAACAATTCATCCATAACGGACATTTTTTGCTCAGTGATGTCCGTGGCAATCAATGCTGCTGCTCAAATTCCCGGCTTTAAGGTTTTAATTAGCAATGCCAGTCGTCGAAGACTCGTTTGTCTTCGTTCTTCTTCACTGCTGTCATCATGATTATGATCATTATTCTACCGATGCCGCTCTTCTTCAGCTTCTGTGTCTTCTCAAAAAGTTTTCTTTTCATCTATCAGCCCCCTTCTCACTGACTGTCTGTCTCTGTGTGCCTGTGTTTGTTTGTTTGTTTTTTGTGTGTCTGTCTGTCTGTCTGTCTCTGTCTGTCTGTCTGTCTGTCTCTCTCTCTCTCTCTCTGTCTCTCTCTCTTCTCAAAAGTTTTGTTTTCATCTATGAGCCCCCCTCTCACTGACTGTCCCTGTGTGTCTGTGTTTGTTTGTTTGTCTGTCTGTCTATCTGTCTCCCTCACTCAGTCTCTCTCTCTCTCTCTCTCTCTCTCTCTCTCTCCATCTATCTCTCTATCTATCTATCCATCTATCTCTATCTCTCTCTTTCTCTTTCTCTGTCTTCTCAAAAGTTTTGTTTTCATCTATGAGCCCCCCTCTCACTCACTGTCTGTCTCTGTGTTTGTTTGTTTGTTTGTTTGTGTGCCTCTGTCTGTCTCTCTGTCTGTCTGTCTGTCTGTCTCTCTCTGTGTCGCTCTCTCTTTTCTCAAAAGTTTTGTTTTCATTTATGAGTCCCCTTCTCACTGTCTGTCTCCGTGTGTCTGTGTTTGTTTGTGTGTGTCTGTCTGTCTGTCTGTCTGTCTGTCTCTCTCTCTCACTCTCTCTCTTTTCTCAAAAGTTTTGTTTTCATTTATGAGCCTCCCTTCTCGCTGTCTGTCTGTCTATGTGTGTTTGTATTTGTTTGTTTGTCTGTCTGTCTGTCTGTCTGTCTCCCTCACTCAGTCTCTCTCTCTCTCTCTCTCTCTCTCTCTCTCTCTCTCTCTCTCTCTCTCTCTCTCTTTCTCTGTCTTCTCAAAAGTTTTGTTTTCATCAATGAGCCCCCTTCTCACTGACTGTCTGTCTCTGTGTGTCTGTGTCTGTTTGTCTGTCTGTCTATCTGTCTCCCTCACTCAATGTGTGTGTGTGTGTGTGTGTGTGTGTGTGTCTCCAAGGTGGTAAAAGTTCACTGCAAAGGAGCATCCTGAAGGTGACGGAAACAAGAAACTAACCACCATGATTGATACACGTACACGTCAGCCGGAATGCCAACAAACATCCGGTCGGCAGCTGGAGAGCGGAAGGCCTCAAGGCAAGCTGCACGTGCTGACCGCTGCACGAGGCCAAAATGATTGATTTCATACAGCCCCTTGACAAGTTTTAGTTCGAGTGCTGTGGCCTTCCATTCACTACAGTAGCCCGCCTCTTCAACCACGAATGCAGCGAGCGATTCTTGACCACCTGTGAGGGGGAAGGGGGCGTGTTGGGTGGGGGTGGGGGGGGGGGGGAGGGCGGACGTTACTACCAACAGCGGGAGAAGAGCACCATACACTGCCATGACCTTGGGGAGTCCAATGTTATCGGTGTCGTAAATCTGGAGATGTTGGGCACTTTCTATTCCCCCGTCTAGCGTGCCATATGGACCACCAGACTAGCCTCCCGTGTTTGGGAGGGGTGGGGGTGGGTGGTGGGGGTGTGGAGGGCTTGCAGAGGACCCCGGGAACGCTCCTAACTCCTAACTTAACCCCTTGACTGCTGTTTGCTTGCTGGCTGGCTGACCAGTGGGATTGTCAGTGAAGGTCTGTTATCTCACTGCGAAAAAACAACAACTGAACTTACGAGTCTGGATGTCAAGTCACCGTTTGGTTTGGGGTTGGGGTTTTTTTGTTTGTTTTTTTTTTTTTTTTTTTTTGTTTGTTTGTTTTGTTTTTTCCAGTGCTGTCAAACAGTGCTAACGTACGAACACCTGCTTCCTGATTCCATTGCCTTCTTCCCCCCCATTGTTGTTCTATAGCAAGTTTCTTCATGATCGTTCATTCTACTTGTGGACTTTTTGTTTGCCATCGTTCATTCGGACTTCCCCTAAGTCTTGGGTCGTGGGACTGCGTTAACTTTTGTTCAAAGAGGTAAGGTGGCAGGCAGAATGGATAAGACGCCTTAACCATTCGGCCACTTCCCTCCTTACGCGCGTTATACAGGCTTCGCCTCTCTCTCAGTGTCCGGGCCGTGAACCACGTGTCCAGTTCAATAATGACCCTGCTTCGCGTTCCCCTCATTGGTCACGGTGGTGACCCCTCCCCCCTCCCCTTGACCCCCCCCCCACCCCCCTGTCGCCACACACACACACACCAATCCCCCACCCCCGTGTGTTTCTAAACACGGGCACGTAATTATAGGTTCATGGCTTTCTTTTATTTCTATATCACAGCGCAGCAGCAGCTGGTTCACGACACACAGCGGGGACACTTCACAACTCCCACCGAATGTGGCAAGGCCTGTGCTTTTGATCTCCTCGAGAAACCCTTAGCTAATAATTATAGGGGCCGTGTGGTTTCATTGGGTTCTTCCCTGCTGTCCAGACATCCGCGTTAAGGGTTGTTGTTGTTCTTGTTGTTGTTGATGATGATGATGATGTTGTTGTTATCTTCTCCCCTCTTCTGCCGTGTCCCAGTCCGATGGGATGAACTTGAGGTGTACTTGAAAAAAAAAAGAAAAAGAAAAAAAAAGATCGCTGCCAAGTATTATTACTGGGGCGTGACAATGTTTGAAAAGAGCAGTGGAAAGAGCCATAGTATATATATATATATATATATATATATATATATATATATATATATATATATATATATATATATATATATATACTATTATCTTCAAGCCAATCTGCTCAACATAATACAAACAGCGCTTTCTATTATAGCTTCTTCACAACTGTGTCAATATAAGGCACGGAGCAATAATTATAGCTAGGAACTTGAGGCGTTTGGCTCGATCACAGATGTTTCCCATGCCTTTGTTTGTGTGTATATATAGGAGCGAAAGTTGTAGTACGATTGTTTCGTGTGTAATAAATGGTGTTAACTCTCTCCATACGAACGGCGAAAGAGACGACGTTAACAGCGTTTCACCCCAATTACCATCATCAAAATATTGCAAGCGGAAGGCTCTTATACTGAAGAGGTGAATGTTGACAAAGAATACCACAGTTCTGACGACGGAAGCTAAAGGTTGTGTCATTCAGACACCCACTGGACATCCGAGGGGTCTGTGTAGAGGAGAAGAGAGGACTGGCCGTGCTGAGTGAGTTAATGGTGAGACGCTACTTCTCTGTCATCTACTTATAATCAATAGAGGCGCGCACACACAACGCGTCAATCTCTTCAAGGTACCCGCCACCTTCCGTGTCTGCAGCCCGCGCTGCAGAGTTCTCTGGAGGTGCGATAGGAAAAGTGTGGTAGAAGGTGGGGGGGGGGAGCCACCTTGGCGTCTGAAGCCAATTCTCCATCATTCCTGATCCAATTCCTACCCGCACGTCCTCGCCACTCTCCCCCCCCCCCCCCCCCCCCCCCCCCCACAAACATATCACACGTAACCTCCTCCTCCACCCACCCCAAACCCCTCACACCCCCATTCCCATACCACAAGTATCCTAGAAGGTGTTTTTTTTTCAACAACCTTTCCCCAAAATTTGTTACTCCCTTTCTTTCTTTCTTTCTTTCTTCCCAGAGAAAAAAAAAAAGTTAGTGTATGCAAATGATACAACAGACGGGAAAAAACAGGTTGAGAAAAGATATAACAACTTTCTTTTGTGACCAAGGTGTCAGAACACACTCCGTCATTTTCGCGCCGTCGTCTTACAGAGAGAGAGAGAGAGAGAGAGAGAGAGAGAGAGAGAGAGAATGGTGTTACGATGTCTTGAAACTTTTCTATCATTATGTATGAGTCACACGTGTTTTGTGTCTCCAATGATACGTCTTAGGGACGAGTCCCCCACCCGCCCGCCGACAACCTGCCTCCACCACCACCCATCACACACACCCAATAGGGGGCGTGGCTCTACCCGTCACCCTACAGTCTGCCGCCTTCGGTAATCAAGTCACCACTCACCCACCCACCCCTCCCCTCCATCCCTCCCCTGTCACTGTCATCACCACCACCACCACTACCACTACCACTACCTCCTCCATCACCAAACTACTGTCTGCTTCTTTCTATACGACCATTTTCCTACGCATTAAGAAATAGACAGATAGATAGATAGAGACAGAGAGAGAGAGAGAGAGATACAGACAAACTGACAAAGGGTCTAAGACTCGAAACGGCCTGTTTTTATCTTCATCTTAAGGTACCTTTGATTATACACCACTTTTTATCATTTTTTTCGCCATTTTATCACCTTTTTTTTCATCTGAGATGTAGATAGATAGACAAGAGTTCAGTTCAGTTCAGTTCGGCTACTCAAGGAGGCGTCACTGCGTTCGGACATAAATTATCCATACACGCTACACCACATCTCCTAAGCAGATGCCTGACCAGCAACGTGACCCAACGTGCTTAGTCATCAGGCCTTGAAGGGAAAATAAAAAGATATGAAGTTAAATAAGATACAAAAGTGAATATATAGATCAGTAAATTAAAGAGACAGACAGACACAGACAGACAGACAGACAGATAGACAGATAGATAGATATCACAGACCCGAAGGCATAGTCGACACGGCGGGGTAAGTATCACACAAACTTTGAAACTTTCACTTCTTTACCACCATGACGGTGCACAGGGCCGTCTTCGATCAATCCTTCACAGACCATACAATTGGATGAGTGTGTGTGTGTGCGTGTGTGTGTGTGTGTGTGTGTGTGTGTGTGTGTGTGTGTGTGTGTGTGTGTTGTGTTGTGTTGTGTTGTGTTGTGTTGTGTTGTGTTGTGTGTGTGTGTGTGTGTGTGTGTGTGTGTTGTGTGTGTGTTGTGTGTGTGTGTTTTTTTTCCGTGTGTGTGTTGCGTGTGTGTGTGTGTGTTTTCCATGTGTGTGTTGTGTGTGTGTGTGTGTGTGTGTGTGTGAATACATACTGCCCAATCGTTGCGTCAATGACAAAATATACTTATTATGGATGGCGTACAGTACAGGGAAGTGGGTGGGGGATGAGGGGGAGGGTTGGATTGAGTGGGGTATGGTGGCGGATGTTTTGAGGGGGGAGGTGGGTTAGGTGGATCGTGGAGGAGGGAGCGAAGAGTATTCATCTATCACTGGAGACCACATGTCCCCAAACCTTTTTACCTTTTTATTTGTGATCACGTCACTACACTACCACCTTCCCACACCCAACCCCATCTCCCACCCCCACCCACCCTCCCCTCTTCCACCTCATCCAATCTTCTCGTCTCTTCTAGAAAGAAAGAACCCCCCGCCCACCTCCCGGACACCCACCCCAATCCACTCTCCACTCTCATCCAAACCCCCCCCCACCAGACAACACCCTGTTGCGGTATGTATTGTACGCCCCCTCCATGGATTGTCGCCCGCGACAACACGTGCAGCCCTCACTGCACATGATTGTTGTCGGCCCTCTGCACTGGCGCTGTTGTGACGAGTGTGTGAGGAGTTGTGAGGAGTGTGTGAGGAGTTGTGACGTAACATTTACGACTCAACGTTGAGTCGTTGAAGGGCTGTGGTCCTCGCATATAAGATAACACACACACACACACACACACACACAGACACACACACAGTGTGTGCAGTGAGGCTACACGTTTTGTCGCCAGCGACAACGCATGCAGGGGCGACAATAATTATATGCTGCAACGACAGCACCAGTGCAGATCGAGGGGCGACAATAAATTATGTGCAGTGAGGGCTGCACTACGTAATTTGTCGCCGGCGACAAACCATGCATGGGCGACAATACGTGCCGCTACACACCACCCTCTCCTCTTCTTGTCGACGTCTCTCCCCTCACGATGTCTCTCTCCCCACATCACCGCAAGACCTCAATCGTTACCAGCGGTCCACCACCCGTTAATCTTTTACTACAGGAACAGAACAAAAAAACCAAAAAAAAACAATATCTCACGGAGGGAGTCGTCTACACTCTGTTATTTCCCAACAGTCTTTCCTTCCTGTCTCCCGCCCTCCCCCCCACCCCCCACCCCCATCCCCAACCCAACATCTCTCCAAGCCTTTCAAGCCCCTCTCTACAACTCAAGCGGTGACAGTGACAACTGAAAGAAAAAGGGGTGGGACTGCTGGGAGGTAGGAGGGGGGGGGGGGGGGGGGGCAGCAGGGGGGGGGCTACTTCCTGTCTTGGCGCTTATGCCTGCGACAAAAAAAAGGAAATGTATATGTGTGTGGAGGGGTGGGGTGGGGTGTGGGGTCCCGGGAGAAAGGGCCGAAAGAACGGTATATATAGTGATTAATCTACCTACCTCCCAACATACATACAGAGAGACCGAGACAGAGAGGTAGACAGACATACAGAGACAGATAGATGTTATGTTATAATTATATATATATATAGAGAGAGAGAGAGAGAGAGAGAGAGAGATTTATATTTCTTAACTGTTCTGTTATAATTATGTATATATAAAAAATATATATATCGAGAGAGAGATAGAGTGGGGGGGTGGGGGGGGGAATTGATATTTCTTAACTGTTCTGTCTGGCATTTCTAATCATCTTTCCTTATTCTATCATGGCCGCGTCAAGTGTACGGCAGCATTGTTTCTCTTATTAATAAAGTTTTTACTTCTCTGCGACAGTGTATAAAACAGGGTTTTTAGTTGGGAACTTGCACACTTTTCTTCTTGGGGGTGGGAGGTGGGGGGAGGGGGTGGAGCTGGGGGGGGGGAGGGCATGGTGAAATGATGTTGAATTTCCGGCAAACAACGGTACGTGTATGCAGCTTCTTCTTCTTCTTCTTCTGCGTTCACTCGTATGTACACGAGTGGGCTTTTACGTGTATGACCGTTTTTACCCCGCCATGTAGGCAGCCATACTCCGTTTTCGGGGGTGTGCATGCTGGGTATGTTCTTGTTTCCAGAACCCACCGATCGCTGACATGGATTACAGGATCTTTAACGTGCGTATTTGATCTTCTGCATGCATATACACACGAAGGGGGGGTTCAGGCACTAGCAGGTCTGCACATATGTTGACCTGGGAGATCGTAAAAATCTCCACCCTTTACCCACCAGGCGCCGTCACCGTGATTCGAACCCGGGACCCTCAGATTGACAGTCCAACGCTTTAACCACTCGGCTATTGCGTCCGTCGTGTATGCAGCCAGTGTAATGGTCACAACTCAGTATCACAGGTGCTTTCTTTGCACGCGCTCTTCCTTTTTGTTGTTGTTGTTGTTGTTGTTGCTGTTGTTGTTTACACTGAAAAAAGAACAGCTATCGTTTAACCAATGAACAGTGAACAACACATTCAAAGACCACTCTACAGGAAACGAACGAACGAAAGTCGTGACTGCAGCCCGCCAATGCGGAAGTAGAAGAGGAAGAAGAAGAAGAAGAAGAAGAAGAAAAGAATAATGAGAAGAGGAGGAAGAAGAAGAAATGTTGTTGATGATGAAGACGACGACGACGATGATGATGATGATGAAAGAAAGAAGAAGAAGATGAGGAGGAGGAGGAGGAGGAGGAGGAGGAGGAGGAGGGGGACGACGATGACGACGATCAAGACGATGATTAGAAAAGAAAAAAAAAAAAAAAAGACGATCACGGTGACATATCTCGGTCGACCCTATCCTGACTGTAGAACGCGCCAAACGGCTCATGTGTCTAATTAAGGATGCTGCATGACTTATGGCAGAGGGCATCGCGATTCCACAGTCACGTTTCTCAATCGTCACACTTCCCGTACCGTTCTCCTCCGATCACGTTATTTTTATTTATCTTTTTTTTCATCATTATCATCATCATCGCCATCATCATCATCATCATCATCATCATCAACATAATCATTATTATCATTAATCATTTATTTATCTATTTATTTCACACATGGTGTGTGTGTGTGTGTGTGTGTGTGTGTGTGTGTGTGTGTGTGTGTGTGTGTGTGTATGCGCGCGCGTTCGCGTATGTGTATAACATATACCCATTACATTTCCCATAAAAGCAGCACCAAACACAAGAAAACTGGTGGAATAGAAACGAGAAATTTGCACATTATATTCAAATAATGTTTCTTAATTCTTTCTGTTTTTACATTAAGAATACTAGTTATTACCTGCAGTGTGTGGATGTATGTATGAAACGATGTATGTGATATTTTTTACATTTGTATCTTCGTAATATTTGTTGGGGCTGTTGTTGGCTTTTACAGTTATGGTCCCCATGTTGTTTACTTGTCTATGTTGTGATAATGCACCTGACCAAATTTCTCCAGTTGGAGATAATAAAGTTATTCTTATCTTATCTTATCTTACTATCACCACTTTCATCATCGCCTATGACTAATTATTATTGTTATCATTGTTGCTATTATCATTATAATCAAAATCTTTATCCTTATTATCATACCAATCATCATCGTCATCGTTGTGGTTGTTACTATCATTATTGATTTACTGGTCATTCGCTACCAGGCCAAACGGTTTAGACACTACGCATTCATTCATTCCAGCAGAAACATAACACACTCATAAAAATGAAGGACTGGACTTGGGTGGGTGAGGGGGTAGGGTAGTGTATTGAGAGAGAAAAATAAAACGGCCAAACGAGAGAAAAAATAAAACGGCTAACAGTGGAGCGGTAGGCGTAGAATTCATCAGTCATAACCAAAAAAAATATAACCAGAGAAAGATAATACCCACCAGAGAACGGAATACGATCAGAGTGACTGGTGTTACAAATCGCTGGGAATCATACACAGAACACCACCCTGAATATCGCTGTAGCTTGTGCTCAAGTCTATACCCCTGAGTCTTGTAATACTGAGGCAATGAGAACTGGACAGTCGAATTTCACTACTGATACTGATACTGATACTGATACTGATACTTCTTTTTTTTTCCCCCAAGCGGCTCACACGTTACACAAAGAAGTTGAGTTGAAGGACCTGTTGGCAAAAGCCCTCAGATGGTCAAGTTATTCAACTCAAGGCTGTCCGGTGAAGGTTGCGTTGCTCGATGACGGGGTGAGGAGGAGTCCTGTCCTGGGTTCACGAATTTCAGATTCCTTCTCTGACAGACGCAACAGCCGAGTAACAAACAGGTTAAAGCGTTCGGACTTTCAATCACGAGGGTGCCGGGTTCAAATCCCGGTCACGGCAACTGGTGGGTAAAGGGTGGAGATTTCTTTTCTTTTTCTTTTCTTTTTTGCGATCTCCTGGATAAACATATATGCAGAAATGTTAGAGCCTGAACCCTGTGTGCGCGCGCGCGCGCGTGTGTGTGTGTGTGTATGTGTGTGCGCGCGCGCACACAGGGTTCAGGCTCTAACATTTCTGCATATATACGCACGTTAAAGATCCTGTAATCCATGTCAGCGTTCGGTGGGTTATGTATAGAAACAACATTCCCCGGCATGCACTTCCCAGACAACGGAATATGACTGCCTATATGGCGGGAGGGTAAAGACAGTCATACACGTAAAAGCCCACTCGTGCACGATACCAGTGAACGCGGAAGTCGCAGCCCACGAACATAGAAGAACAACAACAACAACGACGACGACAACAACAACAACAACAGCAACAACAACAAAAACAAACAAACAACAACAACAACAACAACAACAACAACAACAACAACAACAACAGCAAGAAGAGCAAGGTGAAAAAGAAGAAGTTGTTTCCTTGTCAAGGGTTTCAGCTTCTCCATTGGGGTGGGTGACTCTTCATTCAGTTGACAGTGGACTGTCGGCTCTGGAGACTAGTTGTGCTGGATTCGGCGTGGGACCAACGCCACTGAAACTGTATGACCCCACCCCCCATCCCCCATCTCTCTCTCACACATACACACACACACACTCTCTCTCTCTCTCTCTCTGATTATTCTACATAATAGAAATACTTATTGTAGCTGAGGATTTCTGTTTTCATTTACATCATTCATCATGTCTATATAATCATTATATCTGAAATGTTTGTCTACACCACGCCTTCGAAGGATGAGGGGCCATGGGCCTGTATCACGGAGTGCCACAATCTGATTTCCTCGTGTAGGGGAGTTCAAGTGCTTCTGTTTATTTGCACGTGTTTTTTGTACTGGTCACTGAGGGTTTTTTTGTTTGTTTGTTTGTTTTTTTGTACTGGTCAGTGAGGATTTTTTTCTCTGCCCAGTGTAACTGGCTAGTGACACAGTCTGTCGCAGAGGCTTGGAAGGGAAAGGTCTCGCTGTTAGTGCTCTGTGGTTCTGGCTACAGGTAATTACATATCATTTTTCATAAGTTTAAAGATATAGTTAGTCTTTTTATGTAAGCATGTTTTTGTTTTTTATGTACTGTAAATGTAGTTAATATTTGTCGTGCTTATTATGGTGGAACTATGCTTTGCGATATATTGTGTAATCTTGGCTACTCCGCAAATTGACCAAAGGACAGTATGCTCTCTGTATATATAATCGCTAGCATGAAGAGCAAAGGTAGTATAGAATTATGCTATCTTTATATTTCTAAATGTTGAGAAACGTGGCCATGTTTTTCATAACCTGGGAATCATTGTTAAATATTCCGTTCACCTTGTTAGTCCCGACGCACGGATAATGAATAAATGTTTCCCTCTGTTTGTGTCATGTAAGCAGTATGGCAAATTGGAGAGTCCGTAGATATTCTAAAATAATTATTTGAACTAATGTAAGTAGGGGTATGAATGGAAAAGGATGAAGTAAGTGAAAAGGGAATGTGAAAATTTTATAGAGAGCACATATCTTACGGGTCTTACTACACCGTCCCAGAGTTCCGGAGTACACGTAGAGACAACCCAGTCCAAGGAGACGGGATCAACCCAGTCCAAGGAGACGGGATCAACCCACTGTCCAAGGAGACGGGATCAACCCACTGTCCCAACCCAGTCCAAGGAGACGGGATCAACCCACTGTCCAAGGAGACGGGATCAACCCACTGTCCAAGGAGACGGGATCAACCCACTGTCCCAACCCAGTCCAAGGAGACGGGATCAACCCACTGTCCAAGGAGACGGGATCAACCCACTGTCCCAACCCAGTCCAAGGAGACGGGATCAACCCACTGTCCAAGGAAACGGGATCAACCCACTGTCCCAACCCAGTCCAAGGAGACGGGATCAACCCACTGTCCAAGGAAACGGGATCAACCCAGTCCAAGGAGACGGGATCAACCCACTGTCCCAACCCAGTCCAAGGAGACGGGATCAACCCACTGTCCAAGGAGACGGGATCAACCCAGTCCAAGGAGACGGGATCAACCCACTGTCCAAGGAGACGGGATCAACCCACTGTCCAAGGAGACGGGATCAACCCACTGTCCCAACCCAGTCCAAGGAGACGGGATCAACCCAGTCCAAGGAGACGGGATCAACCCACTGTCCAAGAAGACGGGATCAACCCACTGTCCGAGGAGACGGGATCAACCCACTGTCCCAACCCAGTCCAAGGAGACGGGATCAACCCACTGTCCGAGATCAACCCACTGTCCAAGGAGACGGGATCAACCCACTGTCCGAGGAGACGGGATCAACCCAGTCCAAGGAGACGGGATCAACCCACCGTCCAAGGAGACGGGATCAACCCAGTCCAAGGAGACGGGATCAACCCACTGTCCGAGGAGACGGGATCAACCCACTGTCCAAGGAGACGGGATCAACCCACTGTCCGAGGGGACGGGATCAACCCAGTCCAAGGAGACGGGATCAACCCACTGTCCAAGGAGACGGGATCAACCCACTGTCCAAGGAGACGGGATCAACCCAGTCCAAGGAGACGGGATCAACCCAGTCCAAGGAGACGGGATCAACCCACTGTCCGAGGAGACGGGATCAACCCACTGTCCAAGGAGACGGGATCAACCCAGTCCAAGGAGACGGGATCAACCCACTGTCCGAGGAGACGGGATCAACACACTGTCCAAGGAGACGGGATCAACCCAGTCCAAGGAGACGGGATCAACCCACTGTCCGAGGAGACGGGATCAACACACTGTCCAAGGAGACGGGATCAACCCAGTCCAAGGAGACGGGATCAACCCACTGTCCGAGGAGACGGGATCAACCCACTGTCCAAGGAGACGGGATCAACCCAGTCCAAGGAGACGGGATCAACCCACTGTCCGAGGAGACGGGATCAACACACTGTCCAAGGAGACGGGATCAACCCAGTCCAAGGAGACGGGATCAACCCACTCTCCGAGAAGACGGGATCAACCCAGTCCAAGGAGACGGGATCAACCCACTGTCCGAGGAGACGGGATCAACCCACTGTCCGAGATCAACCCACTGTCCGAGGAGACGGGATCAACCCACTGTCCGAGGAGACGGGATCAACCCACTGTCCGAGATCAACCCACTGTCCAAGGAGACGCGGTAGCGGCCCAGTCCGGGGGCACTGGAGCGGGACAGACCTGGCTGAGGTCTGGTGAGGCTGGTGCAGCCTCGAGACGACACGTGTCTTGAAGACTAAGACACGTCCGAAAGAACCAAGAAATTTGTGTGTGCAACACAAGATCCGAGGTGATATGTGTGTTGACTGTTTAGTTCGTGGGCCCCCAGAACATTGAACTTCTTCTTCTGCGTTCACTCGTATGCACACGAGTGGGCTTTTACGTGTATGACCGTTTTTACCCCGCCATGTAGGCAGCCATACTCCGTTTTCGGGGGTGTGCATGCTGGGTATGTTCTTGTTTCCATAACCCACCGAACGCTGACATGGATTACAGGATCTTTAACGTGCGTATTTGATCTTCTGCTTGCATATACACACGAAGGGGGGTTCAGGCACTAGCAGGTCTGCACATATGTTGTTCTGGGAGATCGTAAAAATCTCCACCCTTTACCCACCAGGCGCCGTCACCGTGATTCGAACCCGGGACCCTCAGATTGACAGTCCAACGCTTTAACCACTCGGCTATTGCGCCCGTCAAACATTGAACAAAAGTCAGCATTCCCCAGACTCAAAATTGGATGCCTACGTTTGTGTGCGAGTGTGCGTGTGTATATTATTTGCTTGTTAAGCAGAACAAGTTGTGAATCTTTAGTGTTAAAATTATATAGGCTCAGGGGCAATACCTTGTTTACGGAAGAGTGCGGGAGATTGAGACTGAACTCGCATGTGAATGTTTGTTGCCTCCCTTTAGTCTAGTCTGTCTGTCTTCAATTCTCTTGCGTAACAGCCTGTATTGAATAAGATAACGGTATCCGTATCTCTCTCTCTCTCTCTCTCTCTCTCTCTCTCTCTCTCTCTCTCTCTCTCACTTGCCCAATAGACTGAGATAGTCTGCTCCTTACCCACAAACACCACCCCCGAAAAAAAACCCAACTATTTTTCCTAACGTGAACCAGTGACCCGATCTTTAATGAATTTTTCACACGCATCTGCAATACATTTTCTTTTCTTTTCTTTTCTTCTTTTTTTTTCTTTTTTGCGCATTTGAATCAACGAACGCATCATTGAGTAAATGAACAAAAATGGCGCATGCGTTTTTGTTTCTTGACTATCCGACATTACACGAAGGATTAACAAAAAATACAAAAAACAACAACCAAACAACGACAAAAAAAACGGAAACAACAACTTGACCTGAACATTAGAGTGAGTATAAACAATGCAGCGTGTTTGCCCGTCCATGTCCCATGTACCTCTCTTTACAACACGATCTATTGTCCTCGTCATCAAGAAGTACAAGCATCGTACGGATGTGTGAGCAAGAAAAAAATTAACCCATTACACGTATAGTGTACACTTGTCATCCCATTACTCCCTATTATTCTGTAATTCTCGCCACGCCTCTCTCGGTCTGTTTGTATCCTTCTGATCCTCCCGACGATCTTTGTTGTGTGTGTGTGTGTGTGTGCGCGCGCGCGTGCATGCGTCTATGTGCGCCTGCGCTCGTATGCGCGCGCGTGTCTGTGTGTGTTTTGCGTGTGTGCGTGCATGCATCCGTGTGTGTGTGTGTGTGCGCGGGGGGGGGGGGGGGGGGGTAGGTCAAGGATGGGCGTGGTGGTGGGTGAGGGGTGTGTGTACGTACACCGGCCGTTGCTGCGAGCGAGTATTAAAATAAAATTTAAAAAAAAAAAAAAAAAAGCTTGTACTATAATATAGAGTTACCAACTTATGAGAGACGACGACGACAACAACAGAACGGAACCGCACGATTCTAACCCATCACGACACCACGAGTACCGAAAGCAATGCAATCAACCACACACACACACACACACACACACACACACCACAATGCAACGAGAGACAAGACGACAAAGACACACGATCGAGGAAAAACGGAAGAGAGGAGACAGAAGGGCAAGGCAATACACGAAGGCAATAAGGCCGACACGGAGGCAATACAGCAAACACGGACCCTGAAAGGGCAAACTACTGGAAACGATACAAGTCGTGAATTAAAATAAGCCACAGTCCATCCACCCCAGCCAGCACCTGCGCCGCATGAACAAAGGCAGGTGGAGGATGGATGGAAGGAAGGAAGGAAGGAAGGAAGGCCCCACGAAGTGAATATGTCACTAACTGTCCGGGAGGAGGGGGCAGAGGGGGGGGGATGTGGGTAGGGGGGAAGGGGGAGTTGTGTTCGCAGCGGCACGTGAGACTCGGCGGTTGTTGTTTTTTCTTCTTCTCAGACGTTACCTTTATTTTTATTTTTATTTTTAAACTACTACTATTTGTATTTGCATTTCTTTTTATCACAACAGATTTCTCTATGTGAAATTCGGGCTGCTCTCCCCAGCCGGGAGAGCGCGTCACTACACACACAGCGCCACCCCTTTTTTTGTATTTTTTCCTGCGTGCACTTTTATTTGTTTTTCCTATCGAAGTGGATTTTTCTACAGAATTTTGCCAGGAACAACCCTTTTGTTGCCGTGGGTTCTTTTACGTGCGCTAAGTGCATGCTGCACACGGGACCTCGGTTTATCGTCTCATCCGAATGACTAAGCGTCCAGACCACCACTCAAGGTCTAGTGGAGGGGGAGAAAATATCGGCGGCTGAGCCGTGATTCGAACCAGCGCGCTCAGATTCTCTCGCTTCCAAAGCGGACGCGTTACCTCTAGGCCATCACTCCACTACTAACACTGGTGGTATCCCTGAAAACGGAGTATGTCTGCCAACATAAGGGTGGTGGTGGTGGTAAAACGATCATGCACGTTAACTTACAAAACAACCCCACTCGTATACACGAGTGAATTAGTGGGACGGAAACAACAGCAACAAACTAACACTGTTGTTTTACTGCGCGAGTTACAATTTTTCTTAAACAAATGGTTCAGGCAGATAGTTTTAACTTTCATGCACACTTTTTTGTTTTATGCATAATGTGGTGAAAGTGATGATGATGTACATTCAATGGCGCCCTTTCTCACTGAGAACTCGGGGCGCTTTGCATAAAAGAAAAAGTTACAAATTACACGAACCACTCACGGCCTCTCTCTCTCTCTCTCTCTCTCTCTCTCTCTCTGTCTCTCTCTGTCCACTCTCTCACCCTAAAACCCTCTCTCATACCTAATGCATCGCAAAGTGAGTTGGCGATTATGGGGCAGTGTTGTGGGAGTGGGAGACCGGGAATGCTAAGGTTTTGAAAAGACAGTGGCGTCACTGCTTCAATTGTAATCTTAGCTGGTGGGTTGGTTTGCAAGGCTAGTTGGTTAGTAATGGAACGAGTGGAAATAACTCTTATCTGCGATGAACGTGCGCAAGCATGCACGCATGTACGCAGACACACACACACACACACACACACACACACACACACACACACACACACACACACACACACACAGAGTTTCATACAATATACAAATTTCAGCTAGAGAAACATTCTCACGTCCCAAACTGCACATCACACAGGCACACACTTCACAAAATGTGCACGTGCACACAGATATTATAAACTCAAAGAGCGCACACAGGCGACGAATGACAAATACACCACTGAGAAAAACAGACTTGAATATCAAACAGTGTGTGTGTGTGTGTGTGTGTGTGTGTGTGTCGTGCAGACAGTTCCGGACTGTTCACCCTGTGATCCCGCTTTTCTTTCTTTCTTTTTTCTTTTTTCTTCTTCTTCATATTTTGTGTGAGTTGGGTGCGGGTGATTTTGTGCCAAGTAAACGTTCCACTAATACTACTACGTCCGCAGACTCCTATATAACAAAACAAGCCAAGCCACACACACACACACACACACACACACACACACACACACACGCACGCACGCACGCACGCACGCACAAACGACAAAAACGACAACAACGAAAAAATACAGCAACAACAACAACAACAACGACAAAAACGGCCCCAACAAACATACAAGGTGACGACGAACGTGGCTCACCACCTGAACAGCTGTGTGTGTGTGTGTGTGTGTGTGTGTGTGTGTGTGTGTGTGTGTGTGTGTGTGTGCGTGTGTGCGCGCGCGCGTATGTGCGTGTGCGTACGTACCGCACGCGCATGCCTGTGTGCGTATGGATATACATGTGAACACTGTGCGTGGTAGGACTGGACGAAGGAACGAAGTTGAGGGAGGGAGGAAGGAAGGACGCTGCAGCTTCGCCAACAAGAAGTGCGGCCACAGACACGCGCACTGACTGACCTGAGGGAGTAAGGGCAGGTGTACCGCTGGCCGCTCTCCTCCACCGCCACGGCCTCAAGGGCCAGCAGCCCGCCCAGAGTCCTCGCAACCCCAACCAGGCACCTGTGGGGGACGTCGACATCAACATCGTTATCAAGACCGACATCATCATGGTCATCATCATCATCATCATCATCACCATCGTCATGACCATCCTCAACAACATCATCATGGTCATATTCATCACTGTCCTCAACACAGTCATCATCATGGTCATCATGGTCGTATTCATCAACGTCATCATCATCCTCATCATGGTCATCGTCATCAACATCGTCGTCATCATGGTCGTATTCTTCATCATCGTCATTATTATGGTCATCATGGTCACCTACATCAACATCAACATCGTCATCATCCTGGTCATTACGATCGTATTCATCAACGTCATCAACATCGTCATCATGGTCATCTGGTTATCGGGGGTACAGGGCGGGGGGGGGGGGGGGGGGGGGGAGGGATAGTAGGGGGCAGGGGGGCAGTCCCACCCACCTATCCCTCCTCATTTGGTATGCCAGCAAGGTCGCCACGAAACAAATGCTAGCCAATCACGCGGCCCGCCATATATCAAGCCATCCAATCCGCGGTCTTTAAAAGTGAACCAGTTGGCGCCAACCTACCCCTTCACCCCCCCCCCCCTTCCCTTCCCCACGCCTCCCCACACACACCCCCACAACCCACCCACCCTTCCTCCTTTTCACTGACTGAGCACTGATTGATGATACGGAGGACAGTACAGTGCAGTCTCTGCGCAACAGGTTCTGTTGCATACTAATCACAGTACCGGTAGTCTTGTGCCATCCCAGAAGAACACCCGCAGTGGGAAAAAAAAAAAAAAAAAAAAAGAGAAGAAGAAACCAATCTCCTCTATTGCCCCTCTTCAGACCTGGCTTGCTACGACGAGTGAAGGATTTTGGCGGCGCTGAGCGTAGACTTGGGGGTGGGGGGGGTGGGCGTGGGGGGACTTTCTTGGTGTTGAGCATAGACGGGGGGACTTTCTTGGTGCTGAGCATAGACTTGGGGGGACTTTCTTGGCGCTGAGCGTAGACTTGGGGGGACTTTCTTGGCGCGGAGCGTTGACTTGGGGGGGAATTTCTTGGCGCTGAGCGTAGACTTGGGGGACTTTCTCGGCGCTGAGCGTAGACTTGGGGGACCTTCTTGGCGCTGAGCGTAGACTTGGGGGACTTTCTTGGCGCTGAGCGGTAGACTTGGGGGACTTTCTTGGTGCTGAGCGTAGACTTGGGGGACTTTCTTGGCGCTGAGCGGTAGACTTAGGGGGGGGGGGGACTTTCTTGGTGCTGAGAATAGACTTGGGGGGACTTTCTTGGTGCTGAGCATAGACTTGGGGGGACTTTCTTGGCGCGGAGCGTTGACTTGGGGAGACTTTCTTGGCGCGGAGCGTAGACTTGGGGGGACTTTCTTGGCGCGGAGCGTTGACTTGGGGGGGTGGGGGGGGGACTTTCTTGGCGCTGAGCATAGACTTGGGGGGACTTTCTTGGCGCTGAACGTAGACTTTGGGGGACTTTCTTGGCGCTGAGCGTAGACTTGGGGGGACTTTCTTGGCGCTGAGCGTAGACTTGGGGGGACTTTCTTGGCGCGGAGCGTTGACTTGGGGGGGGGGGGGGGGGGGGGAGGGGACTTTCTTGGCGCTGAGCATAGATTTGGGGTTTTTTCTTGGCGCTGAGCGTGACTTGGGGGACTTTCTTGGCGCTGAGCAAACTCTGCGATGTGGTCAGTATGGGGGGGGGGGGGTGTGTGGGGGGGGGGGGGGGGGCTTAGTAGGTGGTGCCCAAAGTACGTTAAATCAGAACAGGCACTACCGAACACCACCGAAGTGGCTCAACAGCAGTGCAGGGTCTCCTCTGGTGTGTGGCCTCCAGGCGACCTAACATCGATGGTTCTTTGTGGACTGCCGGCCGGCACTGGGGACTGCGACAGACGAACGTGAGTGTGGCCGTGTATGTGGGGGACTCGGAATGGGCGGCATGCGAGTAATGCCACTGAAACGGCGCAGATTTTGTATTTGTATTTCTTTTTATCACAACAGATTTCTCTGTGTGAAATTCGGGCTGCTCTCACCAGGGAGAGCGCGTCGCCATACTACAGCGCCACCCATTTTTTTTTGTTGTATTTTTTTCCTGTGTGCAGTTTTATTTGTTTTTCCTAATGAAGTGGATTTTTCTACAGAATTTTGCCAGGAACAACCCTTTTGCTGCCTTGGGTTCTTTTACGTGCGCTAAGTGCATGCTGCACACGGGACCTCGGTTTATCGTCTCATCCGAATGACTAAGCGTCCAGACCACCACTCAAGGTCTAGTGGAGGGGGAGAAAATTTCGGGGGCTGTGCCGTGATTCGAACCAGCGAGGTCAGATTCTCTCGCTTCCTAAGCTGACGCGTTACCTCTAGGCCCTTACTCCATCAGATGAAGGGACAGCTAAAAACAACAACAACAAAAAAACAACAACAAAAAACAAACAAAAAAACCAACAACAAACAAACAAACAAACAAAAAAAACACAAAAACTCTGCGATGTTAGGATCGCTCATGGTATACACTACAACCCAGGCCATCCCACAGTCGGCGGCCATTTCTTGCCATCTCACTGAATTGAAAAGACAAAGACATTGCTACAAGTGAAAAAAAAAAAAAAAAAAAAAAGTCTTACGAAAGTGTCTTTAATTGATAGGTTGTTGCTCTGTCGTCAACCAATACACTGGCTTTTTTGTTGTTATTGTTGTTGTTGTTGTTAGCCCATAATAGTTTTACTTGCGACACACACAAAAATAATAAAAATAAATGTAAAAAAAACAAAAACAACAACAACAAAAAACAACAAAAACATAGATATAATTATATCTAGATTGAGATCGATTCGGGAGGACAGGACAAGACTCTGAGAGAGAGAGAGAGAGAGAGAGAGAGAGAGAGAGAGAGAGAGAGAGAGAATGTGAGTGTGAACGAGGAGGGTCGAGGGATATAGGAGAGGGGGGTGTTATGGAAGGAAAGGAGTTACAGTCAAGTCTTTTTTCACTATTGTTCTCTTTTCTTTTCCTTCTTATTCTTCTTGTCTTCGCGGGTATATAATTATATATAATTCACTGCCGGCAAAAAGGCAAAATCTCTCCGTGAGCACGATTAAATTGGTATACGATTAATAAAATCTGGGACACTGGTGACTTGATTTACAGCAAACTGTCCACATATCTATAGATTATGTACAGAGAGACGCATCCAATCGGCATAAACAAGTCAAAAATCCAATGAAATGGGCAGAGATAAAGAGAGTGAGACAGAGAGACAGAGTGAGACAGAGACAGAGAGAGACAGAGAGAGACAGAGAGAGAGAGACGGGGGAGGGAGATGGAGAGTTGTATGATGTTATGATGTATGGTTATAAATGTTCAGAGCGATGGACAAGTATGATCAAAATCGATCAGAGACAGAAAGAAGGAATGAGAGAAAGAGAGAGAGACAGACGGACAGACAGACAGGCAGACAGACAGAGACAGACACACACACACAAACACAGAGAGAGAGAGAGAAAGATGGAGATAAAAAGAGAGAGGGGTAAGAGAGACACAGAGAGATACACAGACAGTTAGAAATACACACACACACACACACACACACACACACACACACACACAGGACAAGAAATCTTTCTGTTCCTCCTACGTCCCCACGTGTCCCGAGAATACGCAGTTTGTTTGTTTTTTGTTTTTTTGTTTGTTTGCTTCTTTGTTGTTGGTTGTTTTTTTTGTTGTTGTTGTTTTTTGTTTGTTTGTTTTTTGCCTGGTTCATTATCACTTTATGAGAATGATGTCAACAACAAGGACTACAACAATCATAATGATAAATCAACAGATAAAAATAATATTACAACAACAATAACGATAATAATAATGATAATGATAAAAACATCATCATTTTCTTCTTCATCAGCCTTTTTCCCTCTTCTCTTTCTTCTTCATAGGTAATGCAGGCTTGCAAAAAAAACAACAACACCAAAACAACAACAACAACAAAAACTTGGAACGAGAGCGAAATGAGGCAAAGAGGGTCACACGTTTTGTTTTGTTGCTTTTAAAGTTGAAATTATAAAAAAATAAAAAAAAAATAAAAAAATAAAAAAAAACAAGAATATGAGAACAAAAAAGGGAAAAAAATTCGGTGGTTTTTTTTTTGTTTGTTTTGTTTTTTTTGTTTGTTTGTTTTACAAAACTGGATCCATTCCTGACGTCTGTTGTTTAAAAAAAAAACACCCAAAAAAACAGTCACTGATGTCTCTGACACGAATGAGAGAATCCGTGATGATATTATCAATGGCGTGTGTGTGTGTGTGTGTGTGTGTGTGTGTGTGTGTGTGTGTGTGTGTGTGTGTGTGTGTGTGTGTGTGGTTTGTATTTTGTATTTCTTTTTATCACAACAGATTTCTCTGTGTGAAATTCGGACTGCTCTCCCCAGGGAGAGCGCGTCGCTACACTACAGCGCCACCCCCTTTTTTTTTTTTTTTGTATTTTTTCCTGGATTTTTCTTCAGAATTTTGCCAGGAACAACCGTTTTCTCGCCGTGGGTTCTTTTTCGTGCGCTAAGTGCATGCTGAACACGGGACCTCGCTTTATCGTCTCATCCGAATGACTAAGGGTCCAGACCACCACTCAAGGTCAAGGTGGAGGGGGAAGAAAATATCGGCGGCTGAGCCGTGATTCGAACCAGCGCATTCAGATTCTCTGTCTTCCTAGGTGGACGCGTTACCTCGTGTGTGTGTGTGTGTGTGTGTGTGTGTGTGTGTGTGTGTGTGTGTGTGTGTGTGTGTGTGTGTGTGTGTGTGTACGCATACGTGTGTGTGTGTGTGTGTGTGTGTGTGTTTCTCTGTCTGTGTGTCTGTGTGTGTCTCTGTCTCTATGGGTGAAGAATACTGGCGTTTGATCCCCTAACGAAGCGCGGAAGATGGCGAATGGAACTCGTTGTCGCCGTCCACCCTTCTGGTAATATATTGCCCACGCTGCCTGTCCGGCATTGTAGAGCTTTGCAGTGTGAGAGAAGTCCCAACAACCAGCTTGTGTGTGTGTGTGTGTGTGTGTGTGTGTGTGTGTGTGTGTGTGTGTGTGTGTGTGTGTGTGTTTGCTCTCAGTTGCATGCAGGATCACGGAACACAGACTTTCACGACGTGTCATTCTTCACCAGCCGAAACCAAATAGAAACACACACACACACACACACACACACACACACACACACACACACACACACACACACACACACACACACAAACGGACACGCACGAACACACACACAAACACGGACACACACACACACACACACACACACACACTAGTCTACTCATCCCCATCGGCCACACCTACACCATAAACAACAACAGGACAACACACGGGGGCTTGCTAAAATCTCGGTGTGTTACACAGTCCAAACTCTTTTAAAAGAGTGGGATAGATGGCTCGAGGACAGCAATTTCCACGGCTACTCCCAACTGCGACCTTTTCTCCTTTTTTTTTTTTTTTTTTTTTTTTTAAAATAATTCTCAGCTTGCAGAACAGCTGAGATCGCCACGTAATGGGACTAGGTGGACGGTGGTTGGGGGTGGGGGGATTAAGGGGGTGAGGGGGCAATGAAGGGGTGGGAGGGGTAGGGGGAAGGGGGGGGGGGAGGGGGGAATTGCACGGAACTCAGTGCCTCAAGACACGTTTAGTTGAAGGAAATGCCGTTGCTGTGGCTATTTATTAGTTAGTAAGCGTTCTGCAGTGTCCGGTAGAGTAAAGTACCATTAATCAACTGTTGCCGTGGGATACTACACCGCCGACCAAATCCCATTAGCTGTTTCGAATTGGAAGAGCGATAGTGGTGATAGGTGGTGATTAATTGGGGTGGGTGGGTGGGGTGGCGTTGGGGTGGGGGTGGGGGTGGGGGGCTGTGCTGTGGTGGTGTCATATGTGTGTGTGTGTGTGTGTGTGTGTGTGTGTGTGTGTGTGTGTGTGTGTGTGTGTCTATGTCTGTGTGAAATGAAAAGGGTGAAAGCATCGGTTGTTGTGTTGACAGTTGTGTCACAGTGTTGTGAAGTCTCCCCCACCCCCACCCCCCGACCCCCTAACCCCCATCCCCTTCCCAAATTCATTCCCTTGGCCTTCTATTCCTCCACAGCCGTCAAATGTCTTTGTCCCTCCCTCCCTGCCTCCTTGCCTCCCTCCCCTACCACCACCCCTCCATATCACACCCATCTTTCTATCTATCCTTCTGCGTCATTTTAGAATGAAGAAAGAGAACACACACACACACACACACACACACACACACACACACACACACACACAGACAGAATACAGAATATTTTATCTCAACAAGAGAAATTCATATGTGGTGTAAAACAGGAAAACAACACAAGAAAATCACATTCGACATGTATATATATAAAACATGTTAAGCTGTAAACACAGGGCAAACGATCATTACAATCAATAATCACAGAAGACAACAACAACAGAAACCCTTAAAAAAGTAATTTACAGTAAATCATACATACACTATCACAGCCATACACACATGCAGTAATAATCACACTTGAAGGATAGGCATAACAGTATACTAAAAGTTGACATACACATATAACAGCAGTGTGCAATTGAAAGTATTTTGAGTTAGGACGTCATATTCCACGCAATATACACTCATATTTCCAGTCATACACCTGATTATCAGTTACTGTTATTTAACAGCTGGATTGATATTAGAATAAAGCTGCATTTGGTTCTGTTTGTTTTTAATTTTGGAACACAGAAACGTTTGCCTAAAGGTTGGAGTTGATCATCACTTGCCAGCGTATGGCCGTTGTCGCTTGAAATGCTTGTGGCTTTCTGTCGAACTCTCACATTGTACAAATCTCACAAACTGTCCTGTCTCACACCCACAGCCTTAC
>NC_134897.1:32015446-32020446 GCF_041734735.1 Babylonia areolata | reverse complement strand
CAAACATACAAGCGTTCGTGCCGTCACGATTCATGCCTACGCAAGCTTGTATTGACCCACCACAGTAAAAAAAATAAAAAAATAAAAAATAAAAACACATAAATGTCACAAAGTAAACTGTCATATTCCGCGAACCATTTTGGTGTAGCATACGCGCGCTCGCGCCCGCACACACACACACACACACACACACACACACACACACACACACACACACACACACACACACACAGAGTTAAGTAGTAAAAGCTGCAGTAAGCAGCAGCAGTTGCAGTAAAAAGTGACTTAGTGGGTGTAGTGGTATCAGTAACAGTATCACTATCAGCATAATGGATACTTGTGTTTGTTTGTCTCCTTTTACCCTTGTGGGTCCAGCTGCGTTAAAATTTGAACACAAGTCGGTCACTTCAACAGCTTGTCGAACCACACACACTGTCCAACACGGTCCCTGCAAGGTACCACCCTCTAAGCCTTGGACAGGTGTGGTGGCAGAAGAGACAGAGAGGGGGTGGAGGGGTGGTAGGTAGGGGGGGGGGGGGGGGGGGGGGGGGGGGGGGGTAGGCAGAAGGCAAGGACGGTCGGCCAGACGGACACCCAGTGTTAAGAAACTGTGAGGGAGAGCTGGACAGTACAAAGTCTTCGGAGAAGAAGAAGAAGCCCCCCCTCAGTCAAGTGTATCTGTATTTGTATTAGTATTTCTTTTTTATCACATCAGATTTCTCTGTGTGAAATTCGGGCCGCTCTCCCGAGGGAGAGCGCATCGCTACACTACAGCGCCACCCTTTTTTTTTTTTTTTTTTTTTTCCTGCGTGTAGTTTTATATGTTTTTCCTATCGAAGTGGATTTTTCTACAGAATTTTGCCAGGAAAAACTCTTTTGTTGCCGTGGGTTCTTTTACGTGCGCTAAATGCATGCTGCACACGGGACCTCGGTTTATCGTCTCATCCGAATGACTAGCGTCCAGACTCAAGGTCTAGTGGAGGGGGAGAAAATATCGGCGGCTGAGCCGTGATTCGAACCAGCGCGCTCAGATTCTCTCGCTTCCTAGGCGGACGCGTTACCTCTAGGCCATCACTCCACTCCAGCCCTTAACTCCTTACACTCCGAAGGGCCGGGCCGCACCCAGGTCATGACTCCTGGATGCCCTTGTCTTGCCGCCTTGGGTTACGCTGCTGGTCAGGCATCTGCTTGGCAGATGTGGTGTAGCGTATATGGATTTGTCCGAACGCAGTGACGCCTCCTTGAGCTACTGAAACTGAAACTGAAACTTGCCGGGCCTGGGCTTACTGTCATTCAATTAGCGATCACGGGCCAATGCCACGTTTCGGCATGGTGTTGGTGGAAACGGGATTCTGCTCCCATTTTCCACACTCCACGTCCATTTTGCGAATCGGGTTCCTGATTTCAGTTAAGGAAAGGTTAATCATAAAAATAACTGAAGAAGAGGACTGGGTTCCGCATTCCCATTTGTATTTTGTATTTCTTTTTTTATCACAACAGATTTCTCTGTGTGAAATTCGGGCTGCTCTCCCCAGGGAGAGTGCGTCGCTACACAACAGCGCCACCCACTTGTATTTTTTTCCTGCGTCCAGTTTTATTTGTTTTTTCCTATCGAAGTGGATTTTTTCTACAGAGTTTTGCCAGGAAAAACCTTTTTGTTGCCGTGGGTTCTTTTACGTGCGCTAAATGCATGCTGCACACGGGACCCCGGTTTATCGTCTCATCCGAATGACTAGCGTCCAGACCACCACTCAGTGGAGGGGGAGAAGATATCGGCGGCTGACCTGTGATTCGAACCAGCGCACTCAGATTCTCTCGCTTCCTACGCGGACGCGTTACCTCTAGGCCATCACTCCACATGCCGAGACCTTGACACGGTGGATATGAATTCAATGCCCTGATGGCCATTAAAAAAAAAAACCCAAATCTTTGGGACCTTCAGCCCTTAACCTCTTTATACTGTCGATTAAGTCAACAAACTGATACTGCCAGAGGGTTGGAATTTCGTCCATTTCTCATGTCAGTGCAATCTTTGTGCCGAGCACGTACATACTTCTCTCTCTCTCTCTCTCTCTCCGAGATTAGTTTCTTTGTGTGTGTGTGTGTGTGTGTGTGTGTGTGTGTGTGTGTGTGTGTGTGTTCCGCTTGCTTAATGTATCGTGAGAGAGTTATATTTAGAGATTTTTGTTTGTTTGTTTGTTTTGTTTGTTGATGAAATGCTGTTAAGCAGAATGTTGCTTTGCATTTAAGGGGATTTAAGAATTAATCCCCGTCACCCTCTCGTCAATAGACCCTTACAGGTAATGACAATAAAAATGTCAAAGCGTCAAAGCGTCTCTCTCTCCGAGGGACTGACTATACAATGCACTGGAGAGATCACACACACACACACACACACACACACACACACACACACAGAGCGCACAAACTGATTGACTGATTGATCGGTAGACAGCACACTGCACAAGAGAGCCATTCTTTCCTTCCCCACTTCCCCACCAATCAATTGGCCACTGATCAGGAAACTGCCACAGGTGGTTTTTACCACTTGCGCTCAGCCAAGCTCGGACGGACACTGCCCCTTTCCTTCCTCCTCACTCTACCCCCCAGCCCCATCCACCTTCTCCTCCTCCTCCATCCACCTCACTGATTCACGCAATGCATCACTCTGGAAGGGGCTCGTTTTTGGGGGGGGGGTGGGGGTGGGGGGGGGTAGGGGTGGGATTGGGTGTTAGGTGTGTATGGGGGGCGGCAGGGGGGCGGGGGGGGGGGGAGATAGAAACAAATTCTTTCGAACTCTTGTCTTTCGTATTTGGATTTGTATTTTTTTTTTTTTTTTTTTTTATCACAACAGATTTCTCTATGTGAAATTCGGGCTGCTCTCCCCAGGGAAAGCGCGTCGCTACACTACAGCGCCACTTTTTTTTTTTCTTTTTTTTTCTTCTTTTTTTTTGTATTTTTTCCTGCGTGTAGTTTTATTTCTTTTTCCTATCGAAGTGGATTTTTCTACAGAATTTTGCCAGGAACAACCCTTTTGTTGCCGTGGGTTCTTTTACGTGCGCTAAGTGCATGCTGCACACGGGACCTCAGTTTATCGTCTCATCAGAATGTGTGTGTGTGTGTGTGTGTGTGTGTGTGTGTGTGTGTGTGTGTGTGTGTGTGTGTGTGTGTGTGTGTGTGTGTGTGTGTGTGCAAAATATAACTATTAGATATGGATGGTGAAAACCATGAGATAGAGAGAGAGAGAGAGAGGCACTGACGGATCTTTTTCTCTGTTAGGCTGGGTACGGAAAACTGAGTGAGTATGCAAAAATAAAAATAAATGAACAAATAAACAAGGTAGTTAGTGATGGTGTGGAAAGAGACAGACAGACAGAGACAGAGAGACAGAGACAGATCCAGATGAAGAGGAAAAACAAGTTCAACTTTTCGTTGTATTTTATTTTCCTTATCATCACGAGAGAGAGAGAGAGAGAGAGAGACAGAGACAGAGACAGAGACAGAGTAGGGGTGAGGGGAAAAAAGAAGGTAAACCTTCCGTTGCATTTACATTTTTTCCTTTATCACCATGAGAGAGAGAGAGACAGACAGACAGACAGACAGACAGAGACTGAATGAGAGAGAGAGAGAGACAGAGAGAGTAGGCAAGGGAGAGATCCAGATGAGGGGGAGTTAAACTTTCCGTTGTATTTACATTTTCCTTTATCACCATGGGAGAGAGACAGACAGACAGACAGACAGAGACAGAGAGAGTAGGGAAAGGAGAGATCCAGATAAAGGGAGGGGGGGGGGAATGAAGATAAACATTTCGCAGTATTTATATTTGCCTTTATCACCGTCTCTCTCCAACAAACAAAACAGCACCCATGCGTATGCATTGACACACACGTGCAAAATAAAATAATTGTTTCAGTTGTTGGGGTGTTGTTGTTGTTTTTTTTTTTTTATGGAGTCATTTGATTATGCAACGTTTTCAGTACGAATCATGGACCTCACAGGATGAAATCCCCATTCATTTTAAAACAATTTGCCATTCACCCTTCAGCCCAGTGGAGCTTTGATTACATTAAATCGGTTTCTGTAGTTTGTGTTTGTTTCGTGGTTTTTTTTTTCAACTGAACAAACCAGCCAGTTTGCACGTGCTTATGTGCACACACACACACACACACACACACACACACGCACGCACGCACGCACACATAAACAAAGACACGTGCGCTAACACACACACACACACACACACACACATACACACACACACACACACACGAAAAAAAAAATCCATCAAGAGTGACAGGCACAATTATTAAAATATTCGTGCAACAGTTCACACACAACTAGGACCCCCTCTTTATGAAATTCCCATTGCTTCTCACAGATTCTGTCGTCCACCCAACGACGCCAAAAATGTGCTACACCAGTTTTCACCAACGGAAATGGGGGGAGCGAGCATACAAACACATTAAAAACTACCATTAAATCAGATTCTCCTGAACTCTTTCTGTCCCGAGAGCCCTGCCTCACACACACACACACAAACGATATAACATGTGCATGCACGCACGCGCACACAAATACACACAGGTTCATTCAGATGAATTCACACAAACACACACACACACACACACCACACAAAGATTGATCGTGCAAATACACCAGAGATCCAGTTCCCCCCCCCCCCCCCCCTTGCCTATCAAACTGCCATTGATCAGGAAACGTCACAACAGTTTGGTTTTACCCACTGCACACGTGCAACCCAGCCATGCTTTATAACGGACACAGTCGCGGAGGGGAGGAGGGGGGTGGTGGTGACGGAGGAGTATTGAAAAGCCACTGACACCTCTGGCAAGGCAAAAAAAAACAACACTGTCCAACTGTCACGTATTTTTTTTTTTTATTAGTTTGAGTGGTCCGGTGGAAAACCTTCCACCCCAAATTAATTAACCCAGGTTGCTTGCTTGCTTGCTTGCTTGCCGATGACCAGGACACACACACAAGTG
>NC_134897.1:31995446-32005446 GCF_041734735.1 Babylonia areolata | reverse complement strand
GTGTGTGTGTGTGTGTGTGTGTGTGTGTGTGTCTGTCTGTCTCAGAGAAAGAGGGGGGGAGAGAGAGAGAGACAACTGACAGCCAAAAAAAAGTGAGAAAGGGAGAGACGGCCAGAAAGAAAGAAAGACAAACACAGACAGACAGAGACAATATGTAAAAAGGAAGAAAAATTAATAACAATTTTTTTGTTAAATACAACGAATGGTTCAAAAACGAAAGTTTGAAAGAAAGAAAGAAAGAAAACGAAGGTGAAAAGAAAGAAAGAAAGAAAACAAACGAAAGGAAGAAAATACAGAAGAGATTTGATGAAAGCAAAGAATTAAAGAGCGAACGAACAAGCACAAGAAAGAAAGAAAGACAGAGAGAAAGAAAGACAAAAGAAGTATACTTGTTTACATCCACTCGAGCTGTATTCCCTGAAGACAAAAAGCCACTCAGGGAGAAATGCCCAAACACGATTTTCAAGCTACTGATCCACAATAAAGGTCGTTGAAGACTGCCTCGTCAACAATCAGCTTACACTACATTTTAGTCTCCTGTCATGAATCAAACTTTTTAATGAGTGATCAAACTTCGCATTATACAGTGGATTTTTTTTTTTTTTTTTATCTCTTCCACATTTTTCTCAATAATTATGTCAGCGATTATTTCTTTTTGGGGGGCGATCACCTAGATGCGCATGCAACACAGCTGTAGATGTATCAACTGCTGACGATAACAGACCATGTGCAGTAAGCGCGCCTCTCTCTCTCTCTGTATATCTCTTGTCTCTGTCTCTCTCTTGCCATCTCACGTAAAAACGGATTTACTTCGTCTTCATTAGCAAGCAACTGGTGGTTAACAGGCTGTGTCTGTGCAGAATCAACACACAAGTGAAGCGAGCTACAGACAGCAAAGGAGCTACGCAATCGCTTCTGACGTAGTTATTATTCACACGTCATGACAATTACGTCTAGTCATGTTTGCGGAAAACCAAAACCATGTTTGTGATGCGTGGCTTTGTGAAGATGGATGCTGTCATAAACTGCACAATGTGCGATTTTTTGTTCAGAAAAACTCCGGTTGGGGGGGGCTTGGGGGTGCATATATAAATATTTCCTGCAACCAATACAAACCATAAATCATATTTGATGTAGTATGAATGTGAACATGATTGTTTGATTAGAAAACACACACACACACACACACACACACACACACACACACACACACACGCACGCACAGAGAGATTGCCTTGGAGAATCTCCAGCAAACAGCACGAACGCAAATAAATCGAGGCCCTCGTGTCGAAAGAAGGTATTGACGCTGTCGTGCGCGCGCGCGCGCGCACACACACACACACACACGCACACACACACACACACACACACACACACACCGCTGATAGCATGGGTAAAAATTAAAGTGAAGAACTCCTGACGTCACAATCTTAATGTTTGTGCAGCCTATCACGTTCGTGATAATAGCTCCATCCTTTTTTCTTCTTTCATTCCCTTTCCATCTCTCTCTCTCTCTCTCTCTCTCTCTCTCCATAACCCCTCCTTTTTATTCTCTTGATTTTCGTGTTCTTTTCCTTTTTTCCCTCCTTACCTTTAACCCTTTGTTCCTCCATTTTCATACATTCATTCATTCTTGTTTTCCTTCTATTGCTTCTTTTTTTTCTTTTCTTTTTTTTTTCCTTCTTCGTCCCTCTCTTCTTTCCTTCTTTCTTGCGTTCTCTGTTGTTGTTTTGTTTGGTTTTGTGTTTGTTTCTTTGTTTGTTTTGTTGTTTTTTCCTTCCCTCTCACCCCTCTTCCATCCGATTATTTTAATTTCTCCTTTCCTGTCTTCTTCTTCATTACTTCTCCGTTTCTTTCTTTCTTTCTCCCTTTCTTTCTTACTTTACTTTCTTTCTCCCTTTCTTTTTTTTACTTTACTTTCTTCTTACTTTACTTTCTTTCTTACTTTCTTTCTCCTTTTCTTTCTTACTTTACTTTCTTTCTCCCTTTTCCTTTCTTTTTTTACTTTACTTTCTTTTTCCCTTTCTTTCTTACTTTACTTTCTTCTTACTTTACTTTCTTTTTTACCTTCTTCCTTACTTTTACTTTCTTCTCCCTTTCTTTCTTTCTCCCTTTCTTTCTTTCTTTCTTTCTTTCTTCCAACGTCTTCCTTTCTTCTTTTGTTTCATCTCTGGCATTCTCCACTCTGCTGACCGATCAAGACTTACTGACAGTTACCCTAAATATGACCGGGAGTAAGGGAGATCGAGAGAGAACTAAAAACAACAACAAAACATAGAGAGTGATTTTTTTTTTTTTTTAATTCCGAGGAAAAGCAAGGGGGGGGGGGGGGGAGATGGAGGAGGAGGAGTGGACAAAGAAGAAGAAAAGAAGAGGTGTTAATAACTACAACGACTGCGACAACAGCAACAGCTTGCGCTTACTTTACTTTCTTCGCCTCAGCGAGTGTGTGCACGCTTGCAGTCTCCCCCCCCCCCCCACTCCCCGGCACCACCCACCCCACCCCCCAACACACACACACACAGACCGGAATTTTTTACTCCACCCCACCCCCCTCCGCTAGACCCCTGAGTGGTCTGGTGGTCTGGGCGCAGGTCATTCGGATGAGACGATAAATCGAGGCCCCGAGATGTAGTGCCCTGTGGCGACGCGCTCTGCTCGGGGTGAGCAGCCCGAATTAATGCAATACAATACAATACAACGCAATGCAATACAATACAATGCAATGCAACACAATATAATGCAATGCAATAGAATACAATGCAATTCAATGCGATGCAATGCCATACAATACAATGCAATATAATAGAATACAGTACAATGCAAGACCATACAATAGAGTAGAATAGAATAGAAAGTATGTTGTGACAAAAATTAATGCAATGCAATACAATGCTATACAATACAATGCAATACAATAGAATATAATGCAATTCAATGCAAAGCAATATCATACAATATAATAGAATTGAATACAATGCAATGCAACAGAGAAGTATGTTGTGACAAAAAAAATAATGCAATGCAATACAATGCAATAGAATATAATGCAATTCAATGCAATACCATACAATACAATGCATTAGAATAGAATACAATGCAATGCAACACAATGCAACAGAGAAGTATGTTGTGACAAAAATAAATGCAATTCAATGCAATACCATACAATACAATGCATTAGAATAGAATACAATGCAATGCAACACAATGCAACAGAGAAGTATGTTGTGACAAAAATAAATGCAATGCAATACAATGCAATGCAATAGAATATAATGCAATTCAACGCAATGCAATATCATACAATACAATGCAATATAATAGAATATAATTCCTTACAATACAATGCAATGCAACACAATGCAACAGAGAAGTATGTTGTGACAAAAATTAATGCAATACAATAGAATAGAATGCAATTCAACACAATGCAATAGAATAGAATAGAATGCAATGCAACACAATACAACACAGCATAACACAACACAATTCAATACAATACACCACACCACACCACAATCCGTCTAATAACACTTCTAGTGAATAGACGTTAAACTAAAGATCCAACACAACAGAGCACATAGCCAGCAGCAGCCTATAAAAGTACCACCGATGACTTATTAACGAACTCACCCCCCCCCCCCCCCCCCCCCCCCTCAATCAAGATGGTCCGGTCCTCAGCTGCAATCCTCAGTGTGCTGATGGCCCAGGGGTAACGTGTCCGCCCAGGAAGCGAGACAATCTGAGCGCGCTGATTCGAGTCACGGCTCAGTCGCCAATATTTTCTCCCGCTCCACTAGACCTTGAGTTGCTCTGGACGCTTAGTCATTCGGATGAGACGATAAACCGAGGTTGCACTTAGCGCACGTAAAAGAACCAACGGCAACAAAAGGGTAGTCCCTGGCAAAATACAGTAGAAAAATCCACTTCGATCGATCGGAAAAACAAATAAAACTTCACGCAGGAAAAAAATACAACAAAAAAAAGGGGGAGGTGCAGCGACGCGCTCTCCCTGTGGAGAGCAGCCTGAATTTCACACTGAAAAATCTGTTGTGACAAACAACCAAACAAACAAACAAAAAATACAAATACGAATACAAATACAAATACAAATACAGTGTGCTGATGCTGATAGGAGGCAGGTACGTCAGTCCGTTCTCTGCTCTGAGGTTATCCTCCCTACCATCTTTCCCTCTAGGTCTGCCAGTGCCACCACACCTCTTCGCCTCCCTCCCTGATGGAGTCCCTTCCTTGCCTGATCGTTCAGTATTACGTATACATCTTGGCACATGGCCCTTCCCACTCCTATCTTCAGTTGCGGGTGCCGGTGTGGTGGTGGTCGAATGGGTTCAGAGCACTGAATTCTCGGCCTCAGTTTCCACGAGTTCGATCCCCCGTCGCACCTGGTGGGTTAGGGGTGGAGAGTTCGTGTGTGTGTGTGTGTGTGTGTGTGTGTGTGTGTGTGTGTCACTTTCCTTTCCTCACCTCACATCATCTCACTTTCCTCACCTCACCTCTCTCTTCTCTCTCTCTCTCCTGCCCTCCCTTCTCTCTCCCTCGTTCTCTCTCTTCTCTCATCTCTCTTACCCACCCTCATCTCTCTCTCGCTCTCCCTCTTCTCTCTCTCTCCCGGCCTCCTCCCCCCACACACCCGCCCCCCCCTCTCTCTCTCCCCTGATCCCTCTCTTTTTCTTCTTATCTCCCTTTCTTTCTTTCTCTTCCCTTGACTTGTAGTAGGTATTAACGTGGCGATAGCCTTGAGATGGCCTCAGTGGTCGGCGAGGCTCTAAGCACCATAATTTGATTTGATTTGATTTCCCCGTTTGCTCACTCCCTCCCTACTCTCTCTGTCTCTGTGTCACTCTGTCTCTGTCTGTCTGTCTGTCTCTCTGTCTGTCTCTCTGTCTCTCTCTCTCTCTCTCTCTCTGTCCAACCATACACACACATACACGCGCGCGCACGCGCACACAGGTTTGGGCGGGAGTGTTTGGGAGGGGGGTTAGAGGAGAGGGTGGTGGTTGGGATTTGCTTTCAGCATCTGCGTTTACGATAACCGGTGCTTGGGTAAGGGTTTGTTCGCTGTTGTTGTTGTTTTTTTTCTCATTCTTAACGTCAAAGGCACCTTGAATTTCGCCTTTGAACTTTTGCAGATCAAAAAGCCCCACTTTTTTTTTCTTTTTTTAACAGTATTTTGATTATTGATTAATCTGGCTGGCTGTGTAAATTTATTTCTCGAATGCTTTGTTTGAACAGGACTACTCTGTTTGACTGATAGGGAAATGGGCAAGCGACGTTGCAACGTGTGTGTGTGTGTGTGTGTGTGTGTGTGTGTGTGTGTGTGTCTGTGTCTGTGAGTGCGTGCGTGCGTGAGAAGCACAGGCAAGGACTAACACACACATACACACGCGCGCGCACACACTCAGGCGAACACACACACAAACACACACACACACACACAGCCAATTGTCAAAACACACACCATTATGGGCTAGTGCCTGTGTTTGAAGGGAGTTATCAACAACAACAACAATGACGGCCACAGAACAAAGGGAAAACATGCAAACTTTGTGTAAATCTGCAGCCCGAAGCCAGTGACGGTTTCTTTGTATTCATGAAGTGTACACACGCAAGGACGCACTGATTTATTAAGGATCATAGTGCACTGTGATAAACAGTTTCTCCGCAGCACTGACTTCTGCGGTCACGTGTACGTTAAATCAAACCTAATGAACTAAACTTTGTGAAAAAAATTTTTTTTTTGTTTTCAATAAATAAATAAGCCCCCAAGTTCGAGATTAGCAATAAAATTACTGTCGTGTATTTGTCTTTCCCATCAATCATGTTAAGTGTATGAGAGTGAATAAGTGCTGCCATTTTCATATTCATTACAACTCTCTCTCTCTCTCTCTCTCTCTCTCTCTCTCTCTCCCCCTCCACACACACACACACACACACACACACACACACACACACACACACACACAGATATATCATTAAAAAGTGTAAAGACTTTGAACTGAAGAAGGACACATACACACACTCAGAGAGAGAGGGGGGGGGGGGAGACGAGTGTGAAACAAACAAGAAGTTTTGACCATTTCATGGTTCAAACCAATTACTATCACCATTCACAACCGTAAAAATCAAGAGATCGGGAAATACCTATCGGGGCACTTTGCGCAGTCAGCAGAGTACTGCCCATCGCTACACGGCTTCGCTAGTCCAATCGTTGTTCACACACACAATAGAACTTTTTTTTTCTCCATTTTTAATACTCAAGGCGGTCGCAAAACTGACACAATACTGGCACCAGAAGACCTGTTTCTGACCCTGCTAGCAATAAAGAAAACAGATCCAAACGTTGTTCACACACACACACACACACACACACACACACAATGGAACTCTTTCTTTAATCATTATACTGAAGGCGGTCGCAAGATTGACACAATACTGGCACCAGAAGACCTGTTTCTGAGCCTTTCTGGCAATAAAGAAAACAGATCCAAACGTTGTTCACACACACACACACACACACACACACACACACACACACACACACACACAATGGAACTCTTTCTTTAATCATTATACTGAAGGCGGTCGCAAGACTGACACAATACTGGCACCAGAAGACCTGTTTCTGACCCTGCTAGCAATAAAGAAAACAGATCCAAACGTTGTTCACACACACACACACACACACACACACACACACACACAATGGAACTCTTTCTTTAATCATTATACTGAAGGCGGTCGCAAGACTGACACAATACTGGCACCAGAAGAGCTGTTTCTGAGCCTTTCTGGCAATAAAGAAAACAGACACTGACACTTCAGAAAGTGAATGGAGGAAAAAACCAAGGATGGTCCAGCCCCAACCCACCAAAAAAACAAACATGAAAGATCTTTTGAGTGTGGAACACAAGAGGACAGATCGCCGGTGCTTTTTAGTAAGGCAAAGTTCCTACCCGCATATCGAATAACTCAATCAGCCTGTACAAGAAAAACAACAACAACAGAACAACAACAGCAACAGAAGACCGCTTCCTTGGCTGAAATCACTACCAAATGAGAGTTAAACTGGCCTAAGCTTTCACAACATAAAAAAAGCAAAACCACCACGAACACAAATCCTTGCACCACGCACGCATGTGAACAGTTTTTGATTCCAGACGGACACACAGACACACAGAAAGACATCCAAAGCGAATTATGCGCACTCACGCTCATAAAGGGAGAATAATAATAATAATAATAATTAAAAAAAAATTTAAAATCTGTCTTTTTGGGAGGGGGGGGGGGGGTCGAATTCATTAAATACCACACCGTCAAGACAAAGGGGTGATCGATAAGATTAAAATAAATAAATAAATAAAAAACGTTACCCAAGCACTGGTTATCATCGTAAACGCAGATGCTGAAAGCAAATCCCAACCACCACCCCCTCCTCTAACCCCCCTCCCAAACACTCCCGCCCCTCCTCCCTTCTCCCCCCCAAACTTGGCATCACCTCATTGCTCTCCCAGGTTCCCCCCCCCCTCCCCACAGCCCCCTAACAAAGACCCCCTCAACCCCTTAACAAAGATCCCCCCCTCCAACAACGACCCCAACTCCCTAACAAAGAGGACAGAAAATGCTCCTTGCCCATATGTCTTTGAGGTAATGAGGGGTAAGACTGTACAGGGGGGGTGGCGGGGAGGAGGGGGATGGGGAGGAGGGAGGGGTCGTGCGTTATGCCCCGCTTTCACTGTCCGTGTCCGACACCATCATCTCTACCAGTGCCCTTCCCCAACCTTTCAGCTCCATGAATATCCACCACCACCCACAAACCGCCCAATCTGATTGTCTGGGCTGTCAGCTGGGGACGGTCATTTAAGGCCATTACCGTGAGACAAGCGACGCTCTGTGTGTGCTGTGGCATGATCCTCTCCTGCAGTCTGTGTGATGATGGACAGGCACAAGTGCAGTAAGCTAGTAGCAGGTGTCCGGCCATGCAATGAAGGGCCGTGGGTTTGCATGAGGCGATCTTTTGCAGCGCTAAGTTTGCTTACAGAGTTAAGAATGCTCCTAGAGTATGTATGGAATTTACCGTGGTGTTAAGAACGTTCTTAAAACGATAAGCAAACTTCACCGCCGGTAAGTTCGATCGTGCAACCCACCCCTGAACTGGTCTGAACGCTCGGTTCCGCGCCGTCTTTTCAACGGACTGGATCGGATGTTGGATCAAGTCCATTACGAATGTCCCTAACGTAGGCTTTGGAACTGGCCTTAAACAAACGCAGAGGCCTTGTAGAATTCGACTTTAAACTTGGGCAGAGATCTAGTAGGAACTGACTTTAAACAAACGCAAAGGTCTAGCACGAACTGACTTTAAACAAACGCAAAGGTCTAGCACGAATTGACGTTAAACAAACGCAGAGGTCTAGCAGGAACTGACTTTAAACAAACGCAGAGGTCTAGCAGGAACTGACTTTAAACAAACGCAGAGGTCTAGCAGGAATTGACTTTAAACAAACGCAGAGGTCTAGTAGGAATTGACTTTAAACAAACGCAGAGGTCTAGTAGGAACTGACGTTAAACAAACGCAGATCGAGGTCCAGTGGGTGATGGCGCCCGACTAGGAAGCGATTGTCCACGGGTTCGAATCCCATAATTATACGGATCGGGGTGTTTTACTCCCAACCCCTCAGCCACCCCCACCCCTTCCCCCTCCACTAGACCTTTAATGGTGGCTGGGCGCTAGCCACTCACGATGAGACGATAAACCGAGGTCCCGTGTACAGCATGCACTTGCATGGCACGCGTAAAAGAATCCACGGCAACAAAAGGGCTGTCCCTGATGAAAGAATGTAGGAAAACCTGTTCATGATGGCGCTCAAGTACAAGCACCGCAACACCCCATGGCTCCTAACTATCACCTACTTCCCAGAAAGACACAAAACCCAGTCTGAGGACGAAAGACGGAGAAAAGATGACTGGCGATGACACAACAAAAAAAGATGCGATCAACAAGTTACACACACACACGCAACGCAACGCAACGCAACGCAACGCAACGCATGCACGCACACAAAAGCAGACCTGAGGCAAAACTGACGACAGAAAAACGGCGAAAGGCACTTTCCTATTTTCTGGAACTTTTTTTTTTTTATGCATTCCAGTGCTGTGCTGTCGCAACGAGAGATTTTATCATGTGAAACACTGAGAGAAAGAGAGAGAGAGAGAGAGAGAGAGAGAGAGAGAGAGAGAGAGAGAGAACGAATGAGACAGATACACACAGACAGAGAGAGAAAAACCTCTTCAAAAGGAGCTGCCCACCGCCCTATCCCCCTAACTCATCCCCGCACCATCCCCAGAGCCCCCACCCCCAACCCCCAACCCCCTCTCAAGCAGCCACGTGATCCCATAATAACCCCATTTCCACCCTCAACTTCCAGCCAGACCAAAAAAAAAAAAAAAAAGGTTTCCCAGTTACAGTCAGGGCAAAGCGACAGAAGACGGAGGAAGATGAGGGAAGAGAGCGGGAAGAAGACGAGTCACTAACTGACTAATCTCCAGGACTTGATCAGTGCTCCGTGCAACCAGACCAGAGCCAGCCAGAAACATTGAGTGAGTGAGTGAGTGAGGGGGCCCCTGGGGGGGGGGGGTGGGGGGGGCCCTGGCAGCAATTAACCGCAGTCCCCACAAAGTACCCACGGGGGAGACACGCCAGAGAGGGACGTCAGTGGCTGGTGGCTAACCGGCCGCTGCACAAAACCTGTACCAAAAATAGCAGGGAAGAGGTTATCTGACGGAGCTGTCGCAGAACAAGGCCCTACAGGCCTGTGTTGGTGGAGGTAATTCTGTCGCGAACAGAACAGCACGTAGGGAGGGTTTTGCAGGCGCGCTTTCGTGGTGGACTTTTCGTCGCTGGCAGAGCGAGAAGTAGGTCATATGACGTCATGGGCAGCCCGCACCACCGTAACTGGCTTCTCTGAGTTTGCACTGCCTT
>NC_134897.1:31985446-31990446 GCF_041734735.1 Babylonia areolata | reverse complement strand
AAAGAAGCGAACACACACACACACACACACACACACACACACACACACACACACACAACCACCCAGCACCCACCACACTCGACCAAAAAACACCGCCGCATCAATCCCGGCCTTGACCGACATTTACTGCCGAGATCTTTCATCTGCAGACAAAGAGACAGGACTTCGGCATTGAGAAGGAAGTCCACACGCATCTAAACAGGCTCTGAAGCCTGCACACACACACACACACACACACACACACACACACAAAACCAACAAAAAGAACAAACCCGTCTTATGGTAAATCTCCCACGTAATGCAGGAAGCAAGGAGAAGATGAAGCAGGCAGAAGAAGAGATGGGATGGAAGGACAACATCTCAAGAGTGGATGGACAGGTCTAAACCCTGTGTGAAACAATGCAGTCAGAAGGACAGACAACTGCGAGGGATGGAGGAGGCTGGCTGCCAAAGGTGTGGTGGTGCTCCCACGATCTCCGACACCCCGGAGAGAGAGAGAGAAAGAGAGAGAGAGAGAGAATATGCCTCGGCTAGCCGCCGGATATAAGTAAATTAGCGGGACGACGGGAACCGCTTTGCAGTGAGGAACGCTGGAGCCAGACCCATCATCACCACCAATCATCCTCATCAGAGCTGCGCTGACCCGCGAAACAGGAAGGAAGGGTGGAATGGACAAATGGGAGTGACGGCCAAGTGTGATAACGCGTCCGCCTAGGAAGCGAAGAATTCCAACAGGGGCACACAAGTACGGGATCGAACTGCGCGCTCGCCAGAACCTTCCACACTCGCCAGCATAATGTCTGCACCATATGAGTGCAATGGCTTACACATATGAGTATTTGCAATACTCTCTCTTCTACCGAGCTTTGTATAACGAGGGAAAACTTCGCGATAGGCTGCCCGCGAGCGAGGATCGCCGTTTGCGCGGTGCTGGTGGCCGAGTAACCAAGGTCCAGCCTGTGTCATTGGGTGTCCGACCTCCCAGCATGCATCGCAGCCCCCCGTACATATTGAGCCTACCTTGTAAGATTTGGGGCTTTCAATTACTATTCTCCTTCTCTGCTAGACCTTGGGCGGTATGCAGGTGTTGACGTTCGTCAATCGAATGAAACGAGATCACAATACAATACAATACACAAACTTTATTGTCTATACTTTTGGTACAGAGATTTTCCTATTTGGCAGCAGCACGTGTTCAATATAAAAAGAAAACAACAAACATATAAAACGAAGGAAAAAATAGAAAGATTAACTTTAAATGGCACCTAACAGAAATAGCTATATACAAATTATACAGATTACTGAAATTCACATGTCTCTCCATTTCAGTCAGCCAAGCCGCATTGCACATCTTTCCACGCCACTCACACACACTCTCTCTCTCTCCTCTCTCTCTCTCTCACACAGACACAGAGAGAGAGAGAGAGAGAGAGAGAGGGAGTATGTAACTACAAAGACCATAGTTCATTTTAAAATCAAATATCACCAGACTAAAAATTAAATCAATAAACAGCACTTCCGTAGTTCAAACGAGGTCCCACGCGCAGCATGCACTCAGCGCGTGGCAAAGAACTCACGGGAAATAAAACGACTGTACCTGGAAAAAGAGGAGAAAAAAACTATGACAGGAAAACACACATATTTACAGGAAGGAAAAAAAAAAGAAGAAAGAAAATTAGGTAGCTCTATACTGTGGCGACGCGCTCTCCAAGGGGAGAACAGTCCGAATTTCACAATACAATACAATACAATACAATACTGTCCGAATTTCACAATACAATACAATACAGCCCGAATTTCACAATACAACACAACCCGAATTTCGCAGTACAATATAATGCAACACAATGCAATACTCCCCGAATTTCACAATACAATACTGCCCGAATTTCACAATACAATACAACCCGAATTTCGCAGTGCAATATAATACAACACAATACAATGCTGCCCGAATTTCACAATACAATAGAATACAATAAGATGCAACCCGAATTTCACAATACAATACACTGCACTATATGCAATACAATACAATACAAGACAATACAAAACTCTGGATACTCTCCATACCCCCCACTGTAAATGACACCATGCAGAGACCGCTCGTCACACTGCTACGTTCTGTGGTCATTCACCAGCAGCAGACAGCAAGAGAGAGAGACAGAGAGACATGAAACGCAGGACATGGCGAGTCTGTCTCCTTTTTTATTTTTTATTTTTTTATATTTTTTTTTTTTAACAGGACTGGCGACGTACAAGTCTCTCTCTCTCTCTCTCTCTCTCTCTCTCTCTCTCTCTCTCTCTCTTACCGATTTATTCACTGGTTTACTCATTCATTTGTTCGTTTACACACACACACACACACACACACACACACACACACACACACACACACACATACACACACACGCACACACACACACACACACACACACACATAACACACACACACACACACACACACACACACACACACACACACACACACACACATTAATGATGATAAATAAGCAAATAAATGTAAAACATGCAGGCACAAGTTCACAGACACACACACACACACACACACACACACACACACACATGCATAACAGATATGCAACCAGCACCCAACACAAGGAGGACAAAGGAGACGAACAAGAAAGACACCGAGAGACGGCGACGAAATGGATGACAAGAAGGAGAAGAAAGAAAGAAAGAAAGAAAGAAAGAAAGAAAGAAAGAAAGAAAAGAAAGAAAGAAAGAAAGAAAGATCAACAACAAGAAGCGTCCGGAGAGAGATGAAAACGGAGTAAACCACCCCCACCACAATCAGGAAGATGATAAAATATCCCAACGACGCCCAGGGCTGGCAACGGTTGCAAATTTTCTGAAGAGAATGAGACGAAGAAGAAGAAGGAACAACAAGAAGAAAAAGAAGAAGGAAGAAGAAGAAGGAACAAGAAGAAGAAGAAAAAGAAGAAGAACAAGAAGAAGAAGGAAGAAGAACAAGAAGAAAAAGAAGAAGAAGAAGAAGAAGAAGGAACAAGAAGAAGAAGAAAAAGAAGAAGAAGAAGGAAGAAGAACAAGAAGAAGAAAAAGAAGAAGAAGAAGAAGAAGGAAGAAGAACAAGAAGAAGAAAAAGAAGAACAAGAAGAAGGAAGGAGGAGGAAAGAAGAAGGAACAAGAAGAAGGAAGAAGGAACAAGAAGAAGAAGAAGGAAGAAGAACAAGAAGAAGGAACAAGCAGAAGAACAAGAAGAAGAAGGAACAAGAAGAAGAAGGAACAAGAAGGAGGAGGAACAAGAAGGAAGGAGAAAGAAGAAGAACAAAGAAGGAAGAAGGAGGAGAAGAAGAAGCAGGAAAAGAAGAAGAAGAAGAAGACAAGGAGAGCAAACAGTACAAGAATTCCACGAGAAAGAAGATATTGGAGGAAGAGGAGGAGACAAACAACAAAATGGGGGAGCGGGGGGTGGGGGGTTGGACAAGAGGAAGAGGAGGATGAAAAAGAGGACGAAAAGGAGTGGGAAGCGGAGGAGGAGGAGGATGAAGAAAAGAAGAAGGAGATCAACAACAACAACAGGAAAAAAAAACAATGACAACAACAAAGACGGGAAGGGGAAGAAGGTGAGGGGGAAAAAAACCCAAAAAAAAAATGACAAAGACGAAGACGACGAGGATGAAGACGACGACAGAGACGGAGACGGCAACAAGGACGTCACAGCCACAATGATAAGAAGACCACCAACGTCAACAACAACAACAACAACAACAACAGCAACATCAACAACAACAACAACAACACAAAAATAAACAAAGAAAACAAAAACAGAAATGAACAGGAAGGGATAGCAAAAAGGACATCACCACCAGCACCAGCACCACCACCACCAGCACCTCCACAGACGACAAGGAAATAAAGTATCCCACGCACGTTCAAAGCAAGCATGGAAACGTGCATTTTGCAACTCTACCTCCCCCCCCCCCCCCCCCCCCCCCACCCCCCCTTCTACCCCAACGTTTCACGTGGTAATGAGGGTGAAGGGTAGGGGGAGTGGGCGTGGATGGGTTGGCTGGGGAGCGGGGGGTTGGGGTGGGTGGGTGGGAGAGGGGGATTTGTGGGGTGTGAGGGGGGGGGGGTTAGGAGACTGCGGATGCCACTCCTTGATCTTCTGTAAGACGTCTGTCGTGTTATTTACCACCCTCGGAATCACTTTGTCCCCGTTAACACGCACGCATGCACGCATGCAAGCACACACGCACGGACACAGAACACACACACACACACACACACACACACACACACACACACACACACATTAAACAGATCAGCAGGTGCACACACCATTCAAGATTCCAAAAATATGCGGGCCCGCATGCACGAACGTTTGCACAGAGATGCACAGAGTGAACGAGAGACAGAGAGAGAGAGGGACGGACAGCCACAGAACGAGAGGGAATGACGGAGAGAGAGAGATGCAAAACAGGCACACATGACAGACAAAGACAGGAATAAATTCACAGAGAGAGAGAGAGAGAGAGAGAGAGAGAGAGAGAGAGAGAGAGAGAGAGAGAGAATGATAAGACACAACAAGACAGATATACACAAAGATGCAAACATAGTTATAGAGAGAACTCAGGATACGCAGTTCTGCTTTTACCTCGGCCTTGGCCCAAAACAAAAAAAAAAAAAAAAGGCGGCATACGAACAGCACGCCAGTGGGTGATGAACTCCTTTGTTTCAACAACAGGCTAGGAACGGGGTTAATCTTGTTTATGATTCCAAGCCATTATTGTCAAGACATCTTCTTTTCTTCTTTTTTTTCCTTAAAAAAACAAACAAACAACAACAACAACAACAAACAAAACAACAACAACAACAATGAAGCAGTAACCCAAATACAGATGCTACTCCGTCCCGTGCATTTCTGAACCATTGAAGCTTTCAGGAAAGTTTCACTTTCTCAAGGAGGCGTCACTGCGTTCGGACAAATCCATACACGCTACACCACATCTGTT
>NC_134897.1:31965446-31980446 GCF_041734735.1 Babylonia areolata | reverse complement strand
ATTGTTCTAATGTCAAGTGCATGTGCTTTAGTAACCTGACAATTAAGCATATAATTTTTGACTGTAGCTTGATGAAGCCTTATGTACACGAAAGTGTGTCTTCACAAGTGACTAAGAACGTTGATATTTTTTACTTTTTGCATTCATTATCAGTTGTTTCGCTTGTCAGTTTAACTTCTCTTTTACGAAGTCCTTTGAGTACTTTCCTGTAATTGTGTTTAGATTTTTTTTTTTTTCAAATTTCACCCTTATTTCACCCTCATTTGCCCAGTTTCCCCCAACCCTCCATTCATTCACAACTCCCACCCCTTCTAACCGATAATACTCAAATGTAGTCATAAATACTTTAACAAACTGTCTTCAATCCCCGATATGTCTGACGGGACAATAAACAAAGCTCCTCCTCCTCCTAAGTAGCTCGGCTGTCCCATGATGGTCGTGGTACACAGGCAGGCAGCGGAGAAAAGCCAGCGTGTCTGGCTCGCTTCCCGTCCGGACAATACAAGCCGTCATGCGTACTGTGCTGGGCATGCCATCGCATTTCAGTCGGACAGAGAGGCGGGTCTTTTCGGTGATTACGTCCTTTTTTTTCTTCTTTTTTTTCTTTCAAACTACCCCCCTCTGTCGATTATCCCCCCCCCCCCCCTCCGGGGGTCATTCAAGGTATGCCAAGAATGACCCTGGAGATCATTAGTGGAAAGTCAAGATCGACATACACACCCGCGCCCCCCGCCTCGCATCCCCCCCTTCCCCCCCGCTCCATCCCCCTCCCCACACCCAACTCCCAGTCGGAAATTACCCGTTTTGCACTTTTTCATAATCAAGCTATTGAAAAAGAAAGAGGGTCATTCTCGACTAGCCTTTACTGATACCATTCCCCCCACCCCCATCCCCCCTCACCTCTCCATTATAATTTAACGGAACCAAAACGCGGGGAAGTTCTGCTTTGATAGCTTGTATCGATTCTGACTAGGCCAAATTTACACATGGGGATCATTTCACGGTGGCCTAAAATGACCTCCATATCCCTTACGATGGGGTAAGGGGGGCAGCGGGGGGGTAGTTCTAACCAGTCAAAAGTACCCCCCCCCCCCCCCACACACACACACACATCCCCGGGGGGTAATTCCAGGTTGATGGACTACATAATGCCCAGAGCTAGCCAGATTTTACGCCAGGGTGTAAAAAAAAAAATTATAAAAAAAAGAAAAACAAATTAAATGGGGGGGGGGGGAGAGAAGCTATCCCTGTCCCTGTCTGTCTTGCATAATTAAACTTATCTCGTTGATGCCATCAGCGAGTCCAGAAGGTTTGACTGTCGGAATCCGCTTCTCTGTCTGCAAAAAGAATTCAAGTGGGGGGAAAGCGTATAAATGTCATAGCAGTAATGCACACCGTTTACCGATGTTAATGTTCGACTTGAGCGCTCTGTACATCCCACCCCGTTTATGGACTATGGCCCACAAAACCATCTCAGTCAGTCTGATCTCCATCTCTCCCTCTCTTCTGTGTGTGTGTGGGTGCGCGCGCGCGTGTGTGTGCGCGTGCGCGCGTGTGTGTATATGTGTGTGTGTGTGTGTGTGCGGGTGTGGGTGTGGGTGGGTGTGCGTGTGCGTGTATGTATGTGTGTTTTACCTCGGGGACCTTACATTAAAAATTATACGTTCTGACTTGTCTCTATCTCTAGCTTGCTCGTTCGCTCACTATTTTCTAGAAAAAAAAAGTGTTTTCTCTAATTTAAAGTCGAAGCTGATTTTGACTTTGTGAGTACCTCTCTCATCCTCCATTTCACCCTTCTCCATTTATTTGTTAATGTATACCATTTTATCCCCCCCTCTCTCTCTCTCTCTCTCTCTCTCTCTCTCTCTCTCTCGTCTTTACTTCTCTTCGTCTGTCTTTCTGTTTTTTTCTCTCTCTCTTCACCCCCACGCCCCCCCACCCCCTCTCTCTCGTCTTTACCTCTGTCTCTCTCTCTCTTGTCTTTACCTCTGTCTGTCTGTCTGTCTGTCTCTCTCTCTCTCTCTTACCCTACCTTAAATATATATATATATATATATATATTCCCCTGTTATAACCCCATCAGCGAAGTTACAAGATGTAGAATGTCACACAGAGACAAGTCTCCATCGCTCACTCGCCGTTGTCGAGCCCCCCACCCCAACCTCCGCCCATTGACGAAGGGTAAAATACATCAGACGCAGTCAATACGGTCCTATAATACCTCTACAGTCTCCCTTGGCGGTCACGGCTCCAGAGAAGGACGCTTTCTCAGCCTGGATCCGCGAATGATTATCATTGTTGTCGTCAGACGGGGCTGGGTCGGTTTGAAGACGTGTGAAACCAGAGTCAGGCAAAACCATCGGTTCTCTACCAGCCGCCGTGGCGAAGTGGTTAGCGTCGCGGACTGATGGCTGGGAGGACGCGGGTTCGAATCCCAGCGGAGGTGGGTTTTTCGGCCCGTGGTCGGCTCCTACCCAGAGGTGAGAGTGTTGTGAGCTTAAGTGGGAAGACTGGGACCACACGGTCGAGTGTCACCCACTTCAAGGATGCGTCTTTGGGTGTGTTGCTCTAATTACCTGACCAACACTGCAAGTGTCTGTATCTCTCGGGCCTGGTTAACGCCGGGATATCATTATGACAGGAAGCGTATACAGCCTTGTCATGCAGTCCCAAACCAAAATGGACCTCCATAGCAACATCGTTATCGACATCGTCATCCTCCTCCTCCATCATATATAAACAAAACAGTCTCAAAGTCTGTGGCCTTTCATGCCCTGCTCTCATGGTGACCTCAGTTTCGATACCCCTCCACTTCTGTGCTTGGGGTGAGTGCATGCTGTTGTTTGCGGGACGTGGTGGCGGTCTCCACTCTGGGAGGGACGCTCACTCAGTCTGGCTCCGCGACTAAGCCATCATTGTCGTTAGTATGGGGCTTAGTAGGTGGTGTCCTAAGTATGTTGAATCAGAACAGGCACCACTGAACACCACCGAAGTGAATCAGCAGCAGTGCGGGGTCATCTCCGGTGTGTGGCCTCCTGGCGACCTAACATCTATGGTTCCCTGTGGACTGCCGACGCTGGAACTGTGACGGACGAACCCGGGTGTGGCCGTGCATGGGGAAATCTAAATGAGCGGCGTCGGAGTAATGCCACTGAAATGGCGCAGATGATGGGGCAGAAAAAAAAAATCGATTCTCCTGAATATCCCTTACCAACAACAACAGTGAAGAAACGCAAATTGAAGTGGTACACCCCTGAAAATGGAGTATGGCCAAAAAAACGGTCATACACGTAAAAGCCCACTCGTGTACATACGAGTGAACGGTGGGAGTTGCAGCCCACGAACGAAGAAGAAGAAGAAGTGGTATGTATGGGCACGTCTCACGATCTAGCAGGACTTACGCCAAGACAATTCCTACAAGGCACAGCGCAGCGCAAGGAAGAAGATAGGAGAGGAAGACAGAAGAAAAAAAAAGAGAGAGAGACAGGACAATATCACAGAATGGACAGGGCCGGAGACGAAGCGATGCGCCTCGGGAGACGAGACACGGGGAGAATGGAGAGGGCTGGTTGCCACGTACATCACTGGTGCCCCTATGGTCGTGAGACTGGAGGATAGAGGAAGGAGGAGGAAGAGGAGAAGAAGATGGAGGAGGAGGAGGACGGGGTGGGAAGAAAGGACAGGCGGAGCAGAAGAAGAAGGAGGAGGAGGAGGAGGAGGAGTAGAAAAAGGAGGAGGAGGAGAAGAAAAAGGAGGAGGAGGTGGAGGAGGAAAAAGAAGATGGAAGAGGTGGAGGAGGGAAGGAGAGGAAAAAGAAGAAAGAGGAGGAGGAGGATGAAAAAGGAGGAGGAGGAGGTGGTGGAGCAGGGAAGAAGAGGAAGAAGGAGGAGGAGAGGAGGAAGAGGACGGAGAAAAAGGAGGAGGAAGAGGGGAAGGAGGAGGAGGGAAAAGAGGAGTAGAAGGAGATGGAGGAGAAGGAGGAGGAGGAGGGGAGAAGAAGGAGAAAAAACGAAGCAGAAGGGAGGCCTGGCAGCAGGGTGTCCTGTGCATGTTCAATCGGAGTGGGCAGCACCGAAAACCGTCTGACACACTCAGAAACAGCGCGGGGTGTGCTCTGAAAGGGTGGCCTTCAGGCCGATGAACAGGAATAGATAGATAGAAAGATCCGATGTGTAAAATTGTGTTGGACAGTGGACAAAAATGTCCGCAGAATATGTACTATGTATACCCCGTGTCCGTCTTCCATGTATGTCCGATGTCTTTTTTTTTTTTTTGTCTTTTTTTTTAACATTTCTTTTTCTTTATTTTTCATGCATTAATCTGATGTGATGTATTCTATCTGTATCATTTAGTATCGTGTTTTTGTGCATTGTAAAAAAAAAAAATAAAAAAATTAAAAAAAAGAAAAAAAGAAAGAAAGAAAAAAAAGAAGAAAATACAAACCTCCTTGCTGTTATGTTTTTTGTTGTTTTTTTTTTTTGTTTTTTTTTTTTTTTGCTGTTGTTGTTTTTCTATACACGGCATTTGAGAGAGCTTGAAGGTGGAGATCTCTCTTAGTGATTCATATTTCGTTCAATGTCATATCTTGGATTCGTAATAAAACTCTGAACGTATATTCAGTATATTTTGCTGTTCTGAAACATTCAGCGTTTGAGAAACAGCCGGCTTTTTATTTTTTTCATTAAAAAAAAAAATCTTTGTATAAAACGTGCAGTTTGAAAATTATACAAGAGTATGTTATGTTTATACTCTGCACGTGCCCTCAACTGTTACATCAAAACATCCAGTGTTTTGAGAAAATTAGCTCGCATTTTGATTAATAAAGAAATCTGAGTCGAGATCGTGATGTTGGAAAATTATACGAGAGTATACTTGATGTTTTCGTCACGAACCGTAACTGTGCAAGACGGCTGGTTCAAAACCGATGTTTTCATGTCTGAAGCTACTCGTTATTTTTAGAATTTTTATAATTATTATTTTTTTTTTTTTTTTGTACCCCCACACTATTTCTGCCTTTGTAAAAAAAACCTTTCCCCATTTCCTCTCCCTTTCCCCTCGCCCCTCCTCCCCCCGCCTCCGTCCACACCCCCCTCCCCTCCCCCTCTCCTCCGTCCCCCCACCCCCACCCTCCCACCTGTCCCCAATTCTTCCCGTCCGCCACTTTCGCCCAACCCCTAACCACCCTTCTCCCCTCACTCCATCCCATCCGCCTCATATTCCCACGAAAGCCATCATTGTAAACAGCATCATATGGCGGTTTTCTGTGAGTCCTTATAAGTGCAACATGATCTCTGACAGCGGTGATAATTAAAAGGGGTAGGAGGCTAACGGGAAGAAGAGGAGGAGGAGGGGAGGAGAAGAAGAAGAAGAACCAGTTAGCGGATACCAGTTTGTCTCTGCAGTCATGGCCAGGTTTATTGATCAAGCATGCGATTGTCTGTTTTTGTCATTGTTTTTTTTTCCCCCGCCCCTGGAATATTCGCCCCACATTTCCAGGAAAAAAAAAAGCAACAAGCAAACAACAGCAACACATGAAAAGAATATCAGGTTTGTTTTGGAAATTCAAGTCTTTCGGGTTCCATTTTTATTTTGTTAAATTATAAAGCTTTGTTTGGAACTGATATTCAAACACATACAGACGCGCGTGCGCGCGCGCACACACACGCACAGGGAGTGATGGCTTAGAGGTAACGCGTCCGCCTAGGAAGCGAGAGATTCTGTGAACGGTGGTTCGAATCACGGCTCAGCCGCCGATATTTTCTCCCCCTCCACTAGACCTTGAGTGGTGGTCTGGACGTTAGTCATTCGGATGAGACGATAAACCAAGGTCCCGTGTGCAGCATGCACTTAGCGCACGTAAAAGAACCCACGGCAACAAAAGGGTTGTTCCTGGCAAAATTTTGTAGAAAAATCCACTTTGATAGGAAAAACAAATAAAACGTTTCGAGGTCAGGGAATTGACGCAGTGAAAATGATATTCCGTGTGTTTGGCTGTTTTGGTCATGATTTTGTTTGAGACTTTTTTTTTCTTTTTTTTTTTTTTTGCTCCCATTTATTTGCTTATTTATTTGCGTTCCTTCCAGGTAAGCTTTCAAGTTTTTTTTGTTTTTTTGTTTTTTTGTTGTTGTTGTTGTTGTTGTTGAAAAATGTATGCTGAATATCCATGGATTTCAAAGGCATCTGAACACTCTTTTTGAAACGTGCGTGTGAATGACTGGTGCGAAAGCGCTTTGATTTTTCTCTGCACAAGATTCAACGCTATATAATAATAATAATAATAATCTCTAAAAACATTGTGAACTTCTGAAGGACGCAATGAAAGAAAGCACTGTGACTTCTGACAATCACCACCCTCGACGTTGGCATCGCTGATGTTTTCTATTTTTCCTTTCAGTTTGTTTTTGTTTTGTTTTTACTCTTCCCTCTTTCCTCCATTCTGATAAACAAATGCGTTCGTCAGTAAACCTTTTTCAGTGTTAAGTTTTGAGTCTTTTCCTTCTTTATTTTCCTTCTTTGCTCTGTGTGTGTGTATGTGTGCGTGTGTGTGTGTGTGTGTGTGTGTGTGTGAAAGAACTCAGAACTCAGAACTCATTTAATTGTCGTAAAACCATCATAGGAATTATGGACACTATAAACTAAACACAACAAGCAAACAAAAGCAATAAGTTGTGAGCACATGCAGGATATTCCATAAGACATAGTTATGGACTGCGAACTTTAAAGCATTCATATATGTATTTTGCCAGTTCTGGTTGGAAATAATTTTGTGGCAAGAGAGAACTCGGCCTTTGGATTATTTTGTGTTGCCAGTGCCATCTGGCCAATGATTCGAAGATGGAATTAACAGTCACAAGTAGGCGAGATCTCAAATGTGTGTGTGTGTGTGTGTGTGTGTGTGTGTGTGTGTGTGTGTGTGTGTGTGTGTGTGTGTGTGTGTTGTTGTTGTTGTTGTTGTTGCTGTTGTTTGTTTTTTGTTGTTGTTTTTCACATGGTTCCTTTTCTAGTCCGTGTCTGTTGAACTGCATCTCTCTCTCTTTCTCTGTCTCCTTCCCTCCACCCCCTCCCTCTCTCTCTATTGTAGCATAATGCCGATGCACTTTCTATTTTTCCTTTCATTTTTTTACTCTTGCCTCTTTCCTCCATTGTCAGGAAACCATTTTCAGTCTTGAGTTTCGAATCTTTTCCTTCTTTATTTTTCTTCTTTTCTGTTTATCTTTTTTTTCCCCCCTTGTTGTTGTTGTTGTTTTGTTTTTGTTTGTTATTTCTTGTTGTTGTTTCTCACTCCTTTTCCTATTCTCGTCTGTGTCTGTTGAACTGCATCTCTCTCTCTCTCTCTCTCTCTCTCTCTCTCTCCCTCTCTCTTTCCCTCTCTCTCTCTGTATTTTGTCATAATGCCGATGTACATTAAATCACTTCCGAAGTCTGAGCGCTCTGTGTGTGTGTGTGTGTGTGTGTGTGTGTGTGTGTTGTGGCATAATGCCGATGTACATTATATCACTTCCGAGCGCTCTCTCTCTCTCTCTCTCCCCTCCCTCTCTCTCTCTCTCCTCCCACCCCCCCACCATTTCAATCTTCTCCCCCCCCACCCACCCACCCCCAATCCCTCACGCACCATCCCCTAACATCATCAGTCTTCCCTCCATCCATCCATCCATCCATTCCTCTGGACACAACGTATCGTTTTACCTTTCCTCTCGAAACCAGCCGAGAGACGGGGGGAATAGGCGTGAGGAGTGGGGTGGGTGTGAGACGGGGGAAGGGGGAGAGCGGGAGTGGGGTGGGAGACGGGGGAAGGGGGAGAGCGGGAGTGGGGTGGGTGTGAGACGGGGGAAGGGGGAGAGCGGGAGTGGGGTGGGTGTGAGACGGCGGAAGGGGGAGAGCGGGAGTGGGGTGGGTGTGAGACGGGGGAAGGGGAAGAGCGGGAGTGGGGTGGGTGTGAGACGGGGGAAGGGGGAGAGCGGGAGTGGGGTGGGTGGGAGACGGCGGAAGGGGGAGAGCGGGAGTGGGGTGGGTGTGAGACGGGGGAAGGGGGAGAGCGGGAGTGGGGTGGGTGTGAGACGGGGGAAGGGGGAGAGCGGGAGTTGGGTGGGAGACGGCGGAAGGGGGAGAGCGGGAGTGGGGTAGGTGTGAGACGGCGGAAGGGGGAGAGCGGGAGTGGGGTGGGTGTGAGACGGGGGAAGGGGGAGAGCGGGAGTGGGATGGGGAAAGGGGGAGAGCGGGAGTGGGATGGGAGACGGGGGAAGGGGGAGAGCGGGAGTGGGATGGGAGACGGGGGAAGGGGGAGAGCGGGAGTGGGATGGGAGACGGGGGAAGGGGGAGAGCGGGAGTAGGATGGGAGACGGGGGAAGGGGGAGAGCGGGAGTGGGATGGGAGACGGGGGAAGGGGGAGAGCGGGAGTGGGATGGGAGACGGGGGAAGGGGGAGAGCGGGAGTGGGGTGTGAGACGGGGGAAGGGGGAGAGCGGGAGTAGGATGGGAGACGGGGGAAGGGGGAGAGCGGGAGTGGGATGGGAGACGGGGGAAGGGGGAGAGCGGGAGTGGGATGGGAGACGGGGGAAGGGGGAGAGCGGGAGTGGGGTGGGAGGGAGACGGGGGAAGGGGGAGAGCGGGGGCGGGGTGGGCGGGAGGAGGAGTCGACAGCAATACGCGATGGACACAGCAGAGAGACTGTAGTAAATAAACAGCTTTTTTTTCCAATCTCCATCCAGGAGGCCCGCCACACACAAAGCACCCAAACCACCAAACATAAATCAATCAGTTCAAATCAAATCAAATTAAGAAAAAAGAAACGATTGATAATAAAAAAAATAAAAAAAAGGAAGGGGTGGGGGTGGGGGTGCGGGAGAAGCGCGTCAAGACAAGGCAAGGCAAATGCTTATTTCCTGGTACCGCCCCCCGCCCCCACCTCCCCCCCATGGTGGTATCACATACAGTTGTCTTTTTACACATACCGTACAAACAAACAAACAAACAAACAAACCAAAAAAAAAAGAGTGAGATCAAAAGAAGAAAAAGAAAACAAAAACAAAAAAAAAGCCATTCGAGCGAGCGAGCGAGCAAAGAATAGGTGGGTTTGGTGGACAGACTGGGTGATCGAGTAAATAAGGACAGGTCAGGATAAAATAGATGTCTGAAGAAACTGAAAATAAAATAAAATAAAATAAACAAAAAAAAAAAAGGAATGCAACACAGCTGTCGCACAATTGTGTTACGGATGCCTTTTTTTTCTTCTTTCTTTCTTTTTTTCTTTTTTAATTTTTTTTTCTTTTTACTTATATTTGTTCGGATTTGTTCAGTCAGTTGACTGGCATGAGTTATCTATTTGTTTGTTTTTTGTGTGTGTGTTTGTTTGTTTTTAGAGAGAAAAGTAGGAATCGCGCGTGTTTTATGCAGCGTCACTCCTGCAGGTGACAGCGGACGAAGGAAAGATCTTTTTTTGTTTTGTTTTGTTTTTTAATAAAAATAAAAATAAAAAATTTTAAAAAAGCTATACACGTATGTTTTCTCTGAACTGAAATGAAAAGGGGTCAAATACCGAACAAAAGAAAGAGAAAAAAAAAAAACCACAATCAAGAAAGAACGGATAAAATAAAGAAAGACAGGATTTGGAAGCAGAAGGGGAAAAAAAGAAGAATTTTTTTATATAAAGAATTAAGGAGGGGGAAAAAAGCAAGAAAAAAGCAAGCAAGAAAGAAAAGAAACAAAAGAATCACAACGAAGAGGGTTATAACTAAAAGATCTGGGTTGCATGAACTTGGACAATCAAACAATCTAGTGTCTCCGAAACGGGTCACACAGGACGTTACCAGATTCTGTGACAGGTGAAATGGCCGGTCGTGAGTTTTGGGGGGTTTTTTTTTTTCAGCCCATCTGGCTAGAAAGACTCCACTAGGCTTTCTCAAAATTTGCATCCTGCGCTTTTATTCGTATATCTAATTCTAATGTATGAACTCCTGCCAGCATTTCGATGTTGTCGGGGCTTTGTTTCATTGTTTTGCTTTGTTATTTTTGTTTGTTTGTTTGTTTGTGTGTGTGCGTGTGCGTGTGTGTGTATGTGTGTGTGCGTGTGTGTGCGTGCGTGTGTGTGTGTGTGTGTGTGTGTGTGTGTGTGTGTGTGTGTGTGTGTGTGTGTGTGTGTGTGTGTGTTGTTTTTGCATTGTTTTTGTCTGTTTTTGTTCTTTATTCTATCTCTTTTTTTTTCGTATCTAAAAATATTTCCCATTTGCTCTTCTGTTTTCCCCCTGAATGTTAATGTTTAATGCTTATTCTGCTTTCTATCATTATCAATGTATGTATGCCATAATGTAAATTTTGAATAAGATATTAGAAGAAAAAGACTTCATGAATTGACCACACTGTGCTGAACGGGAATCTAACTTAATTAACACTGCAGTATGGACATCATGGAAATACTGCGTCCGGGGGAAAAAAAAAAAAAGTCTGAAAACTATACTTGATATTCGTCTGAGGACATAACCCAAATTTCATATCAAAAAGACGAGAACATGGCATCTACAAAGACATTAGTTTTCTTCAGTTTAACGTCTATTCACTTTAAGTGTTTTTAGACGGAAAGGAGTAAAGTAGTGTATAAAGGAAAGGGAATGCATGTGAATATTAGTGTAAAAAAAATGTGTTCATGTTATGTATCAGAGGAAAAGTATATTATAAGAAAAATTCTAAAGACATTAGTACTTCCCCCCATATGTTCAATAACAATGGACAGATAACTCTAGCTCTGAATACCCTATATTCTGAAACTCTTGTTTCGTAAAAACGCCTGCTGTTTCATAGCATTTGTTACTGCATGATGAAGCAAGCCGCTCTGTTTCATTACTTCTTGGTGTGTCTTCAACATATCATGGTTTGGTTTTTGATTATTTAGTCCGACGGGCGCAATAGCCGAGTGGTTAAAGCGTTGGACTGTCAATCTCAGGGTCCCGGGTTCGAATCACGGTGACGGCGCCTGGTGGGTGAAGGGTGGAGATTTTTACGATCTCCCAGGTCAACATATGTGCAGACCTGCTAGTGCCTGAACCCCCTCCGTGTGTATACGCAAGCAGAAGATCAAATACGCACGTTAAAGATCCTGTAATCCATGTCAGCGTTCGGTGGATTATGGAAACAAGAACATACCCAGCATACACCCCCCCGAAAACGGAGTATGGCTGCCTACATGGCGGGGTAAAAAACGGTCATACACGTAAAAGCCCACTCGTGTGCATACGAGTGAACGTGGGAGTTGCAGCCCATGAACGCAGAAGAAGAAGAAGAAGAAGATTATTTAGTCCAATCATTGTCACGTTTTTGTGTGCGACGGACTGACTACACAGACTTTGAGATAAAGTGGCGCGAGCGAGTGACGAGACTGTGGATGCACAATCAACACTCAAAGGGATGAATCAAGGTGTGTTCTGTAGTCTTGTGTTGTGCTGTGCTGTGCTGTGCTGTGCTGTGCTGTGCTGTGCTGTGTTGTGCTGTGCTGTGCTGTGCTGTGCTGTGCTGTGTTGTGCTGTGCTGTGCTGTGCTGTGCTGTGCTGCGTTGTGCTGTGCTGTCCTGTGCTGCGTTGTGCTGTGCTGTGCTGTGCTGTGCTGTGCTGTGCTGCGTTGTGCTGTGCTGTGCTGTGCTGTGCTGTGCTGTCCTGTGCTGCGTTGTGCTGTGCTGTGCTGTGCTGTGCTGTGCTGTGCTGTATCCCTTTTTCTGTTTTATGGATTTGAATTGTCGGGAAAGAAAATCGTTGTGAGATGATGATACTAAATTAATAAAAAATATTTTTAAAAAATAATAATAAAAACAGAATCGCATTGACGACTTTTTCCACAGAACACGCTTTTCTTCGATGGTTCTCTGGAGAAGAAACATAATCTGTAAAACCGAATATGAATCATATATATCTATATTGCGATGCCACTAACAAGATAATTCAAGATAGTTATTAGCTTTCCTTTTCAACTTTAATAACAAGACGTTTCGATTTTAAGACCAGGGATTTATGTGAATGCGGATTCTCCAGCAATGCCATTCATCCAGGCTTCTAAAATAATCAGCAAAAAGCTTGTGTGCATGAGTCTTTTTTTTTTTTTTTGTCTTTTTTTTTCTTTTTCTTTTTTTTTGGGGGGGGGGGGGTCTTTTTTGTTTGTTTGTTTGTTTGTTTGTTTGTTGCTGTTTTTTTTAAATTTATTTATCCAAATTGATTTGTTTTGTCGTCAGCTATTTGTTTCCTTCCTTCTTTCTTTTAACATCAATCTGTCATTTTCACATTATGGATGCGTCATGATAACAAATTCCGTTGCAAAGCCGGATGATTATAGTTTTCAAACCCTTTCTTTTCCTGTGCCTTTTTTCTCAGTAATCTGTAGATGTTCTAGAATTCTGATGCACAGATCGATCATAGAAATATAAACAGCAAAGAGAGGTTCGTCTGTATGGGAACTCACGCATAGCCAGCCAAACATCCCCTAGCAGCCAGCCAAACATCCCCTAACAGCCAGCCAAACATCCCCTAACAGCCAGCCAAACATCCCCTAACAGCCAGCCAAACATCCCCTAGCAGACAGCCAAACATCCCCTAGCAGACAGCCAAACACCCCTAGCAGACAGCCAAACATCACCTAGCAGACAGCCAAACACCCCCTAGCAGACAGCCAAACATCCCCTGGCAGACAGCCAAACATCCCCTAGCAGACAGCCAAACATCACCTAGCAGACAGCCAAACATCACCTAGCAGAAGAGCCAAACATCTCCTAACAGCCATCTAAACACCCCTAACAGCCATCCAACAGCCATCCAAACACGCCCTAACAGCCAGCTAAATATCCCCTTGTAGCCAGCCAATCACCCCCTGGTAGCCAGCTAAACACTCTAACAGCCAGCTAAACACCCCCAACAGCCAGCCAAACATCCCCAAACATCCGCTATCACAAACTAGTTGTGTATTCAATTGATCCTAAAACGAGATGCAGTCCCACGACGGATGACCAAACACGAGTACTGAACACTGAATTAATAAGATCGACAAATAAACTCCAAACATATAGCCCCCTTCTTAAACCCATCGCAGTGAAAATGGCACGGCTCGCACACACACACACACACACACACACACACACACACACACACACGCACGCACGCACGCACACACACACACACACACACACACACACACACACACACACACACTACAAAAAAGAAAAGAAAAAAAAGAGACAGTAGAATTTTAAACGGGTAAAAAAAAAAAAATTAAAAAAAAGTAATAAGAAAAAAAATTGTCAGCGGCTATGGGAATTTACCAAATTCCCTCATACGCACGCACAACGAAATCTAGCCAGTCAAACATTCGGACAAAACACTTTAAAAAAAAAATAATAATAATAATAAAAAGATTCTGCCATAAACGAAAAACGTAACCTCCTTCAATCCCGTCCACCTCAGACAAGTTAACTTGCGCTCTGCCGGGCACTGGGTTGGGGAAGGGGGGAGGAGGGGGGAGGGGGTCTGGGGTGGAGGAGGGACGAGGAAGAAGGAAGCGAGGGGTGGGGGGTGGGAGAGGGGTGTGTGTGTGGGGGGGGGGGGGGGGCTGAGGGTGAGGGGATCTCGAGACATTTTCCCTGAAGATGTGCGAGAGTGGGGCGAATATCTGACGGAGCATTCCTGGTCACGGCCTGTCATCGTCGTGACCGAGACGGAGACAGACAGACAGACAGACAGACAGACAGGGCGGGGAGACAGACAGACGCTCCAGAGAGACAGAAAGACAGACACGTAAACAGGCAAGCTATAGCAGGCAGACAGATAGTATCAGCATCAGTAGCTCAGGTAACTCAAGGAGGCGAGGCGTCACTGCGTTCGGACAAATCCATATACGCTACACCACATCTGCTAAGCAGATGCCTGACCAGCAGCGTAACCCAACGCGCTTAGTCAGAACTTGAGAAAAAAATGAATATATATATATATATATATATATACATACATACATACATACATACATACACACACACACACACACACACACACACACACACACATATATATATATATATATATATATATGATAGAAATAATAATGAAATAAAATTAATATATAAATAGATGAATAGATTTTTTTTATAATTTAACCAGATAGAATACCAGGTCCACATGCCATCTAGCAGACAGACAGACAGGTAAACAGGCAAGTTAGTAGACAGGCAGGCAGGTAAACAGGCAAGTTAGCAGACAGACAGACAGGTAAACAGGCAAGTTAGCAGACAGACAGACAGGTAAACAGGCAAGTTAGCAGACAGACAGACAGGTAAACAGACAAGTTAGCAGACAGGCAGGCAGGTAAACAGGCAAGTTAGCAGACAGACAGACAGGTAAACAGACAAGTTAGCAGACAGGCAGGCAGGTAAACAGGCAAGTTAGCAGACAGACAGGTAAACAGACAAATTAGCAGACAGAAAGACAGGTAAACAGGCAAGTCAGCAGGCAGAGACAGACAGACAGGTAAACAGGCAAGTTAGCAGACAGACAGACAGGTAAACAGACAAGTTAGCAGACAGACAGACAGGTAAACAGGCAAGTTAGCAGACAGACAGACAGGTACACAGGCAAGCTAGCAGACAGACAGGTAAACAGGCAAGTTAGCAGACAGACAGACAGGTAAACAGGCAAGTTAGCAGACAGACAGACAGGTAAACAGGCAAGCTAGCAGACAGACAGACAAACAGACAGGTAAACAGGCAAGTTAGCAGACAGACACAGATACACAGACAAGCTAGCAGACAGACAGACAGGTAAACAGGCAAGTTAGCAGACAGACAGACAGGTAAACAGGCAAGTTAGCAGACAGACAGACAGGTAAACAGGCAAGTTAGCAGACAGACAGACAGGTAAACAGGCAAGTTAGCAGACAGACAGACAGGTAAACAGGCAAGTTAGCAGACAGACAGACAGACAGGTACACAGGCAAGCTAGCAGACAGACAGACAGGTAAACAGGCAAGTTAGCAGACAGAC
>NC_134897.1:31937946-31952946 GCF_041734735.1 Babylonia areolata | reverse complement strand
TGTGTGTGTGTGTGTGTGTGTGTGTGTGTGTTGGGGGGCGGGGGCTGTAGGAGGAAGAGGGTGTGTGCGTGCGTGCGCGTGCCTGTCTGTAGCTCTGTGTGTTGTGTGTGTGTGTGTGTGTGTGTGTGTGTGTGTGTGTGTGTGTTAGCCCGTGTGTGTGTGTATGTGTGTGTGTATGTTGGGGGTCGGGGGTTGTCGGAGAAAGAGGGTGGGTGCGTGCGTGCGTGCGTACGTGCGTGTGCGTGTCTGTATCTGTATGTGTGTGCGAGCGTCCTTGTGTGTGCGTGTCTTTGTATGTATGTGTGTGTGTGTGTGTGTGTGTGTGTGTGTGTATGCGTGCGTACATGTGTGCGTGCGTGTGTGTGTTTGTATATACCTCTGTGTGAGTGTGTGTGTGTGTGTGTGTGTGTGTTTCTGTCTGTGTTTTTCATGAAGATAAACATCATGCTGATAATAAGAAAATAAATAAATAAATAAATAAATACACACGAAGAACAAAATGTGGGTCTATCAGATCATCAATGCCCTCTCTTTTCGGCTGGGACAGTTATCGACTTTCCGTCACTTTCACGACACACTTGCCTTTTCTTTCCTCAGAACCCTAATTTGGTTTGACTCTTGCGGTCTATTTTGGTAAAACATAATCATCTTTTTATCCTTTTTTTTTAGCTTTCCATCGCAGCTTGTACTACTGTCACGTATGGAAAGTAATGATGACGTTAAAGCATATGCTAACAATAATAACAACGAAAAAATAAATTAAAAAATTAAAAAATGCGAACAAGGAAATGTCTGATCAACATTTCTGTTTCTCTCTTTTCGAGACGGGGAGCGTGTGCTCGTGTGTGATAGTGTGTGTGTGTGTGTGTGTGTGTGTGTGTGTGTGTGTGTGTGTGTGTGTGTGTGTGTGTCTGTGTGTGTGTCTGTGTGTGTCTGTGCGTGTGTGTGAGATAGTGTGTGTGTGTTAATGTGTGTGTGCGTGTGTGTGTGTGTGTCTTTGTGTGCGCGCATGCATGTGTGTGTGAGAGAGAGAGTGAGTGAGTGTGTATATGTGTGTGTGAGTGCGCGCATGCGTGTGCGTTATGTGCGTGTATGTGTGTGTATGTGTGTGTGTGTGTGACCAGGAAAAACACCCTCCATCTGGCGACATGCATGTCTGAACCGTCACTGCATAACAAATCACGATGCGCGTTTCTGGCTCCAAGACGGGAGGGGAGGGGAACTGGGACAATCCAGACAATGTGCAAACTATACAGGTGGACGGAGGAGAAAATACGACGGAGCCCTGACCACCCACACAGACTGTTCGTTGTGCGTGCAAACCGAATCCTGCAAGGGACTTCGCGCCAAGTGAGCAACGACTGGCAGCCTAGCAGTACCAGTGAGCGAGTCACCCCCACCAGAGAGTGGTCAATCCTTATCACCCACCACCACAGCACTTCCAACAAACTTCTGCTGGAGCACAAGATACACACAACGCTCCTTCTTCACCTGCACCATAAAATATCACTCGAGTGCTGTCATGTTACCACCATTCGTTCATTCTCAAACGGCGGAACATACACGGAAGTGAAGGAACAGGAGCAGGCGCGAGCGCAGTAAAAGACGGATAAAGAAAGAAAGATAAGGAGAAAGAAATGAAGGAATGAAGAAAGAAAGGAATGAAGAAGAAAGGAAGGAAGGAAGAAAGAAGACAGAAATACACAAAAAGGAAGAAACAACCGATGAGGCAGGAGATGATTTTAGTCTGACAGAGACAGAGAGACATGGAAGGGGACGGAGAGAGAGAGGGGGGGGCGGGGAAAGGAGAGAGAAACACACAGAGAGAGACATGGAAGGAGAGAGAGAGAGAGAGAAAGAGAGAGAGAGAGCGGGGAAGGAGAGAAAGAGAGAGAGAGAGAGAGAGAGAGAGAGAGAGAGAGAGAGCGGGGAAGGAGAGAAAGAGAGAGAGAGACAGCGGGGAAGGAGGCAGGGAGAGAAAAAGAGCGGGGAAGGAGAGAAAGAGAGAGAGAAAGAGGGAGAGAGAGAGAGAGAGAAAGAGCGGGGAAGGAGAGAGAGAAAGAGAGAGAGAGCGGGGAAGGAGAAAGAGAGAGAGAGCGGGAAATGAGAGAGAGAGACAGAAAGAGAGAGTGGGGAATGAGAGAGAGCGAGACACACACACACACACACACACACACACACACACACACACACACAAACAAACAAACAACACACGCGCACACCCACACCCACACACACACACACACACACACACACACAGAGGCAGAGAGACAGAGGGATATCATTAACTGATAAACAGAGACAGAGACAGACAGACAGACAGACAGACAGGGAGATGGGTGGTTAGCTGGCTTCCTGGATCTTTGCCTGCCTGCTTTGATGCCGAATGTTTATTACAAAACATGTTTACCTTGACCAACACACTCACACACACACAGAGAGAGAGAGAGAGAGAGAGAGAGAGAGAGAGAGAGTAGACAAGACAACATGAACAGCTGCAACAGCTTTCATTCACACATTCAAGACGAAAAGGACGGCATCCATGAGCTGGACAGAGCGGCACAGGTCACAATCTTCAGACTGCGGACGGGACACTGTCAGCTCCTCTCCCACCTGTACCTTCTGAAGATATCAAATACTGACCAATGCCCTTGTGGCACAGGCCCGCAGACCTCTCCCAAATCCTGCAGTCCTGCCCCACCTTCGACGCTCTAAGACGCCAGGCATGGCCCAGCCCGGTGGAGCTCCAAGAGAAACTCTGGGGACCGGTTGGGTCCCTGAGACGGACCGCGGACTTCGCTCTCCTGACCGGACTGAAAATCTAGCGTGGCCAGGGAATGCGGAAGAAGACGAAGAAGATGAAGAAGAATTCAGACATTCACATCTTGTTTTAAAAGTTTCCCTCGTGTTTTTAAAACGTCCTACCTAACACAAAGGATAACCTGTGTAGAAAGATACGTTGCAAATCTTCATGGACATCCCCGCCTTCGGTAGCAGCAGTTGGTTAGCACTGGACGTCCCGGAGTAACGAAGACACACCCTTCCCCACCACTCCACCACCCCCACTCCACCCTGTCCCTCAATGCCCTCTCCCAAAACCCAACCCCTCCACGCGATAAGTTTTGGCTATTCGTTAGCGGCGGATAGCATGCGAATATTGGCTCCTTCCCCCGCTCTCTCTCTCTCTCTCTCTCTCTCTCTCTCTCTCTCTTTCCCCGCAAACGACCAAGTCCTTGTCTTTTCTCCATTCCCCCCTTCCACTGCACCCCCTACCCTCCCGTTCTGCACCGAGCGAACAAAAAGCGAAGTGCCCAAAGTGCAAAGTGCCTAAACTTCCATTTTCTTCGCAGGGGTCGGTCAAGTCCAGTCTATATCAAGCACTGCCCGCGACAATGACCGATTGCCGAAAATGACTTCTCAAAGGGCGCGCTGATCTCATAACAATCCCGCACTGCAAGGGATTTGGAATGAAAATGGATGAGCGATGAGGATTGTCGCTTTCTTTCCAAGTTTCCGTCTCGCCGTTAACGAAGGGTTAGATGAGGTGGTCTGACCACAACACACGCGCGCGCACGCTCACACACACACACACACACACACACACACACACGCACACACAACACACACACACACACACAACAACAAAAAACAAACAAAAAAAACACCTCGCACGCACGCAAACATACACACACACACACACAGACATGGACACACACACACACACACACACCAACCACCCCTCACCCCCTTCACACACACACACACACACACACACACACACACACACACACTAAATTGCGATTATTACCTTGGTCTGGATGACAGGGTTAATGGAGTTGATATTATCTCATGCAAATGATTGGGTTTCCGTTTCTCTGAAACCCATTTCCTTCCCAACCTGGACAAGTTGAAAATAAACCCTGATCCATAAGATATGGAGCAGCTAAAATAAATAGCCTCTATCGGAAGATGAAAAGAAATGCTTGTAAGCTTAGAAAAAGAAAAAAATAGAACAAACACTTTCTTGTTTTCATCTTTACATCACACACACACACACACATGCGCGCTCGCCTACGCGTAAATATACACACGCGCGTGTCAGTGCGCACGTACACACCGACACATGCATTCGTGCAGAGGCATATTTTCAGACTTAGTGCACGTGTATGATCCCACGTACGCAGGCAAAGACGCATGTCCGCACGCGAACACGCACACACACAAACAGAACGAAGAGAGACAGACAGACAGACACACAGAGACAGCGACAGAGAGACAGAGACAGACAGAGACAGAGATCGACAGACAGACAGAGACTGAGAGAGAGACGGGTTATGAGAGACAAAGTCACAGAGAGAGAAACAGAGAGAGACAGGGGCAAGGTCAGAGACTGAGACACAGACAGAGACACAGAGACAGAGAATCCTGTACAGAAATGAACCAGAGAAAGAATGATGAATGAAGTGAGGGGGGTGGGGGGAGTCAACCACCACTACCACCAACAAAAACCCAAAGGAAAAATCTGATGATCAGGGGTGAAAAGTTCATCCAAGCAGCAGTCTGTTGTGCGATATAAATTCTCTTCTTTGACAGTGTCTATCCCACCTGTGTATATCATGTATGCTGATACGAAACCTGATCACTTTGTGATAAACACACAAAAAAAAGCAAACTCACTACTTGACCACTATCACGCTGTGATCATAATGAAATATCGCCACACACTGCGCAAAACTTTTTTTTTCTTTTTTCCCCCTCAACAGATTGGATTCTCGGGTAGATTTTGAACGTTGAAATCATCGGATAGCCGTTTGTGAGGCTTTACGTTCTTTCAAACTGGAAGAAAATACATTTTCTCTAACCGCATAACGCTTCATTCGAAACCTAACCCTCCCCAACCACCTCCTCCCCCAAACACACACACACACACCCACACCCATCCCCCCTGCCCCCACCCGCTCTCCTCCCTCTCTCTCTCTTCCACAATACACACTCCTCATCCCCAGTTAGTAAATCTGGCCAATATGCTACTCATTCGCACTGTTGATGATCAATCATGATATCGTGTGCAGAGTACATTGCTGTGCACTGACGGTAAGACAGATGCAGTTTACTTCATGAAATTCTGAAGGCTGGTTGGAAATCGCAAGACTGTAGACTACGGGCGGAACATAGGTGTTGTCTTTCTGGCACAAAATGGGGATTTGTTTACAGCTGTGTGACTCTCGAGCAAAGAGGCGAGATTGCAGTGGCTCTTAGTGCTGCTGAGCCAGTGCTGCAGCCTTGAAGGCAAGTTAGCCTTTGGGGGCCGCCCCAAACTCAAACTGTCCTGAAGAGCGAGAGAGAGAGGGGATATTTAACTTGGGCAAAACACTCTCAACTATTATCAAATTATTGCCCGTATAGTTAGGGCAGCTGTTGCCTCCACTTGTGGTCATAGTCGGAGACGATTTTCATACCATTGCACTGCTCTTTAGGGAGAGTGCTTTGAGTTTCACCCAGAGCCAAGTGAAGCAAAGTGGTTATTGGAGCTGTTCCTATTGCTGCTGCTTCTACCGTTGTTGTTGCTGCTGCTGCTGCTGCTGCTCTTCTTCTTCTTTTTGTTGCTACCCCGTTAATGAAAAACAATTCTTAAGGCATCGCTCGATGATGAAAATGTGCCCGCCTTCTGAATACTTATTTGTGAAAGGTCTAGACTAACGATCTCCGCCCTGTCTCTATCTATCTGTCTCTCTCTCTCTCTCTCTCTCTCTCTGGTTTGACATGGAATGCAGAGGTACAAGCGTGTCGTCAGACGTGCGCTCTCCCGTTTACCTACTGGGGAGAGAAAAGTCACGGTATCGCATATCGTGAACACAGAGCTCGTTACCAGTCACTTCTAGAAGAAGAAAAAAACTATCAGAATTCCTCTTACGCGATTCTTTACTAAAGAACAGAAATGACAGCCAGGCTTTTTGGTCTACAGTAAAATCAGTCAAACGTAAAAGTGAAACACAACCTGACATTCCAATTGTCACCTGGAAAAAATTATTTTCAGCGAATTTTAAGTCCGCAGAACAACTTGGACATTGTTGATGACCATGTCCAACAATTGGCAGAAAATAAAAATGACGAAGTAATATTTCCAGTAGATACTGAAGATGATGTAGTAGTTCAGGATCTTGATGGTGAGATAAGTCTTGAGGAAGTTAAAAGTGCGATTCATAGACTAAAATGAGGAAAAGTGGTTGGTCTTGATGATGTAGGGGGTGCATCAGAAAATATAACTGTGCCTTTTTTAACCAAGTTATTTAACAACATTTTTGATAGTGGTTACTTCCCTTCAAACTGGACACGCTCAGTCATAATTCTATTGCTGAAAAAGGGTGATGCGAACAATCCAGAGAATTACAGGTATTTCTTTCCTGAGCATCGTAAGCAAAGTATTCACATCAATTTTGAATAAAAGATTATATGACTGGGCTGGAAGGGAAGGGAAAACTGTAGAAGAGCAAGCTGGTTTTAGGAAGAAATACTCCACAATTGCTCATATTTTTACTCTGTGTAATATGATGCAAAAATGTCTCTATGGCACGAAGGAGAGCAAACTACACATCGCATTCATTGATCACATGAAAGCTTTTGATTCAGTTAAGCGTGATAGTTTGTGGGCAGTGCTTCAAAAGATAAAAACGTCAACTAAAATGACCCGCATGCTCAAAGGAATGTATAGCTCCGCACAGTCCTGTGTTCGCTGGGGTCCTGTTATATCAGAATTCTTTGACTGCCCGGCTGGAGTAAAACAAGGCTGTTTGTTATCTCCCTTGCTATTTTCAATCTTGATTTCGTAAGTTGCTGATGAGCTTAATAAAAATGGAAAACATGGTTTTCAGTTCATACCTGGTTTACAAGAAACATTTTCCCTGTTGTTTGCAGATGACATTGTTTTATTTCTTCAACTCCAGTTGGATTACAAAATCAACTGAACAATTGCTTTATTTCTTAAACTCCAGTTGGATTACAAAATCAACTGAACAATCTTGAAAAAGCAACAAAAACTCTTGGACAAAAAGTAAATCTGAGCAAACCGAAAATAATGATTTGTAGAAATTATGATCATTTGTCAAAAGCTGAAAAATCGTTTTATTATGGTGAATAAACTGAAAATGTAAACAGTCATCAATACTTAGGTTTCCTATTGACTACCAAACTATCTTTTCTTTCTGCATTACAAGAATATGTGGGCAAAGCAAAAGGCAGGGTGGTCGAAATCATGCGTACAATGTGGAAACTTGGGAGCATGGATAGAATTGTGTTCTTTAAACTGTTTGATGCACAAGTGAAACCCATATTGTTGTATGCATCAGAATTATGGGGAACTGTACGTTTTAAAACACTAGAATCAGTTCATTTATTTGCATGTAAACGATTTTTGAATGTATGCACCAAAACGCCGAACGCAATGGTATACGGTGAAACAGGTAAGTATCCTCTGTACATTGATAGCTGCATTAGCGCACTACGATACTGGTTTAAACTGCAACAGATGCCCATAACGAGAATTCCAAAACAAGTGTATATTATGAGTGTGAACAAGATGACCAGCTGCCAAAATGATTATTCAAGATATTGGGCGTCTACAACAAAGCGCTATTTAGATGTTTATGGATTTTCTGAAGTTTGGTTTAATGGTGGTGAAGGAAACGAGAAAGCTTTCCTTAAAACATTTCAACAACGAATGGTGGACTGTTCTAAACAAGACTGATCAAACAAATTTCATAGTAGTAATCGTTAGGAAACATACCGTTCCTTTAAATCATTGTTGCAGCCAGAAAAATATTTATTTGATCTTACCATTTCCAAATTCAGGTCGTCTTTCATTAGATTCGGATTTGGAGTAAATGAACTTAATAAGCGTAATAAGGATAGCCTGAAAGACTGTACCTTTTGTGGAGGGTACGAAGACGAAATTCATGTACTGACAATTTGTCCACAATATGATATGAGAAAGAAATACCAATCTAAGCATATACAAAATTTAAGGATTCCCATATTACCCCACTTACTTCAAAATGTCAACAGCACTGTGTCAAGAGATGTAGCAATGTTTATTTTTTATGCGTTAAAACAGAGAGCAGAAAGCGTTCAGTCTTAGATGAAATATGTGTATATAAATTACCCTTACTTATTTAGTTTTGTTATGAGTTTATTCTTTCTAACATTTTGTTGCTCATCCAACTCAAATTAATTTTGGTTTTCATATGTGTGTGTGTGTGTGTGTGTGTGTGTGTGTGTGTACAACACGTGCATTTATATGTATACAGGTCGGTAGCCTTACATTAACTCTTTCCATACGAACGGCGAAAGAGACGACGTTAACAGCGTTTCAGCCCAATTACCATCATCAAAATATTGCAAGCGGAAGGCTCTTATACTGAAGACGTGAATGTTGACAAAGAATACCACAATTCTGACGACGGAAGCTAAAGGTTGGGTCATTCAGACACCCTCTGGACATCCGAGGGGTCTGTGTAGAGGAGAAGAGAGGACTGGCCGTACTGAGTGAGTTAAAACAGTTCTGAGTGTTCTCTCTCTCTCTCTCTCTCTCTCTCTCTCTCTCTCCCTCCCTCCCTCCCTCCCTCCCTCCCTCCCTCTCTCTCTCTCTCTTCTACGGGAGCAATAAAAAGTGAAGTTCCTCAAGGATCAGTTTTAGGGCCGCTTCTATTCTGCATATTTATCAATGATCTTCCTTTGTCTTTATCAGACTCCAGAATCTCGTGTGACCTTTTTGCAGATGACACTTCCCTTCATTCCAGTGCTGTCAGCGTTGCCTCAGTTCAGAATTCTCTTCAAACGGGCTTAAATGATGTTTCTAAATGGTGCAAATCCAACTGTATGACACTTCATCCCCAAAAAACAAAGAGTATGATTATCACGTCAAGACAAAAGCACCAAGAAAATCCCCTTGTTCTCACCCTGAATGTCGATGATACCTCCATAGATCAAGTTCGCGAGCACCGCGTCTTGGGAGTCATAATTGATGAAGAACTGAAATGGCAAGCTCACATTGATTCTGTCTGTAAAAGGTTGGCACGCAGTCTGTTCTTACTCAATCAGCTCAGACCATTACATAAACAGTGAAGCTCGCAAAATGTTCTTCCACGCTCACTGTCTTTCTCACGTCAACTATGCATCTGTTGTCTGGAGCTGTGCTGCAGATGTTCATCTTAAGAAACTGAATTCTCTCCACAAGAGAGCAGCCAGATTAATTCTACCAGATCACTCACTGTCAACGTTAGAAAAGCAAGCCAGATTAAATATCCTTCCACTTCAAAACCAGCTAGAATTCAACAAAGCATTACTCATGTACAAAACACACAATAACTTGGCACCGCAATATCTCCAACACCTGCTAACACGAGCTTCATGCCGATACGGCTCTAACAAATACATTTTGCCACGTACCCGAATTGATTTGTTCAAAACTAGTTTTGCATTTTCGGGTGCATCCCTGTGGAACTCCCTTCCTTTGCACATACAAACGGGCAGTTCTCTTCCTATTTTCAAATCAAGTCTGCATAAACATCTTCACCCCTTCCAACAGTAAATAACTCTGATCTTTAAATTACTGTAGACAGTAACAAAGGGGTCAGTTATGTCTTATTTTTTTGTATCAGTCATTTATGCTGTTGTTGTTCCTCCCTTGCTTTCTCATTTCATCGTGTTTTGTTTTGCTCTCTCTCTCTCTCTCTCTCTCTCTCTCTCTGTCTCTCTTTTTTTTTCTTTTTTCTTCTCTCGTTCTGTTTCTTATGCATGCATAATCTATTCATTTCGTTCTATCATTATCGTGACAAGTGTTCAAGTAATATTGGTGATGGTAGTAGTCACTGTAGTATGCTGCACTTGCCACACATAGATTTCAGAGACAGTAACAATACTGTACCTTATCTATCTATCTCTCTGTGACTCACTGTCATATCCATCTATGAATCTTAGTGTATGGGGGAGTGAGGGGGCGCTGTCAGTGTGTGTGCGCGCGCGTGTGTGTATGTATGTGTGTGCGCTCGCACGCGAGCGTCAGTGTGTGTATGCATGTGTGTGCACGGATGTGGGTGTGTGTGGAGGGCCGAGGGGTGTTTTCTTCATTATGTATACAGTTCTGCATGAAAACCTTTTCCTTTCATTTATGTGTGTGCTATTTGTAATAGATGTAGATTAGCAAGGACAGATTGGAAGAATAGGCAATGCCTAAAATCTTAATCCTTGAATAAAAACGTTTTGAGTTCTGAGTTCTGAGTTCTCTCTCTCTCTCTCTCTCTCTCTCTCTCTCTCACGGATCACAAAGTTCAATGCCCGATACAGATCTCATATAACCTCGGACTGACATTATCTTTTCATTTAATGTTTAGAAATGGAACTGAGGTACACTTTTTTTTTTTAACTGAACAAAATATCGCTGTCACGTAATGGAACCGGGGTACAGTGATTAACTGTACAAAATACCGTTGTCAAGTACAAAAAACATCACCTTCATTCACATTCATTTCTTCTTGTTGGTCTTGCACTCTGAACGCATCATATTTCTCCTCCTTGCGCTGCCATCGTCATTCCAGCTCTCCGTCTCTCTGTCTCCATCTCTGTCTCTCTTCCTCTCTCTCTCTCTTCACTCACCACCCCCACCCCCCAACCCACCTCCTTTCCATACGGTCTTTCACCTCATATCTCTCAATCGTGATATTGTTTCTTCTTCGCCATATAAACTACAGAATAACATACAAGCCAGAAGCTCCCTCTACTCCTTTCGTCATTAATGTTTCTTCTACCCTCCTCAAACATCGATCAAGAACGTCAGTTCAACACGCTGTTAACATCATGGAAATGCCATGATACTCTTTTACCTTCTTCTTCATCCTGTGTTGACTACAGGGATTACTGCTGTCAGAAGGAAAAAAAAAATAAAAGTTAGAACACGGGTTTCAATTAAATAAAGAAAAACAAAACAGAATGGGGGTGGGGGGGAGTAGGACGGGCGTAAGTATGGTACAAATGAAGACTGGAAAGAAGCAAAGAAGATAAAAAAAAAATTTAAAAACCTTTTCTTTTAACAGGCGCATTGAAACAAACCTGGACACTTCCTCCAAAGGGAAGCTCCGGGCTTGGCCTTATACATTTCAACAATGTTATCAAACATACAAAGTCAGTGGTGGGAAAATTTAAAAAAGAAAAAGAAAAAAAAGAGTATATCAATCTCTGTAAATCCCTACCAAGGGACATTTTTTCTCGGTTTTAACGCTTGATACCATTACACACACACACACACACACACACACACACACACATATATATATATATATATATATATATATATATATATATATATATATATATATATCATCACCAATGTTCAAAGGACCTGCATCGTTGGCCACAATGAGGGGTAACCAACGGCCGCGGAATTAGTTTATTATCATTTGAAAAAACATAATATATCTTTTTATTTTTATAAACTAAATAAAAGAAAAGAAGGGGGGGGGGGACAAGCAAAGAAACGCAGGAAGGAAGAACACGAAAGAGACAGGCTGGGTGGGGCGAAGAAGAAGAAGATGAAGAAAAATATAAAGAAACTAAGAAAGAAAAGAATAAAAGAATAGAAAGACAGACAGAACTGAACAGAAAGCAAGAAGAGTGAGAAAAACGAAAACGAATCAAAGGAAAAAAAAAAAAGAGGAAAGCAAGAAAATGAAAGTAAAAAGCAAGCAAAAATAAAAATAAAAAAAGAAGAAGAAAGAAAGAAAGAAAGAAACAACAACAGCTGCACCCTCACAAGCAAACAAAAGGGGAGAAGCCTTGAAAACGACCAGACCCCAAACGGTCATTGGGCAACATCGACAAAATCTCAAGAACCAGCTCAACAGGAAACGAAGAAAACTGGAAGAGGAAGTGCAACAACGGAAGAGGAAGTACGTCAGCACATTAGAGCGTTGATTAGCTTAGCTCACTTAACCTAACCCCTTTCTCGTGCCCTGTGGCATAAAGCCTCCACAAGATCGAGATTTCCACTGATGCCTGTCTTGTAGTGCGTCAGCAAGCTTTCCTCCCCGCTCCCCCCCCCCCCCACGCCCCCCCCCCCCCCAACCCCCTGACCTCCCCCCCCCCCCCGACCCCCCCACCCCACCCACTCCCTCAGTAAAAAGCCATTCTCCTTCATTTATATTCTCAATCGTTCCGCGCGCCATGAAGCACAACCTAGCCTTGCAGTCATACCGTTTATTACTACACCCACAGAAATGCCCATGCCCCACTCATTAGCACTGGGAAAAGTGCAAACCAGAGGACTTGAAAATGGAGTCAATGAGCTTCCCTTCGTGTCTCATTCCGAACACTCCTTCTCAACCATCATCACTGAATCGGTCAACACGAACAACACGCGCGGTCCGGCGCTCCGGAAACTCATTTCCGCTGGGCAAGTCAGTAAGACTAGCTTGAATCCTGTGCCCTCCGTTACTCGACTCGTTATTAATGGGATGGTCACCGATGTCAGCTTAGTTAATTAAATCCCACGATCGCGTGGTCGGGCTCAAAATCAGCGGATGGAAAAAGAATCGCTAGTTGTTGTTATTGTTGTTGCTGCTGCTGCTGCTGCTGTTGCTGCTATGTTGTTGCTTGTTTGGTGGTGTTTCTATTTGTTTGTTGTTGTTGTTGCTACTGCTGCTGCTGCTGTTTAGGGTGGGGTGTTCAAAAAGCACGAGCTTTTTCTGTTGCACATGTTAAAGGCAAAAGTATCGTCACATACAACATAATCATATCTGCACAAAAAACTGAAACTAATCGTACACAAATTGCACCACAGCAGCGTAACAAAAGTTCACGGCTATCAATGCTTGGCACCACGTGTGGTATGTCGTCTTGCTTCCATCGCCGTGCCCATTCCACTGAGGGTTCTTACGATATTAATCTACTGTGTTGAAAAACGAAGGCAAAGAAGAATCAGAAGGGGTGGGGACAAAAGAAGAAGAAGAAGATGATGATGATGAAGAGGAAGAAAAAGAAGGAGGAGGAAGAGGAGGAGGAAGAAGAGTGAAGAAGAACAGCAGCAGCAGCAGCAGAAAAGCAGACAGACAGCGTCATTCAGCACGACTTCTTTCTTACACTACGTGATGGCGCGATGACATTTCCCAGTGGTCATACGTAGAATTGTCACATTATTCCATATTCCATCGCACCCGACCTTATCGTTGTCAGCCATTCACAGCCATGGCGACACCTGATGGGACAATCATTCGCCACGCTGATACCTGACAACCAGCCAGTCATTCATTGGAGAAGGCGGCAGTGGGGGGGGCCGTATGCGGGTTGGGTAAAGTTGGGGCGGGTAGGTGTAGCAATTCGATTGTCATGATACAGGTTGAATGACGAATTGTGAGGTGACCGCTGAGGGGCCGTGGAGTGATGGCCAAGAGGTTACGCGTCCGCCTAGGAAGCGAGAGAATCTGAGCGCGCTGGTTCGAATCACGGCTCAGCCGGCGATATTTTCTCCCACTCCACTAGACCCTGAGTGGTGGTCTGGACGCTAGTCATTCGGATGACACGATAAACCGAGGTCCCGTGTGCAACATGCACTTAGCGCACGTAAAAGAACCCACGGCAATAAAAGGGTTGTTCCTGGCAAAATTATGTAGAAAAATTCACTTCGATAGGAAAAACAAATAAAACTGCACGCAGGATTTTTTTTATTTTAATGGGTGGCGCAGTAGTGTAGCGATGCGCTCTCCCTGGGGAGAGCAGCCCGAATTTCACACAAAGAAATCTGTTGTGACAAAAAGAGAAATACAATACAATACAATACCTGTCCGATACTTTTAATTCAAACATTACAAACTGTTGTGTGACGATCAACAAGTATTAACAGCAGGCTGCACCTTCTCGCCTAGGAACGACTCTTCTTGTGCACAAGAAATGAATCTGCTTTGCACGAATCTTTTTTTTTTCTGCTTTGTTTTCTTCTTCCTCCTTTAGTCGTATCATTCTCGATTTATCATCATCATCATGATCATCATCATCATTATTATTATTATTATTATTATTATTATTATTATTATTATTATCATTATTATTATTATAAATCGTCTTTAACGACAAGGAAAATTGAAAATCGGATCCAGTCTCATTTGTCACCTTCAGGAAAAAGAAATACGGGCAAAGAAAAGATTAGACAAAAAAAACATGATCTACGATTAATTATTACTACCAAAAGCTGAAGAGTCGGATTCGCAGCCTAGAAAAAAATCAATTGTGATCCTGTCGGTAGGAATACGCGCCCCCGTTCCCCCCACCCCCCACCCCTCCCCACCCACTATCTCTCTCTCTCCTCTCTCGGCACTTACAGCTGTATGCAAATCACAACCAAGAAAAGACTGATGGTTGCCTTGTAACTAAGAAATCTCTCTCTCTCTCTCTCTCTCTCTCTCTCTCTCTCTCTCTGGTCTTATGTAAATTGGCCTTGTATCCAAGCACATATCCCCCCTCTCCCTCTCTCTCCCTCTTTCAAGGACATATTGAAAGAAAAGGCTATGTCTAATATCTTTATCCCTGAATAAAACACGTTTTAGATACTCTCTCTCTCTCTCTCTCTCTCTCTCTCTCTTTCCACCGCCTCTCTCTCTCTCTCTCTCTCTCCCTCTCTCTCTCTCCCTCCCTCTCTTTCTCAGTATTCTTATATATACCCAACTCTATCTTTAGTCGCAACAAGACCTAAACGGCCACTCAAGAACCATTCCGCGATAATACCAAAGACTTAAGCTTAGCGTGATCTCTTGGGTGAAGAGCCTGGGTCTTTTACCCTTTCCACGCAAATGACTCCGCTCCCTAGTCAATCGCTTCTTCCTCACAAACCAATAATGCGAAGAATACTTAGCAAAGGGGGGGGGGGGGGGGGAGAGAGGAAAAAGACTAGAAAGAAATCAGCGAACGCTAAGACGTTCAGTCTTACGCCCTACTTACAAGACACTCAAGACGAAGTGC
>NC_134897.1:31927946-31935446 GCF_041734735.1 Babylonia areolata | reverse complement strand
AAATCTTCAAACACACACGTGAGAGATTCAAGATTCAACATTCAAAAACTTTATTACTCAAGGATAAAGATTTTAGGCATCGCCCAGTCTTCCAACCTGTCCTTGTGACAACAATAACAATAAAGAGAGAGAGAGAGAGACAGAGAGAGAGAGAGAGAGAGAAATACTGCGCATCAACAATGGCAAATTGCGACACATCTCTGGACAATACTGACAACGACGGCACCAGAAAGAATCACCGGGTACCGGACCACGACGGAACACAAACAACCCGAACAGCGCAGTTCACTCTTCACCAAACTGAAAGCACAAGCAGGCACAGTGCCGGACATGATTATCATCAAAATACAACGCCGCTAACGCTACGAGAGAACCCCCCCCCCCCTACCCCCCAACAACCCTCCCTCCCACTGGTCGAGATCGCATGACGTGTTGCAGAGTTTATTATGTGGTCAGACAGTCGTTTCCGAAAGGGGGGGGGGGGGGCGTATTTCTGGCCACTTACAATCCTGCAGAGGAAAAGGCAAATCTTATCAACACGACAAAGCTTTCCATCTCGGACTCCGTCACATGTACACAGCCACAGAAAACGTTGATGATAATGACACACAGCGAATGGTCCCTCCCCCCCCCCCACCACCACCCCACCCCACCCCACCCCGCCCCCCAAAGCCTGAAATAAACGAGTCTGGTCTTGTCTTGTCCAGAATGCCCACACCTTACGGCTTTAACGAGGTATCGTGCGATCGTTTTCACATCTGCTTAAGCGCTACAAAAACAGCCACGAACTCTAACTCTGCATAAGTAACTTTTCACTATTATTTTTTTCACTGCCAAACGATTCCTTTTTTTTTTTTTCATGACACAGCTTTGCCGAATGAACAGGAAAGGGAGTCCCTTTTCAGTATAAAAAAGAAGAAAAAAAAAAAAGAAGAAGTAATAATTCCTATGACTGACACATTTCACAAACAACTATCACATTTATACGCGATCGATTTCTAATAATCACCTCTGCTTAAGCGCTACAAAAACAGCCATGAACTCTAACTCTGCATAAGTAACTATTCACTAAAAAAAATTAAAAAAAAAAGCATAAACAAGTCATATAAAAAAATTCCCCTATCAATTAAAAAAATGATTAATTGATTAATAAAAAAAATAATAATAACAATGATAAACAAATAAATAAATAGATAAATAGATACATAAATAAAAAAAAATATACAACAGCAACAACAAGAACAATAATGATGACAATAATAACAATAATAATAATAATAATGAGCAGATTAAGTTCATGAATATGACATAAGCTGTACTGGACCATCAAGCATTGTTGTTGGGGTTTTTTCTCTTACGCACATACACACGCGCGCGCGCACGCATGACACGTCTAATATCACTCGAAGTGAAAACACTTTAAATCAATGGGGGGAAAAAAACCTTTATTTTCTCGCTTTTCACCTTCCGCCAGATTGTACGGTTGCCATTGTGAGCTGTACGCCGAACAGCAGGGGGGAAAAAAGTAAACTGCAATCTGCTGTCAGTACAGGCACAAACGGCTCCGACAAGGAAATGCTTGGGGGGTGTGTGTGTGTGTGTGTGTGTGTGTGTGTGTGTGTGTGTTTGCGTGCGTGCGTGCGTGCGTGCGTGTTTTAGTTCAACATCACAACAGACCGAATGCTCCCATGGATGCGCTGGGTTACCTCATGACTCAACAAGTTGATTCGATTTGATATGGATATTTTATACAGCGCCTATCGGAAACCAAGGTCTTAAAGCGCTCTACACAATCTAGGGGGTCATTTGCACAACAGGCTGCTTACTTGTTGGGAAGAACCGACTGACGGCTGCCAAGTGCACGCTCTGGACCAGTTGTGGACTTAACGCAAAACAAATACACAGCACTTTTGATGTTGCTTAACACCAGCATTTATTATACAGGCGGTAACAACAAGCCTCTCAAAAAAAAAAAACAAAAAAAAAAGTTTTGTGACATGGACTTATCCACTTTTCCCCCCCCAATTCAGTAATGACCATTTGCAGAGACTCCCAGTCCTTGATACATTACCAAAAAACCTGGCGGAATCTGGTGAACAGTCTGGAGCCAGTTGCATTGCTCGGACGGAAAAGCCTATAGTATGGTCGCAACCCGCTACTAACTGTGTGTAGTATGGAACTGACCAATGGCGTAGTTCGGTCAACGTAAGCATTTAGTCACGTGTAACTGTCCAAAAGTTAGAACCAAGCATTGCAGCTGGCACCTGCAGGTCTCCTGAGCGGTGCCCGTAATCACTCTTCACGAGAGTTACGGGAGAAGAAGAAGAAAGAAAGAAAGAAGACTAAGAGGAAGAGGAAGAAGAAGATTGATTGATTGACTGATTGATTGATTGATTGACTGATTGAATCTTTAATGGGTAAAGAATCAGGCACAGTAAAGGCCTTAGATTGATTGACTGATTGAATCTTTAATGGGTAAAGAATTAGGCACAGTAAAGGCCTTTGATTGATTGACTGATTGAATCTTTAATGGGTAAAGAATTAGGCACAGTAAAGGCCTTTGATTGATTGACTGATTGAATCTTTAATGGGTAAAGAATCAGGCACAGTAATGGCCTTTGATTGACTGACTGATTGAATCTTTAATGGGTAAAGAATCAGGCACAGTAATGGCCTTTTTACAATTCTGCCCATTTAACGACACAAAACATAAAAAAATAAAGAACATCACAAAACAAAAAGATAAAGAAATAAAATGAAATAAAAGAAAATAACAAGAACGACGAATAAAAACAGTAACTGGAGTAGTCTATTAAAAGTAACAAAGCAATGAAAAGAACAACTGGTACATTATCACGTACGTACGTACACACACACACACACACACACACACATCAAACAGCAAGCAAAGAAACACGTACACATTCGCGCCCACACACTCCAACACACACACACACACACACACACACACACACACACACACTGTTCATTTGCTATCACACATATATTCAATTTTTCATTCATCATGGCGTGGCAGCTAGTGGAGTGAGTACAAGCAAACATTTGCAAAAGAAGAAAGAAAGAAAGAAAGAAAGAAGACGAAGAAGAAGAGGAAGAAGAAAAAAATAAAAGAGACGACTTAATAGGTTTTTGGATCCGTGTGTTAATGGAAGGAGCGATAAGACTATCATGTGGGATGGCCCTTTCCGCACCACTTTTTGCTGACAAGACATAAAGACCCCTGTCTCCCTATCGCATGCAGAAAACGATGAAAGGCGGTGCCTCTTCACGCATCTCGGTCAACCAGTCTCTCAGTCTGTAGACCCCAGAAGGCATCATCAAGGAACTCTTGCAAACTGGTTCATAACACTGTGTATAAATGTAAAAAAATAGACTTAAAAGATGAAGAACAAGAAGGGGTAGAAACGGAAGCGGCGGAAAAAGTACGAGGAAGAAGAAGATGATGATGGTGGTGATAAAGAAGAATGAAGAAGAAGAAGAAGAAAATGATGATGATGATGATGGAGGTGGTAGCGGTGGTGATAAAGAAGAACGATAACGAAGACGAAGAAGAATAAGAAGACGAAGACGAAGAAGAAGAAGATGATGATGATGATGATGATGGTGGTGGTGGTGGTGGTGGGAGGGTGGTGATAAAGAAGAATGATGACGAAGAAGAAGACAAAGAAGAAGAAGAAGAAGAAGATGATGATGATGATGATGATGATGATGATGATGATGATGATGGTGGTGGTGGTGGTGGTGGTGGTGGTAATGATGATGATGAAGAAGAAGAAGAAGATCATGATCGTGATGATAATGATGTGGTGGTGGTAGTGATGGTGGCGAAGAAGAAGAAGGATGATGATGCCGATGATAACGACGACAACGAAGAAGAAGAAGAAGATCATGATCATAATCATGAAGCAGAAGACAACAACAACAACAACAAAAACAACTATTCAAATTGAGGTTGTTTTTTTTTCCAAATCAAACGCAATGTCACAGAATCCGAATGCCCACCACTCCCCTTTCAGGTTGGATCCCACAGAGTCCAAAACTTCAACCTCCCTCATTGCACGTGTCACAGCCAATGAAAGCCTTTTGCCGGGGTCACTGCTTTGAAACTCTCATCAGCTGTGTTTCCTAAATCAGTGTAAAGGAACCACTTCCAATCTGTCCGCCCCCCCCCCCCCCCCCCCCACCACCTACCTCCAAACCGAGAAGAAGACATCGCAAGGGGTCAGTCTGACGCCCAGCTTGAGCTTGGTCAGTTCATAAACAAACGTGGATTTGCTGAGTGCTGGAATGCAAGCAGATCGACACACAACACGATTCCTATACCCAGCCCCTACACCGGGGGCGTGTTAAAAGCTATACTTACTAATGGATGAAACTTCTCTGAGCCACACTGACAGAGGAGAAAGGTACATGTCCGATTTACCCTTGCTCGCCCCCTCCCCTAAACCCCCACCCCCTCCGCCGCCCACACACACACACCCACACGCACACACCTCACAGTCCTCTCTCTCCCCCTGTATATCTCTCTCTCTTTCTTGCAGCATCTCTCTCTCTCTCTCTCTCTCTCGCAGCCTCTCTCTCCATCTCTCTTTCTCTCTAACCCCTCGAAAACCAGACAGAATTGGCAGTCCCACCCCCCAGCCCCTCTCTCTCTCTCTCTCTCTCTCTCTCGCATCCTCTCTCTCTTTCTCTAACCCCTCGAAAACCAGACAGAACTGGCAGTCCCCCCGCCCCCCCCCTCTCTCTCTCTCTCTCTCTCGCATCCTATCTCTCTCTCCAAACCCTTGAGTACCAGACAGAATTGGCAGAGACGACACGAGTGCCAAGCGCCGTTAATCAGCCCCGTCACTTTTCTTCCCGATTGCACACCATCGGCTTCTCTCTCACGTCTACTGAAACAGATTTCCCTCAACCCGCAAATCACTCACAACTGTCTATTGTACCCCCGCCCCCCTCCCCCCACTCCCAGCCCCCTGTCCCCTCCCCTCCCTTCCCCCGTCCCCTTTCTGTCTGTCTGTCTGGAAGTTAAACTGTACGCTCCTCTCCTCCTCCTCCCGTCAAAGAGAAAGACGAGTTCAGAAACTGCACGTACACTCATGAACGGGTGTAAGAGAGAGTGATGTGGGTTTTTTTTTGGGTTTTTTTATTTGTCCTAATGGTTTGAAGTCGGAATCTGGATAGCAGCTTATATAAGTGGAATTGCTCTCAACGTCAGGGAAAAAAAAGAAAAGAAAAGAAAAAAGAAGTTGCCTACAGTGATAACTTTACGCAAAGTTTCAGTTTCAGTTTCAGAAGCTCAAGGAGGCGTCACTGCGTTCGGACAAAACCATATACGCTACACCACATCTGCCAAGCAGATGCCTGACCAGCAGCGTAACCCAACGCGCTTTACGCAAAATATGCCCTTTATGTCACAACGAACAAATGTCCACAATGTGCCTAACGAGATATGTAAAAATGGATGTGTGTCTCTCCGAAAATCAACAGAAAGATAAGAAAGATCACTCAGCGTTTTTTTCAAGAAGTTTCGAGAACAGATTTTTTTTTTAAAAGAACGACAAATAAACTTCCCCGACACTGTTTTACACACTAATAACCATGGTTCTTTTACAACGAGCGACTTTTCACAAGGCAGTTGAATGTGTCAAACGTGCGACATTAGCCATTTCACCGCCAGTCAATTTAGAAAACAAAATTCCCTTGTGGTATAAACACAGAAAAGACAGTGGGTACGAATAGCTGGGGATTCCCCCTGCAATGTATAGAAAATATAGCCTATCCTACCACCGAACATTAAGAGCAGTAGGTTCATGGATAACAGACCAATGAATGGTCAACATCCAGTGACACGAGCTCTCTACCACGCCTGTGCATAAATGCGAGCTTGGCGGTGAAAGGGTTAAGAATTTCTTGGAATGCTGAATGTGGAAACTTTGAAGGATTTTTTTTTTTTAAAAAAAAAAATAAAAAAAACTTGACGCTGAAAATAACGAAAGTAAGAAACTAACGAACTTAACGAACTGCTCCAGAGTTATGACCGAAATAATCGGTCACCTTTCATTTTTTTTTTTTTTTTTTTTAAACAACAGGTCCCGATAATAATGCCAGCTCTTCCACCAGTTCATTAACAATACTGCTCTTTGGTGCAGGCAGGTTGGTGCACTGTCTGGCTGGCTGATTCGTTGCATATTTTTTCTACCTTTTTTTTTTCACCGACGCAACCTGACCCGAGTAAGATTTTTTTTTTTTTTTTTTTTTTTTTTTTAACGAGGGCATTACCCCCAAGCCTCTAAACGGATTACATGATTCAATTCATTTAAAAAAAAAAAAAAAAAAAAAAAGAGACAGAATAGAAACGCAAAGGACTCGTGTAAACAAGCGCCCAAAGTGGGTCATGAACGCATTAAAAGAAAAATCCCATAGACATTTTTCAGTTGCAAAAAAGTTCACCTTTTTTTTTTCAAGACTGATGACGTTGTTTTTTGTTGGTTTTTTTTTGTTTTTTTTTTTTGTTTGTTTGTTTTTTTCTTGTCGTTGTTGGGTGTTTTTTCTCGTTGATGTTGTTGTTTTTAATAGAAAATACCTTTGGTGCATTGTAGATATTAAAAAAAAAAAATTCAGAGTTGACCTTAAAATATGCACATGGGAATCAATTCCTTGTAGGTTTTTTTTTTTTTTGTTTGTTTGTTTGTTTTCGCTTTATTTCTTTTTCTTTTTTTTTTATACTACTATCATGTTCACGATCCATTCACTTCTTTTCCCTTTCTTTATCTAGTTTTTTTTTTCGTTCTTTCTTCTTCTTCTTTCTTTCATTCTTTTCTTTCTTAATTCACATCGTTCATTCGTTCGCTTGTTCGTTTACTGTCTCTAGCTATCTAGTTCACAGCACCATTGCCAGCTCTAGGAGGAGGAATTTTGTTTAATGTCCCGTCACACATATCGGGGATGGAAGACATTTTGTTAAAGTATTTATGACTACATTTGAGTATTATGGGTTAGAAGGAGTGGGAGATGTGAATGAATGGAGGGTTGGGCGAAACTGGGCAAATGAGGGTGAAATGAGGGTGAAATTTGAAAAAAAAAATCTAAATACAATTATTACAGGAAATTACTTAAAGGACTTCGTAACAGAGAAGTCGTTAAACTGACAACTGATAATGAATGCAAAAAGTCAAAAACAACAACGTTCTCAGTCACTTGTGAAGACACACTTTCGTGTACATAAGACGTCATCAAGCTACAATCAAAAATTACAATGTCAGTTTACTAAAGCACATGCACTTGACATTAGAACAATACTTGGTCCGTAATGAATTTGATAATAGTCTGAGAGCTAAACTCAGAATTGGTCTGCGATTCGGACCAAAGTCTGAGAGAGTCAACTGACGAGGTTTTAGACTGGAATTCAAGCTCTAGAACGGAGACCACGAGTCCTGTTTAGTTGTTTTGTATGTAGGTGTGGGTGCGGGTCCGGGTGTG
>NC_134897.1:31900446-31907946 GCF_041734735.1 Babylonia areolata | reverse complement strand
GGTTGGGTGGGGGGGAGGGGGGCTGGATGTGTGTGTACTTTGGGTTGGGGGGTGGGGGTGGGGGTAGGATGGGAATGGGATGAGAGAATTTCATCCTGACAGATTGGTTGGGGGGGAGGGTGTGTGTGAGGGGGTCTGAATTTCGTCCTGTGGGAGTAGAATGTTAGTGAGTGTGTGTGTGTGTGTGTGTGTGTGTGTGTGTGTGTGTGTGTGTGTGTGTGTGTGTGTGTGTGTGTGTGTCTGTCTGTCTGTCTGTCTGTTCTCTCTCTCTCTGTCTGTCTGTCTGTCTGTCTGTCTCTGAGGAGTGTGTGTGTGTGTGTGTGTGTGTGAGAGAGAGAGAGAGAGAGAGAGAGAGAGAGAGAGAGAGAGAGGTGGGGAGGGGCGTTGTTAACGGGAACAGCGATCTCTAACGGGTGAAAAAAAAAAAAAAAAAAAAAATCGTGTAACTGCACAGATCCCATGTCGGATTAAATCGGAATCAATCTAATAATGATCGGCACGTGCTGCAGTCATCAACATGACGGAAACCGAAAGAAAAGCCGGATTGCCGCGTCGGGTTTGTAGACTTTTAACAATCCATTAGCTGAAACCCGTTCAGGCGAAGTTGTGGGTCTTGGCTGGGTCACGGACACAAATTCTAAGTGTCTGTGGTTCGGTGAAGGTTGCGTTGTTCAGGAGGGGGGAGGGGGGGGGAGGGGGGGGGTCTTGTGGGGTGTGGGTGCAGGGGAGTGTGGGGTGGTCATGGAAACAAGTAAAATTGTTTGCAATCCTGGGGCAATACCTAAAAAAAAAAAAGCGGGCTGCAGCATACGACACTGCGACTTTCGTTTCTTTGAACATCGACATATCACCGTCATGGAAACATTAACGTGCCTGTGTGAGAGGATGTCTCGGGCAAAAAAAAAACAAAAAAAAACCCCATCCTACTGGAAATAATCACAAAGATGTGCCAACTGTAATCATCAAAAAAATTTTTTTTCTTTTTAAATAACACAAAGCAACAATACTGGAGAGAATCATAGAGATCCAGAGAGAGAGAGGGAGAGAAAGGGGGGGGGGGGTGGGGAAGAGAGAGAGAGATGGATGGGGATGAAAACGAGGTAGATGTAAAGGATGGGGTTTGGGGAGCAAGGGAGGCTGTCACGATGATCAAAGAAACTAAAATTCTCGTTCACCTCTCCCCCCCCCTCCCCTCCTCCGCCCCCCCTCCCACACACCCCACCCTAACCCAACTTAAAAAAAAAAAAAAAAAAAAAAACCCTCCTTTCGCCCTTTTGTTGTCTGGATATGTTTTCAATTTCATTTGTGGTTGTTGTTGTTGTTGTTGTTGTTTTTGCTTTGTTTTTTGTTACTGTTGTTGTTGATGTTTCATGTTCGTTTTCCCTGCTGTGGTCTTTTAGCCATCATGTCCCTTGCTGTTTCTGCTTGGCTGAATCGTTCGCTGCTGTTTCAAAAGTCTTTTTCGTTTCCCTTGTCAAAGAGACATGTAAATCATTCTCACATACATACGCAGACTCAGTCACACACAGTCACATTCTCTCTCTCTCTCTCTCTCTCTCTCTCTCTCTATATATATATATATATATATATATATATATATATCTAACAATAAGTAAAATAACAATAAGTAAAATAAATGAACACACACACACACACACGATGTAATGGTCAGAAGCTGAGACACAATGTATGTATGTATATGTATGTATGTATATGTATATATGTGTATATGTATATATATATGTGTGTGTGTGTGTGTGTGTGTGTGTGTGTGTGTGTGCGTGCGTGTGTGTGTGTTCATTTATTTTACTTATTGTTGTCTTAACTATGCTTCACTGCACCAGCAGACAGAGCAGTGCTCTGTGCTCTACTCGGCTCTCCAATGCCAGGCCACGGTTCGCTGCATCTGATCAACCACACCACACACCACCATACAATACTATACAATACTGTACTGCTCTATATTGTAGTGTGCTGTTATTTCGCGCTGTTGCTCTGCACTGCATTGCATTGCATTGCATTGCTTTGCATGGCATTGTATTGTGTTGTGTTGTATTGCATTGCACTGCATTGCGTTGTGTTGTGTTGTGTTGTGTTGTGTTGTATTATTTTGTATTGCATTGAATTGTATAACTTGTCACAAAATATTTATGTGTGTGAACTTTGGGCAGCTCTCCCAGGGAAGAGCAATGCACTGCGTGGAGCCACCTCCTTTTTTTTTTTTTTTTTTTTCTTTCTTTCTTTCTTTCTTTCTCCTGCCTGCAAGTTTGTTTTTATGGGTTGCTTTTTGTATTGTTGTTTTTTTTTATGCTGTGGGGTTGTTTTTGTTGTTGTTGTTGTTGTTTTATTGCTGTTGTCATGGGGTTTTTTATTGTTTTTTTTGTTTTTGTTTTTTTGTGTGTGTGTTGGTTGTTTTTTTTTTGGGGGGGGGGGGGGGCGGGGCGGGAGCTTGGGGGTTGTTTTGTTTTTGGTTGTTGGTTGTTGTTTTTTTGTTGTTGTTGTTGTTGTTGTTGTTTTTTGTTATGGGGTTGTTGTTTTTTTTACTATCAAAGTGGATTTTTCAGGATTTTGCCAGGGTACATGGGGCGCACGGACTGGGGTTGGGTGTGTGTGTGTGGGGTGGGGGGTGGGGGGGCGTGGGGGGGGCAGGAGGGGGAATTCTCCCCGCTCTTTGATCGGGTTTCCGTGCACCGCCGGTGCTCGGTTCTTATTCCGTTCCGTTGAAACACTTCGCAGCGCTGTCCAAACACGGATAAAATGGATAGATAAATAAATAAATAGATAGATAGATAGATAAATAAATAAATAAATAAACACATAAATAAACAAATAAATGAACAATTAAATGAATAAATAATTGAAAAAAAAATCAATGAATTTAAATAAACAAACTGACCAGGAAAAAAATAACTAACTAAATAAATAAATAAATAGATACGTAAGTAAAACAAACGACAATATTAATATCTGCAACCAACCAACCAACATCATGCTGCAGACCCCCCCACATCAGGTCAGAGCCCTTACGAGTGCTGATTCTCCTGTTGATTCTTTTGGCTTTTCTTTTTCTCTCTCTCTTTCTTTTCTACTTTTGTCATCCTTCTTTTTTCTACTTTCCTTTTCTCTTTCACTTCGTTTCTTTCTTTTCTTCTCTCCCTGTTCTTTTTTTTTTTCTTTGTTTTCTCCCCCCCCCCCTCCTCTTCCCTCCCTCCACTCACACTTTTCTTTTCTTTTTTCTACTTTTCTTTTCTCTTTCTTGTTCTACTTTTATTTTCTCTTTCTTTTTCTACTTTCCTTTTCTCTTTCATTTTGTTTCTTTCTTTTCTTCTCTCCGTGTTCTTTTCTTTCTTTGCTTCCCCCCCACCCCCATCCCCCCCCCCTTTTTTTTCTTCCTTTCTTTCTTAGCTACCTTCCCTTTTCTCTTTCATTACTACTTTTATTTGCTCTTTCTTTTTGTTTCTTTCTTTGGTTTTCTCTCCCCCCCCCCCCCCCCCCCCCCCTTTCGTTTTTGTGTACTTTTGTTTTCTTTCTTTCTTTTTTTTCTTTTCTTCTCCTTTTTCGTCTATTTTCTTTTATTTGTCTTGTCTCTTTCTTTTCTACGTTTTCTATTCTTTTTCTATTCTTTTCTTCTTCTTTTTCTTGTCCCCCTCCCCCTCCCCTCCACCCCTGCCCCCATTCCCAGTCTCCCTGTTTTTGTTCTTGGATGCGCCGCGTCAGGAAATGACGTATGCACGCGCAGGCGCGCGCGCCCGCGCCAAACTTCCTCCTTCCGTCCCCAGTCACACTTCCTGTCTTATACCCACTACCCCCACCCCACCACCACACCCCTTACTTTTCCCCTCTCTGTATGTATGTACCTCATGTCCTTTTGTCAAAAGTTGCTCAGTCAGCTGCTCAGCGAGTGCAACAAGCCGCCATGAATTTAATTACAACGCCCCCCCCCCCCACCCCCCCCCCTCCCCCCTTTGCTTAGTGAATGAAGGTTTCAAGTCCCCCAGTGCGCAGTTTGGGTGATGGTGGGTTTAGGGGGATGGGGGTGGGGGTGGGGGAGGGGGGAGGGAAGTTTACCAGGAAGCTCCTCAATTAAAACTTCTTTTTTTTTTTCTGCCGACTTTGTCTGTCCACGGTTGGACGAAGGTTCTCCTGGTGCGTCTGAAGTCCCATGCATGCTTTCTCTACACACCGCCCACACCCTCTCCCTCCCCTCCCCTCTCCTCCCCTCCCCGCCCCGCCCCTTCGGGAAATTGGAAGGTCGTCACAAAATGTCAGTCCTGCTTCAATGAATGTTGCAATGTATGCAGTTCTCCGTGTTGTGTGTGTGTGTGTGTGTGTGTATGCGCGCGCGCGCGCGCGCGTGCGTGCGTGCGTGTATCTATGTGTGTGTGTGTGTGTGTGTGGATGTGGGTGTGGGTGTCTGTGTGTGTCTGTGTGTGGGTGTGTGGGTATGAGTGTGTGTGTGTGGGGGGGGGGGGGGTATGGGTGTGAGAGTGTGTGTGTGTCTGTGTGTGTGTGTGGAGGGCGAGGGTGCTGGGGGAGGGGGTCGCTGAAGGGCAATAACTAGTTTTCGTAGGATTTCTCAATTTCTCGGCCCTCTTCCCGTCTCCCAGTGATGCTAAACAATGTAGTGACATTTCACTCGCCTAGTTACACACACCTCCGTCCCTCCCTCCTTCACTCCCTCCCTTTCTCAACCTTCCAAAACCGACCTGAACAAACAGGGCCTACTCCCTCCACACCCCCCACCCCCCCACCTCCCACACCCCGCCCTCCGAGCCCCTACACCCCTCCCCCACACCCATCTTCACTCCCTGTCTGCAACAAGCTCACCCTTTTTTCCGCACATAGCAAAAAAAATAATAATAATAATAATAAAATATAATAATAATAATAATAATAATAATAATAATAATAATAATAATAAAATAAATAGATAAATAAAATGAATAAACAGATAAACAGATAAACTAATAAATAAATAAATAAATAAATGAACAAACAACAAGCGCGAACACACATTCTCTCTCTCTCTCTCTCTCTCTCTCTCACACACACACACACACACACACACACACACACACAAACTTTATTTTATAGCCAACTCAACGGCGAGGAACCGCACAAAGGCATGTGTACGTTAATGTGTTTTGCAGGCAGATATCTTCAAAAGTATATGTGAGCATCATCACCATTATCAATGTGATCATCATCATCACCTTCGCCATTACTCATCATCAAACACAACTTACACACAGAACATTGACATCTCACACAAAAATGGTCTCAGGGTGTAAAAACAGCTAATCCACGAGCAAGATATGATGAATGAATAAATAAACAAACAAATAAACAATCAAACAAATAAATAAACAAACAACTAACTAACTAACTAGATAAATGAATTAAGAAATAAATAAATAAACGGAGGAACAGAAAATTGATGAAAGAAAAGGCTCGAAGAAAAGAAAAGTTGAATTAAAAGTGTGCATGTTGGTGGTGGTGGTGTTGTTTTTGGATGTTTTCTTTTTTGTTTGTTTGTTGGATTGAAGAAGAAGAAGAAGGGGAAGAAGAAAGACCTACCGGGTTCAGACTACCATAGTTACTGTTGTATGGGGAGATGGAGGAAAAAAAAATTTTTTTAAATCGGTGTGTGTTTCAGTTTGTTTGTTGTTGCAAGCAAGACGGAGGTTGAATTAACTTTATCTGTTGGAAGCAGAGAGGTTGTTTTTATTTGTTGTTGTTGTTTTTGTTTTTTGTTGTTGTTGTTTGTTTGTTTTTTGGGGGGGTTGCTGTTGTTGTTGTTGTTTTGGTTTGTGTGTGTGTGTGTTGTTGTTGTTGTTTTTGTGTGTGTGTGTGTTTTATTGCTGTTGTTGTTTTTTGTGTGTGTGTGTGTTTTATTGCTGTTGTTGTTTTGTTGTTGTTTTTTTTAACCCCAGACTCATCTTCACGCTAATCTGCCGTCACAAAGCACAGGGGATTAAGAAAACGCGCGTGGGGCAATGGGCAGATCGTTTATAAATCAAAACGGTGTGAAGAGCTATCTGTCATTGCTCCAGTAGCAATGGCTTCTGTAGTATTTCAGCTTGTGCATGTGGATCGTTTCCTGACAGTGACTGTTCGTGTGTGACGATTGGTTTCCTGACAGTGACTGTTCGTGTGTGACGGATGGTTTCCTGACAGATCCTGTGTGACGGATGGTTTCCTGACAGTGACTGTCCGTGTGTGACGATTGGTTTCCTGACAGTGACTGTTCGTGTGTGACGATTGGTTTCCTGACAGTGACTGTTCGTGTGTGACGGATGGTTTCCTGACAGTGACTGTTCGTGTGTGACGGATGGTTTCCTGACAGTGACTGTTCGTGTGTGACGGATGGTTCGTGTGTGACGGATGGTTTCCTGACAGTTCGTGTGTGACGGATGGTTTCCTGACAGTTCGTGTGTGACGGGTGGTTTCCTGACAGTTCGTGTGTGACGGGTGGTTTCCTGACAGTTCGTGTGTGACGGATGGTTTCCTGACAGTTCGTGTGTGACGGATGGTTTCCTGACAGTGACTGTTCGTGTGTGACGGATGGTTTCCTGACAGTGACAGTTCGTGTGTGACAGATGGTTTCCATGCACGTAGTATTTTGACTCTCTGTATGTATGTCTGTCTGTCTGTTGCTTTTTTTTCTTCTTTTTTTTCTTTCTTTTTAACCAACGAACCTTCCTTCTTTCCTTCTCTTCACCCTTCCACCTCCATTCTTTCCTTCCCCACCCCCTTTTCATGTCTTTGCTGCTCTCTCTCTCTCTCTCTCTCTCGACTTTCCCTCCTCCTTTTCTTTCATTCCTACTGTCTTTCCTTTTCTTTTCACGCTTTCCTTCCCTTCTTTGTTCCTTTCTTTCTATTTGTTCAGGAACAATATCTGCCATGAAGCACCCTCTTTGGTTTGTTGGTTTGTTTGTTTGTTTGATACCGAAACCGTATCAGTTCCCAAACAGCGTATGTGGACTTCTTTTTTTCTGTTGTTGTTGTTGCTGTGTACACATATCCACTTCTTTTATACATGGCTTCCCCCTCCTCCCCATCTTCTTCTCCCCCCCCCCCCCCACCCTACCACACCCGCTCCTATACCCTACCCCCAGCACCCACCTGTGCCCCACTTTCTTCCTCCCGAGAGACAAATAATGGATGACCGGGATATCGAGTTCCTCGAAGGCGGTCAAGGTATCAAGTTACCCACAACTGTTCAAACAACGGAGATAGGTTTGATTTTGTTTTGTTTTTAACGACTTTATTTCTGCCAGCTTTGAAATCTTTTAAATCAGACGCTTTTTTGCTGCAGACTAGGAATACAAAATACAGAAAGAAAGGAATCTTTTCTTTCAAAGACAACAGACAACAAAAAAGTAAAGAAATTAAGAAATTTAGACCATGACAACAAACAATATAGAAAGAAAGTAAAATTTAGTCCGACAAAAAAAGTAGGAAATTTAGACTAGGACATACACAAAATACATAGAAAGA
>NC_134897.1:31862946-31890446 GCF_041734735.1 Babylonia areolata | reverse complement strand
GTATCATATTAAATGAAAAAGGCATGAAATGAAGACGCAAACGCTACTATTGCTACCTATTCGCAACAGAAAAACAACGCGGGTTTGTTTGTTGTTGGGTTTTTTGGGGGGGTTTGTTTGTTTGTTTGTTTTTTGGTGGGGTTTTTTTTTTCACCCCTAGTCATCATCACCATTATCACCATGACCGCGACGGGAAAGATTACACCTTGTACACCGTTGGCAGAATCTGACCAGCCTATCTGACAGCATCATCAGAGTGTGCCACAAAGGTGCACACTGAGGCCAAGGCCACGGTTCACACTGACAATTAATGGGGGTGCACTCAAAGAACTTTAAAATATTCATAAAGTCCGTAAGTGTAATCACACACACACACACACACACACACACACACACACACACACACGCAGGGGTCTTGATGCGTGAAGGCAACCTGGAGGATGAGATATCAAAAAATGGAGGTGATGTGTTGTATGACTCGGAACCACAGATACACAGCTTATGGAGAGAACAAAAGCGAGGATCTAACTGACAATTTCGCCAAGGATACACAGCTTCTGAAAGAGAAAAAATGTGGATCTTAATGACGATTTCACCACAGTTACATAACTTCTTGAAGGAAAAAAAACGTTAGGATGTAGTTGATGATTTCAGCTCAGATAAATAGCTTCTTGAAGGAAAAAAGTGAGGATCTAGTTGACGACTTCACCACAGATACATAGCTTCTGGAAGGAACAAAATGAGGATTTAGTTGACGATTTCACCACAGATACATTGCTTCTTGGAGGAAAATACGTGAGGATCTAGTTGACGATTTCACCATAGATACATAGCTTCTGTAAGGAAAAAAGTGAGGATCTGGTTGACGATTTCACCACAGATACATAACTTCTTGAAGGAAAAAAGTGAGGATGTTGTTCACGATTTCACCGCAGATAAATAGCTTCCGGAAAGAAAAAAGTTAGGATCTAATTGACGTTTTCACCTCAGTTACTTAGCTTCTAGAAGGAAAAAATTCTCTTCAAATACATAGCTTCTGGAAGGAAAAAATTCACCTCAGATACATAGCTTCTGGAAGGAAAATTGTGAGGATGTAGTTGACGATTTCACCTCAGATACATTGATACATTGCTTCTAGACGGAAAAAAAACAACAACAGATACACAGAGGAAAAAGTGAGAATATAATTGATGATTTCAACTCAGATGCATAGCTTCTGGAAGGCAAAAAAGTGAGGATCCCATTAACGATTCCGAAAGGAAAACTGTGTTGAGGTTACGAAAGGAGGCTGGGTTAATCTTTCCAGAAAAAAAAAAACATTATGAATTAACACCTCACAGGGAAGACACTGGGAAATTAATTGAACAATCTTAGAACAACAATAAATTTCAAAAGAAAACAAAAATGTGGGAGAGGAAGGGAGAAGATTGCATTCACAATCTTTCTCATGGAATAGACGATTCAACTGATATTCTTTGAAAAAAATCAAAAAATTATAAAAAAAGATTGCATTCACAATTTTCCAAGTGTGAGAAGTGAATTAAAGAAGGGAATGAAGCAATTCATCGAGTAAAGGAAACTAAATAACTATCATTCCACACACAAAAAAAGGACTGAATTAACAATTTTCTCCGGAGCCACGTGGGTACTTGGGTGGGGAGGGGACGAGATAACTGATAGACGAGTGCTTCAATAATTTTTTTATATAAAAAAGGTGGGAAGGGACGGTTTTATATGTATGTATATATATATATATATATATATATATATATATATATGTGTGTGTGTGTGTGTGTGTGTGTCTGTGTGTGTGTGTGTGACTGTGTGTGTGTGTGTGTGTGTGTGTGTAAAAAATACTTTTAAAGAAAACTGACTTCATTACCTTTCAGATCAAATTCTGACCGGATATGACGTCCATACCACATGTCAACGTGACTACGGCTCCATTCTGTTTGTGTGTGTGTGTGTGTGTGTGTGTGTGTGTGTGTGTGTGTGTACATATATATATATATATATATAGAGAGAGAGATGTAGATAATTTGTGTTTGTGTGTGTGTGTGTGTGTGTGTGTGTGTGTGTGTGTGTGTGTGTGTGTGTGTGTTTGTTTGTCTGTGACAGACAGATAGAGAAAGGGGGAGGCAAAGGGAAATAGGAAGATCCAAAACTATTTCCAATTTCACGCAGGGAATGGAAAAAAACAAATTTCCTTTTTTCTTCTTCTTCTTCTTTTTTTTTATTTTTTATTTTTTAATTTTTCTTTAATCACCCAGCCCTCTGAGCAGACACGAGAATAAACCGTATACACAGGTACACTGTTCATATATGAAGAGGGCAGTTAACATAAGCAGGAGAGAGAGAGACACACACACACACAGAGAGAGAGAGAGAGAGAGGGAGGGAGGGAGGGGAGCGTGGGTGGTGGGAGGTCTAGGGACGGGGTCATGGCAGACGGACAGTAGAGGAGAGAGAGAGAGAGAGAGAGAGAGAGAGAGAGAGACAGACAGACAGACAGACAGAAACTAGGACAACAAGCGTTGGGTGCCTTTATGAGCCGGCTAACGAATACGCATGCGTCGCCAGCAGCGATGATGCAGTCGACTTGAAAACTAGACGCTATTTTTTCACAATGAAAAAAACATTAATGAAAAAAAAAAAAAAAGAAGAAACAAAAAAAAGAAAAAGTCCGAGAAATTTTCAAAGAACTGTGTTTTTATTCTCTTGGCATTCGCATACCGCCTCCACCTTGTTTCTGAAGTCGTACAAAAACGCACTGAAGGTGTAATTCAATTGTATTTTTCTCTTAATTCAGTTGTATTCCGTTTGTTGTTCCTAGTTCGTTGTCTCGTTTGCTCGGTTACCTTTGTTCGCAGTTTATTATTTTGTATTTTTGTATCTCATATATATAATATATATAGTTTGTTTCCCCCCTTCAGATGTTTGGAAGAATACATCTCAGGAACTAAATCACAATTTTATCTCATTACATCTTATCTGGATTCATCTTATTTCTTCTTCTTCTCCTTTCTTTTTTTTCTTTTTTTTATACTTTTTTTTATACTTTATTTCATGCGTATCTTTTTATGTATATAATTTATTTCGTTTATTCCATAAGAAGGTAAAGACTGGAACAAAACCAGCAAAGAAACAAGTTTTATGAGATGATGCAGACAGTGAAAGAAAATGAAAGAAAAATGAATAACTGGAGCGGATATCTATATATCACGCATCTCTCTCTCTCTCTCTCTAGATATATATATATATATATATAGATAGATAGATAGATAGATAGATAGATAGATAGATAGATAGATAGATAGATAGATATAAGAGACAGTGTGTGTGTGCGTCTGTGTATGTGTGTGTGCATGCTTCTGTGTATGCCCCTATCTTTCTCGATATATACATATGTATATATATATATATATATAACTACAGATAGATAGATAGATAGATAGAATTGTCCATTGTAATGAGTAGTAGATGTTAGAAAACAGTTTATCCCATTTAATTTACTTTCAACACCCTCGCCCGATTAGACATAAAGCACACCACACGTAAACAACAAATGGAAAGACCGTCAAGGACTTCGCTGGCTATCTGTACAAAGCAAACGACTGGCGAAACGTTTATGTCACATAAAGAAGACCGCAGTGATTCTGCAACTCGACAGTATATCCTCCGAGCTATGGCCTGTACGAATAAACCACATCTCTCTCTCTCTCTCTCTCTCTCTCTCTCTCTCTCTCTGAAGGCACTGACAGCTGTATGCAAATCACAGCAGCTAATAGGGGACTGCTGGTTGCCTTGTAACTGAGAGCATCCCTACACCCCCTCCCCATCTCTCTCTCTCTCTCTCTCTCTCTGTCTCTCTCTCAACTTAGCCATATATAGATATACATAATATATACACACGAAGCACTGAAGAGATTGCGTATTGTTACTTCATGAATGTTGCTGATATTTGTTTTCACTGTTTGGGGTTGATTTGGATTGTCGATTTACAGTGTCATGTTAATTTGTCGTCATCCTTTTTTCAATGAAAGCCCCCTTCAGGAAGGGGCTCTAGCCTTCACCTGAATAAATAATCGTTATCGTTATCGTTCTCTGTGTGTGTGTGTGTGTGTGTGTGTGTGTGTGTGTGTGTGTGTGTGTGTGTGTGTGTGTGTGCCTCACACAGATTCTTTCCAGTCCTTATGAGTCAGCAGATCTCAACCAAATCCTAGCCGCCTGCCAATCATCATGTTGATCGCGGGGTTCCGGCACGCTCTATAGTTCTGATCGATCCCCAGATGACAGCGGCGGCACGTCCAGTACCCAGGCTGTGTGGGACAGAGCTCCACGAACCATACATGATAAAACTCATGATGATGATGATTATTATGACGACGACGACGACGACGAGGAGGAGGAGGAGGAGGAGGAGGATACTGATACTTAAATAGCGCCTATCTTCGGTTAGAGACCTAACGCTAAGCATTTTACGAAAACGGGAGTCATTTGCACAACAGGTCCCCTACCTAAGTAGAGCCGACTGACAGCATTGGGCGCTCATCATTCGTTTCCTGTGTCATTCAATCAGGATTCAGTCAAGCACACACACACAACACACACACACGCGCGCACGCACGCACGCACACACACGTAACAAAACTTCACACAATCATCGCCTAGCAAGCTCATCAGTAGGGTGACTTGTATGGCGGCCGGCCTTTCGAATCAGTCCCAAAAAGCAAATCGGTAATCATTGAGTTTTAACCGACCAGTCTATTTTGTGGGACATCTTTTACCCTACTATAAGCTGGCAAGGATGACAACAGCTTCCAGGCCCCCACACCCCCCGCGGAACGCCAACCGGACTCCCCACCCAGACAGGCTTCCACGATTCAGACCCCCTCGAACAACGCAACCTTTACGGAACCAAGACCCAAGCCATTATCAACTTAACGTGTAAAGGCTACAGCCAAAAAGGTCGTTAAACTCAGCTCTACAGCTCACAAATATCAGAAGTTAAAAGCTTTGGAGACCACCCAAACTTGGGAGTTTTCTTATCAATGCGGGACTGGACTGGAGATAAGAGATGGTTTGGGTGTTGGGTTTTTTTCGCCAGACACTGCTGCTTCGTGTTCTGTGAACGTGCAGCGTTGAGTGTGTATCAAGACTTGTAGAGTGAATAATAATTATGGCTCCAAGCACCGTTCAGAATCCAGTCGGGGGTCGCTCATGCGCGCCAGCGTCGCGGGAACGTCCGTCGCGGCGCCGTTCACAGATAACCCGTGACCGTGAGTGACTGTAGATGAACGAGTGACTTGTTTGAAGTAAACTATCAGAACCGCAGGTGATCTCTGAAGTTCTTTGCCTCCTTCCCTGTCTGTTCTCCATCCATCCCATCACCCCCATTCCCCCCCCTCACACACACACACACACACACACACACTTAACATGACATCGTGGTTTACTTTGGTATCAGAATCATATACATACGCTTGGTTAGGGACGATGAACTGAAACTGAATATTAAAAGATAAAACTTTCAACAACAACAAAAAAGCCACACTGGTTTTAATGACAAGAAGAGAGAAAAAAAAGCAACACCCGCCCGCTTTCTTCGTCTCAAATTCCAGCCATAATTTAATCACCATGACGATCTGAATAATTCATTGCAAATGACGATCGATTTGGACAAAGAAAACACGCAACTGCAGAATGCCGTGAACACTGGCATTTTCCATCAGGCTTTTTTTACTAGTTTATGTCGCAAAACGCACACGCACGCACGCACACACGCACACACACACACACACACACACACACACACACACAATCGTTCAGCAATGATTCACGCGGAGAACAGGGAAGGGGGGGGGATGCGCGTTGGGACTGACATTTCTTGTTCGGGATTATGTCGTGAAAAGAGATTATCAAGTTTCATTTGCATGTAAGCTCGCAAGAGCAACATGCCTCTGTGTGTGTGTGTGTGTGTGTGTGTGTGTGTGTGTGTGTGAGGGAAAGATTGTTTGTTTATTTGTTTGTTTGCTTGCTTGTTTGCTTGTTTGTTTTTTTCCTGACAAACAGAAAGATGGAGCAGCGTAGCACTACTGTCTGTAGTGTGTACATGTAGTTATGTGTACATATATACATACAGTTGTGTGTACATATAGTTGTAAAACACATGTAATGGTAAAAAAAAAGACCAGCGACTTCACCTAGAAGCGAGCACTTTTCATATGTATCTTGCACTGTAAACTGCGTTTTTTTGTTGTTGTTTTTTTGGTTGTTTGTTTGTTTTCTTTTTTAACTTTAATTAAACTTTCTTTCGTATTTTCTTGAACTAAGACTGAAGTATCGAATAACACTGTTGAAATCTCACTGAAGACGCAGTATCTTACTTGCGTGGAGTGATGGCCTAGAGGTAACGCGTCCGCCTTGGAAGCGAGAGAATCTGAGCGCACTGGTTTCAATCACGGCACAGTCGCCAGTATTTTCTCCCCCTCCACTAGACCTTGAGTGGTGGTCTGGACGCTAGTCATTCGGATGAGACGATAAACCGAGGTCCCGTGTGCAGCATGCGCTTAGCGCACGTAAAGGAACCCAGGGCAACAAAAGGGTTGTCCCTGGCAAAATTCTGCAGAAAAATCCACTTCGATAGGAAAAACAAATAAAAACTGCAGGCAGGAAAAAATACCAAAAAAACATGGGTGGCTCTCTCAGTGTAGCGATGCAATTCTCCCTGGGAAGAGCAGCCCGAATTTCACACAGAGAAATCTGTTGTGACAAAAAAAAGAGTACTATAACAATAACACAATGCAACAATCATACGAATTATCGAAAACGCCGTGTCGCGCTTTGCAGAATAATCACACGAATTCTCATTGAAAAGGGAGTATTTTACTTGCAGATGAATCCTACGGGAACCCTACAGTATCTGGTCGTAGGTTGTCAGTGCTGCCAAATAGCGCAGTAAACTTCAGTCAATACATTCGAGGCAACACTTCTTGATGTCTGTCTGCGAACCAGATTTTTTGTTCCAACAGAGACGGAAAACGCATCGCTTTGAATAATCCGACAAAAATGTGGGTAAGTTGGTCAACTGGTCAAACTGGCCCAGTTTTGGGGAAGTGGGTGAGTTTAGTATATTTTCATTTATTAATTCTTTCTTTTTCTTTTTTTTTTTTTCCTTCTGCTTTTTCTTTTCTATCCTTTTCTCTCTTTCTGAAGCCAGTAATAATCTGTATCATTCATGTCATTCTTTTTTCTTTTCTTTTCTTTTCTTGAAGAAGATTCACTATTCGTTATCTCATCTTGTGAGGGTTTCTGTTTGTTTGTTCTGTCTGTCTGTCTTTCCTCTCTTCCTAGAAAACTGGGTTAATTCGTTGATTTATTCATTAATCCGCCGTCCCATCCAGCCACCCACCTACTCACCAAGTCATCTTTCCTTCTTTTCTTCCTTCCTTCCTTACCCTTTCTCCCTGCCTTCCATTGCTTTGCTTTTCCTCCTTCCTTCCTTCCTTCCCACCTCCATCCGTCCCGTTCCGTCTTCCCGGTCCCGTTCGCCCTATCAGTTCCCCATCTCTCTCTCTCTCTCTCTCTCTCTGTTCGTTTGCATGGTTGGTAGGTCAGTGCTATACCTCCCACCTCCTGGCATTGTGTTGTAGTCCGCTTTCTAACGCTGTGGGATATGACCCGCTTTGTTTCTCAGTGTGACGTGGTCCGCTTTGCTACGTAGTGGGACATGGTCCGCTTTGCTACGTAGTGTGACGTGGTCCGCTTTGCTACGTAGTGTGACATGGTCCGCTTTGCTACGTAGTGTGACATGGTCCGCTTTGCTACGTAGTGTGACATGGTCCGCTTTGCTACGTAGTGTGACGTGGTCCGCTTTGCTACGTAGTGTGACGTGGTCCGATTTGCTACGTAGTGTGACATGGTCCGCTTTGCTACGTAGTGTGACGTGGTCCGCTTTGCTACGTAGTGTGACATGGTCCGCTTTGCTACGTAGTGTGACGTGGTCCGCTTTGTTTCTCAGTGTGACATGGTCCGCTTTGCTACGTAGTGTGACGTGGTCCGCTTTGTTTCTCAGTGTGACATGGTCCGCTTTGTTACGTTGTGTAACGTGGTCCGATTTGCTACGTAGTGTGACATGGTCCGCTTTGCTACGTAGTGTGACGCGGTCCGCTTTGTTTCTCAGTGTGACATGGTCCGCTTTGTTACGCAGCGTGACGTGGTCCGCTTTGTTACATACAGGTTCCAATGGTTAAGAAGTGGACAGTGTGGACATATCCGCGGTTACAAAAATGGAACATGATGATGGGTTCCAATGGTTAAGAAGTGGAACGCATTGGGCCATACGGAAATGTTACCAGTAGTCGATGCGTATGGCTACAAAGTGATTCAACACTGATATATTGCTGGGCATGAGGATTCATACCGTTACGACGTAAGACGTATGGATGGGGGCGGGGGATGGGGGGGGGGGAAGAAATACGCGATGAAAAGAAAGAAAATTCAACAACAACAACAAATAAATATAAACTAGGACGGGTGGGAGCCGCGGTGGAATGTGAGGGCGGAAGGAATAGCAACTGTAGGGGGAGGAAGCCAAACACTCTCTCTCTCTCTCTCTCTCACACACACACACACACACACACACACACACATACACACAGAGTAGAAGCGGCATGTTGTGGGGGCGGAAATGGTGGGGACAAAAACTAACGCGGGGCAGAACTCTTACGTGACAGCACTTTCACATCATTAGAACCACCTCGCAATAATATCCTGGGGAGGAGAGAGAAAGGCAGGCTTGCAGACACGGAGAAACGGACACACAAACAAGCACACACACAAATAAAACAACAACAACAACAACAACACACACACACACACACACACACACACACACACACACAGGAGAGAGGCAAACAGAGAGACAGACAGACAGATGAACAGACGGAGAGACAGACAGTAGGGTAGATAGACAGGGGGAGAGGCAGACTGACAGACAGACGTGAGGCACAGACAGAGAGAGAAGGTGTGTGTGTGTGTGTGTGTGTGTGTGTGTGTGTGTGTGTGTGTGTGTGTGTGTGTGTGACAGAGAGACAGAGACAGAAAGGCAGCGAGTATTATGGTAGGAAACAGGGAGAGAAAAGAAAAAGCTAGAAGAGACATGAAGGGTGGGACAGGCTTACAGAAGAAGAAGATGAAGATGAAGAAGAAAAAGAAGCATCTATATGCTCAAATCGTTGTGTAGACACAAACCAAACACAAACGATTATACACCAGTCACTCATACGCATGTATAATACTAATTCACAGAGACGAACAACATTGCTTTGTGAAAAGCACTCACCTTCGATTTTCCTGCCTCCACCTTCAGGTGTAAATGGGTACCTCACTTCACTCGAGGAGTTAAAACGGCGGAAGGGGAGGACCGGACCTGGCCTTCTTCCTATGCCGAGCCCTAGACACGGTAGATATGAACTCACTGCCCTGATGGCCGTAAAAGGCTAGAGATCGATGCCTTTGTTTGACTTCCATATCCTTCCATCACTGTGCACTGCCAATGCCAAAGGAAGACAGAAGGATACCACGGGATGAAATAAGACAGCCCCGACCAAAGAGATCAGGGCAGTAGTACGGACAGTATATAAAACAAAGCAAGGGCATTCATTCAAACAGGAAATTATCCGCATGTAAGAGGCCCAGCACAGATCTGGGTCTTAGTTTCGAAAACTGTTCAGACTACGAGCAGTCAGTCACACAGACTTGTACGAGCGTATTTGCAGAAACGTATTCGAAAGTCGGGCAAAGGCTAGAGTTTCTAGGTGTGTTTTCACGGAAATAGGGGGAGGGCGGGGAGAATCACAGGGAAAACGTCACAGGATAAAAATGTCAAAGAAGCAAAGCCACAGACAGCTCAGGGACTGGACTTTAGGGGGAAATGCTGTTCCTTCAATTTTCAGGTCTCCTCTCCTGTCAGACATACCCAGCCTGTACCATGGGGCAGTTCTACTACTGGTTTGGTAATCCAGCCTACAACATGTAGCATTCCTTCTTTCCCCAGTCTTCCTGTCCTTCAATGTATACACACACAAAATCTGAGCGAAATTTTGAGCAACCTTTATCGGCTTTTTCCAGATTTCTTCCCCTCCACTCCTCTGTGTGAGTGGCGGAGTGAACGTCCACGCCTTGTGAACACTGCTCATTCCGTCTTGAGGGAAAAGGTGGTAGATATTGCCCCGTTAGTACTCCGAATGTTTTCCATGACCAAAAACAGGGAGCAAAAAAAATCAAATGGACAGTAAAACCAAACCAGACCAAGAGCTCTTATTCAGCCAACAAACATGGAACATGTGAGCACATATCAAAACAATAACAAACTTGAAAAACGCTGCTGGGTGAATATATGCCATGATTACCCATTTCTTTCACTTGTGACAAAGATAGGCCCCTTAAAAATGGCTATGTCATGACATCATAACCTATGACGTTTCTTCTGTGACCTTTTCTCCAAGAAAGCTCGCCCCCCCCCCCCATATGCACACACAATTGTCGACACAAAATGTCACTGTGCGGCAACGTGTGTTTACGATGCAGACTGAATGGTTCGCCAATCGACAGACAAACTTCTCGATTTTTTAAAATTATTATTATTCATTCGTCGTTTTATTTTATTTCATTTTATTCTATTCCATTGGGGGATGGGGGTGGGGTGGGGCAGGATGAAAATCGGCCATCGTGTGCTTATTCCCTTTCCTGAATAAAAACAAGTTTTGATTTCGATTTCTAAGCAATGCTATTGTTTCCTTACGGTGGCAGTAAGAGATCAACACCTTGAGTTATTTCTATAATTATGGCCACTAAGCTATCTATATCTTGATTACAGATTGCATTTATCTCTCATCGACCCCGTCATAAAAAAACCCAACTTAACCAGTAAGCCAATCATCTCCAAACTTCGTAAACTATATCTTTATAGCAGACTTAACTCTTGCCAAGAACGCTTCCTTTAAGGCTAAACTTTAACATTAAATTTGTATACAAACTGATTCAAGACTTTGTTAAGAATGGTCTTCTACAATGGCTACAATACAATCACCCAGTCCACGGTTTAGCGCCGTGTCTTTTAACTAATGAAGAATATTACGCATTTCCTTGTGTTTTACTTCCCGAATTCAAAATGTGATGCACAGCTTGGGGGCTCGCCCGTTGTTCTTTTGTTTGTTTTATTTATTTTCTTTCCGTTTTTTCGGCGCAATTCCTGACGAAGCCTTCATGTTCGGCTTAATCCCCGGAAACAATTAACTTGTAATTATCATCAAACTTGTCTTCTTGAAGACTATGCCTTCTGCTACAGTGATTCATCCTGCTCTTGTGAAGGACTGAAAGGTTGATATATAGATAGATAGATAGACAGATAGATAGACTGACTGACTAATTGATTGACAGATATGGATAGTATAACCATGATCTATAACTACACCTTAACATAAAAATAGGTAGATCGATAGTATTAGTATCAGTATCAGTAGCTCAAAGAGGCGTCACTGCGTTCAGTCAAATCCATATACGCTACACCACATCTGCCAAGCAGATGCCTGACCAGCAGCGTAACCCAACGCGCTTAGTCAGCCCTTGAGATAGATAGACAGACAGACAGACAGATAGATAGATATGGATAGTATAATTATAACTACACTCAGACATGCCCCAAGACACAAAGAAAGCACGTACAATGCTCTGTTTCGCCTTCCTTCCAAGAGGCCAATGACAGACACTGCCGTGGTGGTATCATCAGCATCGTGTATCATTAGTTTCTGCACAGGATGCTTTATCACTCCTACTACAAAGGGGTCGGTCCAGTCAGTGACGGGGAGCATTTTAAGGTTTGCTTTCAGCCCACAGATCTCCCCCCGCGGACTCGAGACCGATCCAAACGGCCTCAGTCGACGGATCGCCGGATCAAGCGCTGATGTTGGCAGCACTGAACTCCACAGCTGAACAGTAGAGAGAGAGAGAGAGAGAGAGAGAGAGAGAGAGAGAGAAGTGGGCGAGGGGGGAGAAAGTGAGAGACAGAGGAAAGAGATAGAGTAAAGTTCGCTGTAACATCGTGGGGTGAGTCTTTACGAGTAACTGGCGGGAAGAGAGAGAGAGAGAGGGACGGGGAGAGAGAAACAGAGAGACAGAGACTGAGACAGAGACAATGCGAATGCGAATGTTTTATTCAGATTGTCTGTTAACTGCTACCTTAGTTAGCGAGAAATGTGTATTATGTTCTTTTGTATAAGCCCCTTCAGTACGGGGCCTTAATCCGAATAAAACATTCGTAGACATAGAGAGACAGACAGACAGAGACAGAGAGACTGACAGACAGACTGACAGAGACACAGACAGACAGAGACACAGACAGATAGAGAAACAGACAAAAGACGGACAGACAGACAGAGATGAGGCAGTCCGCGCTGGCCTTGTGTTCTCCCTTCTTTCCTTCCTTCCTTCCTTCTTTCCTTTCCTCTCACCATGACAGACATCGTCCACAGTTCCCGCCGCCACCGCCACAGCTACTACACAGCTCCGCGCCCGACTCGCTCCTCCATCCCATGCCGGGCTATACGTATGTAGAGCTCTCTGCTGCTGCGCTGCCATACGGCGCCGCAGCCAGATATCGAGTCGCACGCACGCACACTCATTCACACACACACACACACACACACACACACACACACACACACACACACACGACTTCAACAACAGCATTCCCCCACCACATGCGCTGCTGCTGACGTGAAGGGAGGAGGTAGGTGTAACGGCAGGAAGGCAGGAGCAGGTGGTGGAGGAGGAGGAGGAGGAGGAGGAAGAAGGGGAGGGGGGGGGGAGAGAATGGATCGACGGGGACACATCGGCAGACTGTGTGTGTGTGTGTGTGTGTGCGTGTGCGCGGTCAGACGTGCAGCTCCTCGCCCCTGTCTTGTCCAGTCACGGACTGGCCACCTGTTATGAGTGCCTGCTGAGCTATCGTCCATAGCATTCCCTCCGCCACCGTAACAATTAAACAAAATCAAACAAACTAAAAAAAAAAAAAATTTTTAAAAAAGAGGGAAAGTTGCTGGTACTACATCGTGCAGTTATTTTCCGCATCTTCTTGTGTGAAATATTTTTTTTTAAAATGAAAAGAAAAAGAAAAAACCATCAGCCGTCAAAGTCAAAACAGTGAGCTGCAGCACAAGTAAAGTATTCCCGTCAAAGTGATCATAAAGTGAGTGTTCCGATTCCGAAACTTCGTCAAAATCGTCTGTGAAAGAACAGGTTTCCAAGTTCGACGTGTGTGCAAGGAAAAAAAAAAACACATATCCGGGGGGGAAAAAAGCAGAAAAAAGAAGAAGAAGAAAAAGGTAAAGCTACGACTCGATTCTAGGCACTCATTATGGATAACGTCAACGTAAAAATACGCACGGAGGAGTGAAATGTGAAATTGATACCATGCAAGCTTTTTTTTACCCAAACTTTTACGAGTTTTGGAGGGAAAAAAATATCCACAGAAATCTCTGAAAGTGGGCTTCATGCAGACGAAAACAACTTGACGCAATATTGTTTTTGTATATACATCTTGATTATGTTTTTACTTCTTTTTTTTTCTAACTTCTTCCTTTCCATTTCTGTTTGTAGGTTCATATTGTTTTGATGTGTAACGTTGTTTTTGTATGTCCATCTTTATGTCTTTGCTTTGTTTCCTTCCTCCACACTTTCTTCCTCTCGTTTCGATTTGTGGACTGATATTGTTTTAATGTGTGTCCACGTTTACTTCTGAACTTCTTTCTTTCTTCCTTTCTTCCTTCCTTTCTTCCTCTCGTTTCGATTTGTGGACTGATATTGTTTTAATGTGTGTCCACGTTTACTTCTGAACTTCTTTCTTTCTTTCTTTCTTTCTTTCTTCCTCTCGTTTCAATTTGTGGACTGATATTGTTTTAATGTGTGTCCACGTTTACTTCTGAACTTCTTTCTTTCTTTCTTTCTTTCTTTCTTCCTTTCTTTCTTCCTCTCGTTTCGATTTGTGGACTGATATTGTTTTAATGTGTGTCCACGTTTACTTCTGAACTTCTTTCTTTCTTTCTTTCTTTCTTCCTCTCGTTTCAATTTGTGGACTGATATTGTTTTCATGTATGTCCACGTTTACGTCTGAACTTCTTTCTTTCTTTCTTCCTTCCTCTCGTTTCAATTTGTGGATTGATATTGTTTTAATGTATGTCCACGTTTACGTCTGAACTTCTTTCTTTCTTTCTTTCTTCCTTCCTTTCTTCCTCTCGTTTCGATTTGTGGACTGATACTGTTTTAATGTGTGTCCACGTTTACGTCTGAACTTCTTTCTTTCTTTCTTTCTTTCTTTCTTCCTTCCTTTCTTCCTCTCGTTTCGATTTGTGGACTGATATTGTTTTAATGTGTGGCCACGTTTACGTCTGAACTTCTTTCTTGCGTCCTTTCTTCCTCTCGTTTCAATTTGTGGACTGATATTGTTTTAATGTATGTCCACGTTTACGTCTGAACTTCTTTCTTTCTTCCTTTCTTTCTTCCTCTCGTTTCAACTTGTGGACTGATACTGTTTTAATGTGTGTCCACGTTTACGTCTGAACTTTTTTCTTTCTTCCTTTCTTTCTTTCTTCCTCTCGTTTCAATTTGTGGACTGATATTGTTTTAATGTGTGTCCACGTTTACGTCTGAACTTCTTTCTTTCTTTCTTTCTCCTTCCTTCCTTCCTCTAGTTTCGATTTGTGGACTGATATTGTTTTAATGTAGGTCTACGTTTACGTCTGAACTTCTTTCTTCCTCTCATTTCAATTTGTGGACTGATATTGTTTTAATGTGTGTCCACGTTTACGTCTGAACTTCTTTCTCTCTTCCTCGAGCCCTTCCTCCTCCAATACAGAGATGTGGTAGGGAAAATGAACGCAAAGAAAAAACAAATTTCCATAATGTTGTTTTGTCTCTGTATATCTTTCTATCTTTCTTTCTTTATTTTCTTTCTCCTTTTTTCATCTTTCCTTTTCTCACAGCAGGTTAGGATTTGTGGGGGTGGTGGGGTGGGGGGGGGGATATGGGTGCAACTACACAAGGGGGATATGAAACAAGAAAAGCAAGACGGTTAAAAAAAGAACTTGAGATTGACAAAAAGTGACAGAGGTTGGAGCAATCAATCCAAGAAACTTTTGAGTGTGTGTTTGTTGGTTTGTTTTTGTTTTGTTTTTTTGGGGGTGGGGGGGAATTCGGGGGTGTGGGGGCGAGAGTGGTGGGGGGTTGTGTGTGTGTTGTTGTTTTTGTTTTTGTGTGTGTGTGTGTGTTTATGTGTTTGTTGTTTGTTTTGTTTGTTTGTTGTTGATTTAAATATAGATAATCAGTGATGTGTGTTTCAACTTCAAAACAAAAATAACGGCTTTTAATAATAGTTTTCTTCTTGTTATTGTTATGTTGGTGGGTTTTGTTGTTGCTGTTGTTGTTTTTTTCCTTTCTTGTGTGATTTTTTTTTTTTTTTTTTTTTTTAGGGGGTGTGGGGGGTGGAGAGAAGGCTCGGTGACGTCTGTCATATTTCTTCTATACTTTTTTTTTTTTAAACTGGTTAGTTGGAAGGTTTGCTACAGTACTGCGCTACAAATTCCGTCAGTCACTGTCGATATGTGCGGTTTTTTCCGATCACAGTGCGCTTTGCACAGACTTTAACCAGGGACACCTTTCACATCACCGCAGGTGGGTTTTTTGTTGTTGTTGTTGTTGTTGTTTTGTTGTTGTTGTTTTTTTAAACGTGCGCTGAATGTACATGGGACCTTGGTTTATCATCTTATCCAAAGGAATAGCTCCCAGCCAACCACTCGAGGTGCACCGTGAATCGAATCAGAAGCTTCGTTTCCTAATCGGGCGCTTTTATCATCAGGGCATCTTCTACATGCATGGGGGTGTGTATGTGCGTGCTTGAATGGACAGGTTAATGGATGGATTTTCGGTGCAGATGAATAATTTATATCAATGGGCGGACTTGCAGATGAGTATGTGTCTTGGTTATTTATTGAAGTATTTTTCATGGACTTATTTTCAACCTACTTTACTTTACCTTCTCTTCATTTACATTGTTTTGGTTTACATTGCTTTACTTTTCTTTACCTTTTTTTTTTGAACCTCGCTTTAATTTGCCTTATCATACTTTACGTGACTTGACTTTATCAAGGTACAGTAACGTAATATAAAGCAGTTGTAAGTTAGGTAAAATGAAATAAATGAAAGTTTAAGAAATTACCTTGCGTTATTTTAGTTTGTTTTACCCCGTTTTTCGTTAACTTGCTTTACCTTGCTTTGCGTTCCTTTCTTTCATTTTACCGAACTGACACTTGCTTTATACTTACTTTACTGTACCTTGACTTATTTTACTTTGCCTTCCTATACATTACGTTCCTTTTACCTTTTTAGAATCCTTAAGTAAGGCGTCTGGACTTCTGAAAACAGTGGCCTGGGTTCGATACCCCTGTATCGACCTGGTGTTGTGCTCTTGGGAAAAGGCACTGGACTCCTGTTTTCCTTTCTCCACCCAGGTGTGAATGGGATGGTCGAAGCAGTGGAAAAAAAAGAGGATTGGGCCCCCGCCTTCCTATGCCGAGCCCTAGACACGGTGGACATGAGTTCACTGCCCAGATGACTTTGAAAGGCGACGGTACTTTGATCCTTTCTAACGTATATATTTAAATAAACTTATATTTATAAACATTCCTTCTTCTTCCTCTTTGCTATTGTTGTAAATGGACTATTCTAGTTACTCTTCTCATCCGTCGTTCTTATTATTTTGTCTTCTTTCATTTTATTTCTCTATATTCATGTTTTGTGTCGTTAAATGGGCAGAACTGTAAAAAGGCCTTTACTGTGCCTAATACTTTACCCATTACAGAATCAATCAATCAATCAACCAATCTTATTACTATTAGCATTACTATCATTATTATTGTGATTATCATCATCATTATTATATGGGCAGAATTATAAAAAGGCCTTTACTGTGCCTAATTCCTTACCCATTAAAGATTCAATCAATCAATCTTATTACTATTAGTATTACTATCATTATGATTATGATTATCATCATCATTATTATTAACATTTAATCATCATTACCTATTTCTCCCACGCCATCATTGATCCTGCAGTTTCCTCAGTCACGCCCTCTCTGTTCATTTCCCAACGCTCTGTGGGTGAGTTGGTAAGCCGCTACTCAACTGGTAACTCTTTCTTCTTCTCCTCTTCATTCACAACGGCACCATCGAAAACTGAGTACTCTTTCTTCTTCTTTTCTTCATTCATAACGGCACCATCGAAAACTGAGTACTCTTTCTTCTTCTTTTCTTCATTCATAACGGCACCATCGAAAACTGAGTACTCTTTCTTCTTCTTTTCTTCAATCATAACGGCACCATCGAAAACTGATAACTCTTTCTTTTCTTCAGTCATTCATAACGGCACCATCGGAAACTAATTACTCTTTCTTCTTCTTTTCTTCAATCATAACGGCACCATCGAAAACTGATAACTCTTTCTTTTCTTCAGTCATTCATAACGGCACCATCGGAAACTAATTACTCTTTCTTCTTCTCTTCTTCATTCTTAACGGCACCATCGAAAACTGATAACTCTTTCTTCTTCTTTTCTTCATTCATAACGGCACCATCGAAAACTGATAACTCTTTCTTCTTCTTTTCTTCATTCACAACGGCACCATCCGAAACTGATAACTCTTTCTTCTTCTTTTCTTCAATCATAACGGCACCATCGGAAACTAATTACTCTTTTTCCTTCTTTTCTTCATTCACAACGGCACCATCGAAAAATGATAACTCTTTCTTCTTCTTCACTTCTTCATTCAAAACGGCACCATCGAAAACTGATAACTTTCTTCTTCCCTTCTTCAGTCATTCATAACGGCACCATCGGAAACTGATAACTCTTTCTTCTTCCCTTCTTCAGTCATTCTTAACGGCACCATCGGAAACTGATAACTCTTTCTTCTTCTTTTCTTCATTCATAACGGCACCATCGGAAACTGATAACTTTCTTCTTCCCTTCTTCAGTCATTCATAACGGCACCATCGAAAACTGATAACTCTTTCTTCTTCTCCTCTTCATTCATAACGGCACCATGGGAAACTGATAACTTTCTTCTTCCCTTCTTCAGTCATTCATAACGGCACCATCGGAAACTGATAACTCTTTCTTCTTCTTCTCCTCTTCATTCTTAACGGCACTATCGGAAACTGATAACTCTTTCTTCTTCTTTTCTTCATTCACAACGGCACCATCGGAAACTAATTACTCTTTTTCCTTCTTTTCTTCATTCACAACGGCACCATCCGAAACTGATAACTCTTTCTTCTTCTTTTCTTCATTCACAACGGCACTATCGGAAACTGATTACTCTTTCTTCTTCACTTCTTCATTCATAACGGCACCATCGGAAACTGATAACTCTTTCTTCTTCTTTTCTTCATTCACAACGGCACCATCGGAAACTGATTACTCTTTCTTCTTCTTTTCTTCATTCTTAACGGCACCATCGAAAACTGATAACTCTTTCTTCTTCTTTTCTTCATTCATAACGGCACCATCGAAAACTAATAACTCTTTCTTCTTCTTTTCTTCATTCATAACGGCACCATCGGAAACTGATTACTCTTCCTTCTTCATTCTTAACGGCACCATCGGAAACTGATTAATCTTCCTTCTTCATTCTTAACGGCACCATCGGAAACTGATTACTCTTTCTTCTCTTCTTCAGTCATTCACAACGGCACCATCGCAAACTGAGTACTCTTTCTTCTTCTTTTCTTCATTCACAACGGCACCATCGGAAACTGAGTACTCTTTCTTCTTCTTTTCTTCATCGGCACCATCGAAAACTGATAACTCTTTCTTCTTTTCTTCAGTCATTCACAACGGCACCATCGGAAACTGATTACTCTTTCTTCTTCTTTTCTTCATTCACAACGGCACCATCGAAAACTGATAACTCTTTCTTCTTCTTTTCTTCATTCATAACGGCACCATCGAAAACTGATAACTCTTTCTTCTTCACTTCTTCATTGAAAACGGCACCATCCGAAACTGATTACTCTTTCTTCTTCTCCACTTCTTCATTCATAACGGCACCATCGAAAACTGATAACATCTTTCTTCTTCACTTCTTCATTCATAACGGCACCATCGAAAACTGATAACTCTTTCTTCTTCACTTCTTCATTCAAAACGGCACCATCGGAAACTGATTACTCTTTTTCCTTCTTTTCTTCATTCACAACGGCACTATCGGAAACTGATTACTCTTTCTTCTTCTTTTCTTCATTCACAACGGCACCATTGGAAACTGATAACTCTTTCTTCTTCTTCACTTCTTCATTCAAAACGGCACCATCGAAAACTGATAACTCTTGCTTCTTCTTTTCTTCATTCATAACGGCACCATTGGAAACTGATAACTTTCTTCTTCCCTTCTTCAGTCATTCATAACGGCACCATCGGAAACTGATAACTCTTTCTTCTTCTCCACTTCTTCATTCTTAACGGCACCATCCGAAACTGATTACTCTTTCTTCTTCTCCACTTCTTCATTCATAACGGCACCATCGGAAACTGATAACTCTTTCTTCCCTTCTTCAGTCATTCATAACGGCACCATCGGAAACTGATAACTCTTTCTTCTTCTCTTCTTCATTCTTAACGGCACCATCCGATCGTTACTGTTTGTGTTAGTACGGTCTGCCAAGGCGACGGACTAGGAAGTTCATCTCTCAGGACCGCTCCCATGACTAATGTAGTACTTCAGTTCTTTGACCCCCTTTCTGATTTCCCAGGTGGTGACACACGCACATGCACACGAACACACACACACTCACTCTCTCTATCTCTACCTACCTACCTGTTCATACATTTTTCACGCCTGCACACCACCTAATTCCATGTTTTGTTGTTGTTGTTGTTGTTTCCCCCAGTGTATAACGTGTTCTTCTAGTTGAGTTACTCTCATGTTTTAACGCCGCAAAGTAAAAGACACATAATATGGGTTTCTGTTTTTTGTTTGTTTGGTGTGTTTTTTTTGTGTTTTTTTTTGGGGGGGGGTTGTTTTGTTTTGTTTTTTTTGTTTTTGTTTTTGTTTTGTTTTTTTTGGGGGGGGGGTGTTTTTCAACTCACGGCCACAGTCGACTACTATATGAGTCTGCTGGAGAAAGAGAGGGAGGGAGGAAGCGCCGCAGTCTGATTCATTACCTCCCTTCCCCCACAATTTTCTGAGGACGGCTGGGACCATGACACATGCTTCTCATTCACAGATATAGAATTGTGAGTTGGTTGGGTTGTTTTTTTTTTTTAATAATTCTTTTCCACTGCTTCTTCGCCAAACCCATACACACCTGTCCACTTCATAATATGTTTGATAAGCCAAGAAAAGAAGTAAAGAAAAAGAAGAAGAAAACCAAATGGGGTGGGAGCTGGCGGGAGGGGGATGGGGGGGGGGGGGGGCGTCAGAATCCAGACAGACGTAGAACAGCTTGTGCAGGTGTTGTTAGCAAATTGAATGGCCTGTGAAGCTGGCGTGCGTGTGTTTGTCTTGTACCCCTCAGGGTTCTGTCTGTCAGCACTTTCTTCTTCTTCTTCTTCTTCTTCTTTGGGGCTTCACGTCCTCCCACAAACAGCAGTAAATGAGGACTAGCCGGTGTTAAAAACCGAGGATTGATTTCCTTGTTGTTATCATTTATCACCTATCACCTGTCTGCACCATGCCGTCCTCGTCTTTATGTATATGGGACGGAATAGAAAACACAGGTGTAGGAGGACGAGGGGGCTGGAGGGGGCTGGAGTGGGGGGGGGGTGTTGGGGGCGAGAGGTAGAGGTGTTGGGGGTGTGAGCGTGGTTTTTCTCAATAAAGAGACTCAATATGGGGTGTTATTTTTCAAAGGATGTTTTTTTTGTTTTTTTGTTTTTTTCCCCCATTCCTCATCTTTCATCTGCTTTTTGAAGAAAAAAAAATCAAAATTATCTGGACCGATGTTAATCCGATCGAATGGGGAAAAACAAAAGACTTCCCCGAACTCCGAACAGCAGTCTGTATCACGGATAGCGAAAAATAATACAACACAGGCAAAAAAACCCAAAAAAAAAAAACCAAACCAAAAGCAACAACAACAAAAACAACCACCTCTCTACCTCCAACAGATAATCAAAGTTAATTCAACCTCCGTCTTGCCTACAACAAACTGAACCGCATGCCGATTTTTCTTTTTTTATTTTATTTTCCTCCATCTCATCTCCCCATGGAACAGAATGGTATTCAGATCCTGGTAGGTCTTTCTTCTTCCCCTTCTTCTTCTTCTATTCATTTCTTTTTCTTCTGTTCTTGAACAAACGTTCACGGCTTAGTAAAAAAAAGAAAGAAAAAAAAAGGGGGGGGGGGGGGGGGGTGGAGTAACATACCAGAAACCTTATGACCTGGTAAATCTTCCAACAAACACCGCCACCGCCAGACACGTCACAGAGCTACAAGTCTTGTACGTCTGATCCTTCCTCTTCAGCTCGCACCGTGTAGCACACACCACAGGAAGTTTGCGGGGGTGGAGTGGGGGTGGGGGGTGGGGGTGTGTGCAGCAGCAGGGTCAGGTCAGTCAAGTGCAGAGCGGAGAATCAACCATATACCACCCCTCTCCATCATTTTGCCAGGGAAATAGCGAAGTGGGGGGGGGGGGGAGAGATACTTGCCGATAAAAGAGTAATCGCCCTTCTTTGCTTTCCCTTCCTGCTATTTTTCTTCCGAGCTTTTTACTGCATCCAAGAAGACACGCGTGCACGAAAAAAAAAAAAAAAAAAAAAAAGCGTAAAATTGTAACGGAATTTATGAGCAGCAGACGCCTATGCTTCAGACACAAGGGTAAGAAGCGGGAGTGACGGAGCACGAAACCTGTGGCATTTACGGTTCGGTTCCTGTTGGTTTGTATTGGTCTGGGTCTGACAGGGGACTGAACAGGGATGGGGATTGGGGTGGTGTGTTTGTGTGTGTGTGTGTGTGTGTGTGTGTGTGTGTGTGTGGATAGGGGTAGTGTGTGTGTGTGTGTGTGTGTGGACAGGGGTAGTGTGTGTGTGTGTGTGTGTGTGTGTGTGTGTGTGTGTGTGTGGATAGGGGTAGTGTGTGTGTGTGTGTGTGTGTGTGTGTGTGTGTGTGTGTGTGTGTGTGGATAGGGGTAATGTGTGTGTGTGTGTGTAAGTGTGTGTGTGTGTGTGTGGTTTTTGTTGATGCTGTTGTTGTTATAGTACCTTTGTTCTTTTTTTTTCTATTCCATTCTTTTCTACCTTTTTTTAAAAACAAAACAAAACAAACGAACATCAACCTTATTTCGATGAACTTTCCGCACAAATACAAAAACAAAGACAAATTGTGGAGAAACAAACACACAAAAAGAACAAACAAAATACAAAGAAAAAGAAACGGAGGGGTGAGAGGTGGAGGGGGAGGGGACTTCAAGTGTTTCTCAGAAGGGAAGCATTCATCTCGTATGTTAGTGTCAGACCGGAAACCAAAGTTGCCACCAGGAGAAGACGCGATCGAAGGGGGTGCGAACGGAAAAGACACTCCTTCCAGGAAGGGTACCGTGTGTTCAATCACAAGGGGAAGAAAAGAGGTGCTCACTTGCTTTTTTTTGTTGTTGTTGTTGTTGTTTTTTTGTTTTGTTTTGTTTTGTTTTTGTTTTTTGGGTTTTTTTTTTGCTTTTTTTTTTTTTGTTTTTGTTTTTTTCTTCTTCTTCTTCTTCTTTTCTTCCTTCTACTTTTCGCTCAGCAATGTTTGCAAGGCGAAGAGGAAAACTTGTTCAGCATTCAAGGGAACCAGCTATTTAGCATTCAGAATAATCTGGGAGGAGAAACTTGGACAAGCGCAAGTGTCAATAATGATTCATAAACCCTCCCCCACACCCCCACCAGTGTGTGTGTGTGTGTGTGTGTGTGAGCGCGAGCTTGTGTGTTTGGATGGAGGGGGGTTGGAAGAGAAAATTCGATAGTTTAATCTTTATCCATCCTTTCTTTGCCTCTCTCTCTCTCTCTTAAAACAGTTAGTGGGGCTGCTCCTCTTGGTGCGGTAGACAGTATTCCTTTCAACACCAACCTGCACTTTCTTAAACTAACAGTACGTCTTCCTAGAATTGGTCTTTCTTAGAACTGACGTCTTCAAGTCAGGTTTCTACACAGCAGCGATCATACTGGAACAGTTTACCTTCTCCTTTAAAACTGATAACTATTTCCCTCAATAGATAAAAATGATAATTAATTAATTCTCCCTCCCTCCCTCCCTCCCTCTTTCTGTCGTCCGCTCGCTTCTCTTGTCCTTTCTTCGTCTTCTGAACATTTCAGACCGGTAATCTTTTTGGGTTTTTCCCACTACAAAAATCTAGCAAGCCGCATGCACACACACACACACACACACACACTCACATATGCACATGCAACACACACACTGCAAATTTAGAGTATACCTACAATCCCACCATCTGTTTCCTCGTACATGAGGGGGGAGGGGTAGGGGGGGGAGGGGGTAGGGGGGGGGGTCAATGGGAGGGGCAAAAGAAGAAGAAAAAAAAAAGATCAAAGGAACAAAGAGCACGAAGATTTAACATACCATCCTAATAATTCCCCAAAGGTGATGTAAGCATGTACAAGGACAGAAATAAAGTTCACAGAAGTAATTAGGAGCGGCGGGTGATGGTACAGCAGTAGCGCAGAGAATAGTTGTGTACAATTCTTTTGTTTCTCTCTCTTCTCATCTTCATGCAAACAAATTAGCAAGCACGTGCACTGATGAGTATAGAAGTGGTGGCAGTGGTGGTCGGGGGGGGGGGGGGGGAGAGAGGGGAGGGGGGTAGAGCACAAAGAGAATGACACGGAAATGTAATATGATGGTGGTGGAGAAGGATAATGGTGATGGTCAACAGCAACTCCGTATGTGTGTGTGCGTGTGTGTGTGTGTGTGTGTGTTTGTGTCTGTGTGTCTGCGCGTGCGTGCCTAAGTGTGTGTGTGTGCGCGCGCGTGTGTGTCTGTATGCGCGCGCGCCCGCGCGTGACGTGTGTTTACATTGCAACCTCTTCCCTTACCTGAAGCAGACTAGACAGTCAGTCAGATTAACGCTTCACTACAAAGTCAGTGCAAGCAGGGCGTGAGGCGATGGGCGACTTTCCACACACACACACACACACACACACACACACACTCACTCACTCACTCACACACACACACACACAAACACAACACACACACACACACACACACACACACACACACACACTCACTCACGTATGTACACTGTGACACACACACACCAGATGAGCTATGCCAGTACAACCCCCGTTGGCTCCATCATACAGATGGAGACATGTGCAAAGCGTTACCCGCCATGTAAACAATTTTTTCCTCTTCCTCTTGCGTGCAGGCCACTTCAACGTACCTTGCCTGTCACGATGCTATTATAACAGACTGTTGCTTCTGCTGCTGCTTCTGCTTCCGCGCCAACTCCTGCAGCTCCCTTACCACACCCTCAGAATGGTAACGACCTTCCACCATCCCACTACCCCCACCCAATCCCTTCTTCTTTGGGGAGGGGGGGGGGGGTCAAGGTCTGAATAACTAACGGCTAAAATCGCTCCATCAACTTGGCGCGTGAGTCGCTGCCTAGCTGGCGACGCGGTTTCTCCGTGGCATGTGCTGGCCGTAATGAATGATAAATGAATGAATAAATAGATAAACAAATAAATAATTAAATAAATTGATTAATAAATAGATGAATGAATAAATACAAGGCCAACGAAAGGCACGTCTCCCATCAATTTCTCGCAAAGCGCCTCGTCGTGCATTGGCAAACATCACACGTCACAGCGCGGACCCAGACGGCGCTTTGTCCGCTTTGTGGTGGTCAGGCATGAAGAGACCCTTGGATGGGGGGGCTGACCTGTGTTTCTGTTTGAAGTCTGTGGGGTTGAACTGGTTGTCCTTGAAACGCGCACAAAAGAGAGGAGGTAAACAGATGAGCGGTTGTATTTTGCCGTACAAAGCCAAACGCTGTCTTTCCCAGTGATGAACAGTTGTATTTTGCCATACAGCTGTATTTTGCCATACAACGCTAAATGCTGTATTGCTGATGAACAGCTGTATTTTGCCATACAACGCTAAATGCTGTATTTATGATCAACAGTTGTATTTTGCCATACAGTTGTATTAGTTGTATTACTGATCAACAGCTGTATTTTGCCATGTAACGCCAAAGGCAGTATTGCTGATCAACAGCTGTATTTTGCCATGTAACGCCAAAAGCAGTATTGCTGATCAACAGTTGTATTTTGCCATGTAACGCCAAAAGCAGTATTACTGATCAACAGTTGTATTTTGCCATGTAACGCCAAAAGCAGTATTACTGATCAACAGTTGTATTTTGCCATGTAACGCCAAAAGCAGTATTACTGATCAACAGTTGTATTTTGCCATGTAACGCCAAAAGCAGTATTACTGAATCAACAGTTGTATTTTGCCATGTAACGCCAAAGGCAGTATTACTGATCAACAGTTGTATTTTGCCTTCCGACGCCAAAGTCTGTGTTAAACAACTGATGAACAGTTATATTTTGCCATAATACACCAAGCACTGTATCCTGAATCGAAGCAAATTCTTTCCTGCGGCACAAGACTCACACATCTAAAACAGCAAGCTTCTGACATACAACGCCGACCGGAACTTAAGGACGTGCTGCTTTTTGTGCGCAACAAAAAAAAACAAACTCATGCATGGGCAGATTTAATAACTGGCTAAATAAACTAAACACGTCTAATTACATTAACTACACTGATTTCCAACGACTAGCTGAAATCACTGACCATTACACGACACCCATCTTCTTAGATACTGTTTATCGTCACGATCATATTCGACATTATTCAACATGTTCATCTTCTGTGCAATGTTCCATATGATTACTAAACAAGTTGACTCGGTGACAATTGCTGGTTCAACATGTCTAGTTGTTACATGGAACGTTGCACAGAAGTTGAATAAGTGACAAGCTTTTGACACCCATGTTCGTTTTGCTGCAAAAACAAGAAATAACTGGCTTTTTTGTTGTTCTTGCTTTTTTTATTCGTCCAGGGCAGGTTTCAACGTGCACAGAGAACATTAACTGGAACCTTTCTTTTGTACTAAGATACATCTGTGGGGCAAACCTAGGCCTCTACAAAAAACGGTCATAAGATCAAAGGCACTGTCGAAACAATCGATCCGAACAGCAACAATCCCTCTTCCCACGTGTGTGCGTGTGGTACGTCCTGAGAGAAGTAACGAGGCGTGGAGAGCGGCCCATCCTCTGACAGTCTGTGTTGAGGTTTCCCATTAATCTTTCATTCTGTGGGGGTCAGTGTGGATCGCTGCAAGGACCGATAATAGGTCTCCGTCAATAAAGACAGCGCCTCTCACCAAAGCAGAGCAAGAGCGACACGTTTCCGCGGCACGTGGTAACCGGCATTGGACGACCTGAGGAACAACACACACAACTAAGCCTACAACTAAGCGCTGCAGCAACACCAGACAACCGACCAACAGTCATCAGCGTGATACAAACGTTTCACTGGCCACACGGGACTTGAGTCACTCAAAGTTCTTCCTAACACAACACTCCCGACGATAATTATTGTCCTATCCGTCGAACAATGGTAAGACCAACCGACAATCCAAGTCAACGCGCCTAAGACCGAAAGTAACGCCATTATTCTCGTGGAGGGAAATGTTGGTTAGTGGCCCCACTGACGGCGTTCACGTCCATGTGTTGACAAAATTAATATGCGTCACTGGTGGTAGTGATGTCATGTGTGACACCGTGTGACGTTTATAGCATCAGCCTGGACGCATCGGCCTGGATGAAAATAGTTTCCAGGCCAACTCTGCTGCTTCGTCAAGTTTCCATAAGCTACCAAAAACTGCATCTCCTGGAAACACAAGACTTCGTATCCTGTTTGTGACAGATGTGCCACCAAAAAGCAAAAAACAACAACAACAACAAAACAACTGCAGTCCTGTGAATCCAAGGCTTCGGTCTCTGGAAGATCTAAGCCATCAAAAGCTACATCCCTGTATGTGCGATCATTCTGTGGACATAGACTGACACTTTTCATTGGTGCTCATTCATTTCAGGACAGTATAGTCACGTGCTGTGTGGCCTCGGAGAGCGGCAGGTTGTTGACTCTGCAGCTGTTGGCTCCGTGCGGGCCAGAATTTGCATATTCTCCTTTTGTGTCCAGTGCTTACTTTTTCCCTTGTGCAGACTGTACAAGACCTGGACAGCACTAGCTATATTGAAGCTGTGAATGAACAGAAACTGTTTCTGGCAACCACGGCAGCTGAGAGACTGTCAACGGTAGGGGTGTGGTTCTGTGCCTGGTGTAGGTACCTGTGTGGCAGCGATCAAGGACTGGT
>NC_134897.1:31817946-31860446 GCF_041734735.1 Babylonia areolata | reverse complement strand
AAAAGTGAGAAAGAAAAAAAAATGCTGTCTCTCCTAGACTCTTTACGTTACAAAACGTTAACTATCAAAGCGAAGAAAATAAAATGAGAGAAAAAGAAGAAAGAAAGAAAGAAAAGAAAAAAAAAACCCAGTCTGTCGCAGATTCTAAAAGCGGAGTTCTCTCCCTTCCCCTGCAGAACTTGAACGCAATCGTTGATTTGTTTCCATCCACGGCGGTATTCCGCTAGCACCTTCGGCGAAGTCTCCAGAAAAGAAAAAGGTATTCCAGTTTTCCTACGCTTTGCATCTGCTAACGGTTATCCAAATAACTGTCATGTGTTTTCCCACTTCAGTGTGACGTCCCCATCTGCATACATGCATACAAGGAAATGTTCCGTGCGGCCGCTGGACTTCCGTTATTTCTTTTGACATGGACGGATGTGTTGTTACAGCACATTTCCATTTCATTCCTCCTGGTTGCTTGCTGCTTCGGTGAATGTTTGTCGTATAGGTGCGTGCGTGTGTGTGTGTGTGTGTGTGTGTGTGTGTCTGTGTGCGCGTGCGAGCTCCGGCCCTTGTGGCAGCGCTGTCGTCATCCTCAACCATCGTCAGAAAATTAAAAAAAAGAATAATCACCCCCAATTCTGTTGTCTTTCATGCCCTTTTCTAATGCTGACCTCGGTTTTGATTTCTCCTTCACTTCCATGCCTGTGGAAAGTTCATTTCGAAATTCCTTGTATCGGCGGATTCATGGGGACTGTCGTTGCAGAGTAGACTAGTGGGGGGGAAGAAAAGGAAAACGAGATGGTATTGCTACTTGACAAGATCTGACGGGCTCTCCAAGGCCATACTACCGGGAACAGTGCATGGGGAAAAGGAAATGAGGCAGGCAGCGAAAGAAGTGGGCGAATAAAAGTCACTCTTGTTCACAGAGAAGGGGCTCTGCCGAAACTCAGGCCATATCTCACGACCGCCAGAAATGGAGGGTATCGGTGATGCGTTCAGCAGTGCAATGCAGCGCCTCCACGACCAAACCAGGTTTCGGGACCAGTGACCATTACAGTGGTTGGGACAGACGCAGTGGCTGGTCACCCCTCCTCAGGAGGCGCACACCATGCATTGCTTCGCGACAAAGCAATTAGTGTCATGAGTGTGTGTGTGTTCAGTACGTGATGTCCCCAGCGTGCTGAATCAGGACATCACCACAGTGGTTCATCAGCATTGCAGGGCCTCCATTGGTGGGGAGTCCGATGGCAGCTTAACGCTGTTAGTTCACTTAACACTGCTTGCGCCAGAACCTCGACAGAACGAGTCTGGACGTGGCTGTGTTTGGTGAGGATTTGGGATGAGCGACGTGAGTTCTAGTAACGCCGCCAAAATGGCACGGACAGTAGGGAAGAAGAAGAAAAAAAATTGTAGACTTAACAAGAGGAGCTGTCAAAAGCTTAAGTTTACAAGGGCAAACCTAGACAGAACGTCTAGTAGGTCACTTTGCGGGGGATGGGTGGAGGTGGTATTTGTCAATCCGCCAGTATGTCAGTCGACCTGTCAAAAGCAAGTCAAGTTCCTCCATCGTCCAACAAGATTAGTCACCAGGAACAAACGTCCCGTGAGTCCAAGTCGTCCTCTCTGAACCACGGTCTCCGACGGTTCTTTTTTCGGGCCGCAGGCCGGCCTGTCCATAGTCTTGGACCCGCTGGTGCTGGTGTGACGAGTGCGTACAGTGTAAACTTCTGGCACCAGACGCAAAGGTACCGGCTGAAAATGACTTCCATTCATCCCAACGTGGAGGACAGAAGCCGTCAGAGCATGGCCTTTTCTGGGTGAGTATCTGTCCCGGAATCGCTAAAAAGATTTCTTCTTCGTCAGAATTCCCCCCATGACCCTCCACCCCTAATCTTTCCGTGTCGTGTGGTTGTGTGTGTGTGAGAGAGAGAGACAGAGACACAGAGAGAGAGAGAGAAAGAGGGTGGGGGGGGGCGACTTTCTCGTCCATGGTGTACACTGTGTCAACAGGGATGAAAGGTTCTCGTTCAATTGCACCCTTTACCGTTACCGCCTCCTACCCCTCACCATCACCCACCCCTTTCCAGAGCTTAACCCTCTATTGGAGAGACTAACCCGAGCAAGAGAGAGAGGGGGGGGGGGTACCAAGAGGGAGACGACAGACACAGAGAAAGACAGAGAAGACAAGAGACCGACACACACAGAGAGAAGGGGGAGACCGGGACACACAGACAGACAAAGAGAGAGGCAGATACAGATACAGAGTGGGAGAGAGAATGAAATACAAAACAGGGAGTGATAGACTGTGACAGACAGAGAGGAAGAGCGCGCTTACATATAAGAGGCCCCCTGTGTCATTTTTCTGTATTTAGTTTGGAACAACAACAACAAGAGAGGCAAGGCCTTCAAGACTCACTTGTGATACACTTTTTTTTAAAAATCCAAGCTTTTTATGTATTGAGTATAATTTCAAAATGTAATGTTTAAGATGAGAAAGATCAGTTTAAAGCAAATTAACTCCCCTGGCATTACAGAGTAATTTCCCTTTTTTTACTATCTGCACCAAAACGTTTGCAAAATAAATAAAACTTCCATGCTTAGCAAAAGAAGTTCCTGTTTGAACAAAAAATGATAATAATGACTGCTCTAGCTGTTGGGTCAGAATATCAGATCAAAGTGCCAAGTTTAGAGAATACAAAAAAATATAAATATAACAGTAAATGCAGTTTGCATATAATTAGTCTTCATTCTTTATTTTTTTGTGTGCCCATCCCAGAGGCGCAATATTGTTTTAAACAAGATGACTGGAAAGAACTGAATTTTTCCTATTTTTATGCCAAATTTGGTGTCAACTGACAAAGTAGTTGCAGAGAAAATGTCAATGTTAAAGTTTACCACGGACACACACACACACACACACAGAGACAACCGAACACCGGGTTAAAACATAGACTCACTTTGTTTACACAAGTGAGTCAAAAAACAAGAAAGAAGCAACAACAACAACACCAAAGGAGGGGGTGGGGGTTGAGAATCCGAACAGGCCAACAGGCGCTGAGGGAGATATCAAACACATCGCAAATGATGCCCGTATTCATCACAATCTCATCAGTGATTGTGCAGTATTCTATCGTCCTCCCTGGTGCATGCACTGCATGCATTGCACATGCGGGTTTTACAAGCCACACGAGAGGGGCCGGGCTGCGGTCTTTATGGTGAATCACGAGGCCAACATGGAGAGAGAGAGTCAGAGACAGAGAATGACTGAGATTGAGATGTTTTATTCATAATGATATGCCCCCTACTCAGAAGTGGGTGTGCATTAACATGAGAGAAACGCGTTTGAATATTCATGCCACATCGTGCACATCGTCTTTTAAATGCTTTGTGGAGATAAACAGCCGACTGCTGTTACAATATTTTCAAAAAGAGTGTGAGAGAGAGGGTGAGAGTGAGAAAGAGAGAGAGAGAGAGAGAGAGAGAGAGAGACGCGCGTGCGCGCGCGCGCACACACACACACACACACACACACACACACACACACACACACAATGGCAGACTGAAACACAGAGAGAAAGAGGGAGAGAGAGAGAGAGAAATGAAAGAAGAAGAAGAAGAAAAAATAGAAAGACACAAACACAAAGAAAGAACAGAAGAAGTGGACAAATGAGAGAGAGAGGGGGCGTGGGGGGGGGGGGGGGGGGCGCGAAACAAAGTAACACAGAGAAAGACAGAACAACACAGGACAGTATGATTAAAGACAGATTCGCAGAGAGGAAGAGAAACAGACAAAGAAAAGAGAAGAAAATAGCTGTATCAACGTTTCTAAGGCTTTTAATCGGACAAACACATAGAAGTTGATATATACATGATGCATTGCTCTGACTACAATCTCCCTTCATTAACGTTCGTTCACATAAAAAAAAAGCGCACACATTAAATCCTCTTTTGTTGCTGTGTCCCTGATGTTCCCGTTTCATGTTTCACGCACAAATGAGACAAATGATTAGTTTCGTCAATTCTCTTGCTGGGATAACAAAGTAATTCTGATTCTGATTTATTCATAAGAACAGCTGCAGCTGATGAAAACCCGAGACACTCACAAAGACGCGCAGGACTTTTGAGTGAGAAGTGATCCCTGCCTTCACCCAGCAGAGATACATAAAATGAAATATAATATAATATAAATGAAATAAAATAGACACCATTCATGTCAGTATCGTCGTCAGTGGAGTGATGGCCTAGAGGTAACTAGTCCGCCTAGGAAGCGAGAGAATCTGAGCGCGCTGGTTCGAATCACGGCTCAGCCGCCGATATTTTCTCCCCCTCCACTAGACTTTGAGTGGTGGTCTGGACGCTAGTCATTCGGATGAGACGATAAACCGAGGTCCCGTGTGCAGCATGCACTCAGCGCACGTAGAGAAACCCATGGCAACAAAAGGGCTGTTCCTGGCAAAATTCTGTAGAAAAATCCACTTCGATAGGAAAAACAAATAAAACTGCACGCAGGAAAAATACAAAAACTGGGTGGCGCTGTTGTGTAGCGACGCGCTCTCCCTGGGGGAGAGCAGCCCGAATTTCGCACAGAGAAATCTGTTGTGATAAAAATAAATACAAATACAAAATACATTGTCATCACTGTGACTGACTGGTCCTCGTGTCCCCCACCTCTCTTCCCAAGCGGTTCCCCTAATCCGTCCGTCAACAACCACTTAGTATTAGGATCGCTAAAAACGGACGTTCAGCTGTTTGACCTTCTAACCCGTCTTTCTCAGTAGTTAATTAAAATTAATGAAATAATGCTCTCTCTCATAGGTCCGTTATATACTGTCTAACTTTGCCACTTACATTGTCGGCGTGTACTGTTTGCCTTTTGCCCATGTTTTTTGCTTTGTTTTGTTGTTGTCGTTGTTTTCGTATGCCCCCATGGGGACTTTTTAGATTAAGTCTTGTCTTGTCTTGTCTTGTCATGTCGTGTGGTCCTGACCACGCCTTCTCCATCACCTCCAACCAACCGCCACTCCCCCCTTCCGCTTATCTCAGCTGATATCTGTTCTTCCCAATAGTTTTACTTGTGGGGGTGGTGTGTGTGTGTGTGTGTGTGTGTCTTTGAGAGAGACACAGAGAGAGAGAGAATTAACTCAATTCAATTAAGTTAAATTACTTTACTGTCTGCTTCAAGAAATTAAACCATTTTCTTTTCGCCTGTTCAACTGCTTGTCAACAGCGAAGAAAAAAAAATGAACGAGTAACACACACCCTTCTCTGATCACCGCGTACATATCAATTATCGTGTAAAAAGAAAACATCCAGGTAAGAAAATATTACATTTCAAGATAAAGTGAAACAATTTTGTTTAAAGTACATTTCAATCATATGAAAGGAAACAAGAGAGGCAAGGCCTTCAAGACTCACTTGTGATACACTTTTTTTTTTTAAATCCCAAGCTTTTTATGTATTGAGTATAATTTCAAAATGTAATGTTTAAGATGAGAAAGATCAGTTTAAAGCAAATTAAGTCCCCTAGCATTAATTACAGAGTAATTTCCCTTTTTTACTATCTGCACCAAAACGTTTGCAAAATAAATAAAACTTCCATGCTTAGCAAAAGAAGTTCCTGTTTGAATAAAAAATGATAATAATGACTGCTCTTGTTGTTGGGTCAAATATCAGCTCAAAGTGCCAAGTTGAGAGAATACAAAAAATATAAATATAAGAGTAAATGCAGTTTGCATATAATTCTTCCTTTTTTTTTTTTTTTTTTTGTGCCCATCCCAGAGGTGCAGTATTGTTTTAAACAAGATGACTGGAAAGAACTGAATTTTTCCTATTTTTATGCCTAAGTGACAAAGTATTTGCAGAGAAAATGTCAATGTTAAAGTTTACCACGGACACACACACACACACACACACACACACACACACACACACACACAACAACCGAACACCGGGTTAAAACATAGACTCACTTTGTTTACACAAGTGAGTCAAAAATTCAGTAAGGTAACAGTTAAATTCTATGACACAAATTAAGTAGAAATAAACGAACAACTCGTACACGCTTCCCTTACCACTAAGCAGACACCAATCATCATAATGAAAGGAAAATAAAATACACCAAGACCGCAAGCATGCAATAACAGACAGAAATCACACCCCTTCTCAGCAAAACAAAACGCCACGTGTTCATGCATAACTGCCCTGGACCTGGAGATCCATCAGACAGGACATTAATAGTCCCAATATCAATACCAACGAACCGCGCTGTGTGACAGCCGTTCTGGATATGAATGGCCCGTCATGTATAACGTGATATGGAGCATGCAGCGCAGGGAACGTGGCCACTGATCGGCATCACAGTTTATCCTTTAGCAAGCGGTCGCGCTGACCCCTAAGTGGCCTTGACTCTACAACCCCTCCTCCACAGCGCCTCTTCACACACACACACACACACACCCGTGCATGGATGGATTGCAGTCGAAGTACTTCAGTATTCAATGCGACATGAGTAACAGAATAACAACACAGTGTCTTGGAGTTGAAAAATTAAAGGAAGCTAACTTTGTAAGCTGAAGTTTGATCGGATTTCCACTAGAAGGGCGCCTCGAAAGAATTATGGTTTGATACACTACTTCTTTTTCTTCGTGGGCTGCGACTCCCACGTTCACTCTTATTTATTATACACGAGTGGGCTTTTACGTATAATGACCGTTCTTATCCCCGCCATGTAGGCAGTCACACTCCGTTTTCAGGGTGGTTGAGGTATTACATACACGCATTATCTATTGATGTCCTCCCGAAATTTGCAGATCATTGTCTCCACACGAATGCGGTGGAGTGTCGATTTGCTTGTCATGGCAATGAAGTGGTCGCGATTCTCCTTGATGAGGAGTCAACTTGTCCACCCAGGGGATTTTGTTTGCCATCCCATGATAATGGCTTAGCAACACTCACTAAGTGGAGCCTCCCCCCCCCCCAACACACGCACACCTCCCCCCAGTCCCCCGCAATCCTCCCCCACGAGTCCACTCAGTGAACTTATCTCTTTGTCATCGTAACATGATTATGGCCAGTGCTCCCTTGATGCGGAGTCCCTGAGTCGGAATGTGGAGCCGCATTCAAAGAACTCTTGAAGTTGATTGCTGCCATCAGATTAGGGCAGTAAATATGACCTTGCGTTGATTCTCAGCATACATTTCACCTCCCTGGCGTTGCAGACACACAATTATACTACATGCCATACCATATGCTCCGATTCAGTGGACAGAGGACTTAAAAGTTCAGTGTCATTTATATGCAGTTGGAAAATGTGTATTTCAACATAACTGCAGTTGTGTAGCGTCCACCAGCCGTCAAACGAAACAAACGTATTTAATCACATTCCTGAGCGCGATATAAGCTGTTAGCTTGTTGTTGCTCCGCTGTCTATCTGTACATGTGTGACATGTTTACTGAATGGAGTTTTGTTTAAACCTAAAGTTCAATGAGAGGGCGTCACGAACACCCCTGAGTCATGAAAGTAAATAAATCGGCAGTTTGTGCTTGTATCAACAGCCAGTCTTTTTCTAGTCTTCAGACTATAGTATGAATTATGTCATATTCTAACCACTGTCAAAATTTCCAACATGCGTAATTTCTGTTTCATATTGAATAGAGTTGGCGAACTGAACTGGTAAGTATCACACACACACAACAAAAATGTTATTTCTCCAGAGTCACCCCAGTTCACAAACTGGTTTCATTATGATGTTTACCTTGTTTCGTTGTTTACTGGTTTGTCTTTTCTTTTCTTTTTTTTCTGCGGGGGTGGTAGGATTGTGTTGTTTTGTTTTGTTTCCCGTACTTGTGTTTTTTGGTGTGTTTTTTTGTTTGACAGAGTGTAATTAAGTGTGACTAATATCCTCTGGATAACGACACTGGCCGGCCATAAGCGGAGCAGAGCGGAATGTCTGGTGGGTTGGGGAGACAGAGGTACTAGCCATGGGTATTCAGGATGATGATGATGATGACGGCTAATAAGGGGTTCAGGCAGCAGCTGCAGTGGCAGTCACAATGGTGATTGCGGTGCAGAGGTAATGGGTATTTGTAATAGTAGTAGCCGAGGGGCTACACGTGTCTTCTGACAGGTATCTTTTTCATTAATATCACCACTATTCAAACATACCCACGCCCATACCTCAGATGCAAAATACGCCCGCGCATACACCCAAGGACGCAAACACACACACGCGCGCGCGCGCACACACACACACACACACACACACACCGTACGCAAGCACGCACGCACCGTACACAAGCACGCACGCTCGAAAGAAACACGTGTTATAATAAATAATAGTTCGTAAAACATCAGTGTGCACGCGCGAACGCGTGTGCGCATGTGTAAGTGCGCGCGCGCGTGTGTTTGTTTTTTGCGGTGAATTTCCAGTGCATGTCCGAGAAAAAGAGTGCATGGGATGGTTGTATTCGACTCTCTTCTCTGGGATTCGAACCCAGGTATCAATCGTTGTTCTTTTCGTTTGATTCGTTGGTTGGTTGGTTGGTTGGTTAGTGTTTGTTTGTCTGCTGTTGTAGTTGTAGTTGTTTTTTTTGTTTGTTTTGTTTTGTTTTGTTGTTGTTGTTGTTTTTTCAACATGAAACACACACACACACACACACACACACACACACACACACACACAGATGGGGAGAGAGAGAGAGAGAGAGAAATATATAATATTGTATATACACTTTGCTCGTCTCTTTCCAATGTGACCCATACGACAAACCAGAACGCTCATCATGAATCAGGTTTTCTCGCAGCACCCCTGCACCTCCCTACCCAACCCCTCTCACTCTTCTCGTCCACCTCATCCCCCCCCCCCCCTCCCTTTCTCACTCTGTGAAATGATCATCGCAGGGGGCGGGGGGGGGGTTCGGGTGAGGGGAGCGGTCATCATCTTTCATCCATTATGGAAGCCATTGCCACGTGCAGTGGTCTACGAATCAGACAAATGCCGTGACGTGAGAGGGGGCGTGCTGCATGCTGCCACATCGCCTGAATTGTGACACGATGTTGTGATGGTCAGCGCGTGGGATGTTTAGCTCTTCCTGTGGAAGCTGCATGTTCTTTTCGTTACAGGATCTGATCTGCTACGCTGGGTGGAAACGCATGTCAGGAATCTGTCTCCCATCCTGTTTTTTGTTGTTGTTGTTGTCGTTTTCTTTTCTTGCTTTTTTTTCTTTTAATTGTATGTTCTGTTCGTTACAGGATCTGCAGCACTAGGTGGAAACGTATGTCAGGAATCTGTTTCACACTTTTTTTTTCTTTTTTTCTTTTTTTTTCTTTTTTTTTCAGTTGAGGTATTGCGTGGTCTGTCGATCCGTCCGCTATCTTTGATGCCTCCACGAAAACCCTGCCTCTCTCTCTCTTCAGGATCGTTTAACCGCTCCTCATCCCGTCTGTCCCCTACCCCCCACCTACACACACCCTCACACCACCACCCCTCACACACACACACACACGCCCCCTCACACACACACACACACACGCCCCCTCACACACACATACACACGCCCCTCCTCCACCCCCCGCATCCCCCCCTCTCTCTCTCTCACACACACACACACACACACACACACGCCCCCTCACACACACCACACCACACCACACACACACACACGCCCCCTCACACACACACACACGCACACACACACACACACACACACAAACACACACACACACACACACACAAAAACACCACATCCATCTCATACCAATCTCGACGCCGAAGCAGCAGTCCACAGGGTGTGTGTGTCTGTGTGTGTCTGTGTCTGTGTGTGTGTGTGTGTGTGTGTGTGTTTGTGTGTGTGTGTGAGGATATCAACGTCACATCACCTTGAGGCCAGGCCGTGCTGTGCGTCCATCAGAGGAGACTGGCCCTCTGTCACCTGCGTGGGCCGAAGAGCAAACCATAGGCCTAGTTTGCATCAGTTTGACATGGTACAGTATATGACACCAAACTACCGCCTGCTCTGATCCAGCGCCTGGCGTAACAACGAACGAAAGAAAGCCTGTTTCTTGCTGGCCACAGTGATGCCCTCCCCTTCCCTTCCCCCTTCTCTACTTGTCCCCCACCCCAACCCCCCGCAACCTCCACCCCCAAGGAACTGTTGGTCGGAAAATTAAAAGGAGAGAGAGCTGGAGAGAGAGAGAGAGAGAGAAAGAGAGAGAGAAAGAGGGTGTGTGAGTGTGTGTGTGTGCATGTATGTGTGCGTACTTGCGAGCGAGTGTACGTGTGCATGTGTGTGTGGGATTGGTGGGAAGGTGGGGGGGGGGGTAGTATGCGTGCGTGCGTACCTGCGCTCGCATGTGTGCGAGCGCCCGAACACGTGTATGCAGCATTTTCTCTGTCTCTTGTTCAGGAGGCCTCTGTGTGTGTGTGTGTGTGTGTGTGTGTGTGTGTGTGTGTGAAACAAGGAATATAATCTTCAATGTTGTTTTGGATTGTTTTGTGGTTTTTTTGGGGTTTTTTTTTGGTTTTTCCCCTATTGATCTGCACCAACCAGACTATCCCCGAAGCAAAACACAAATGATTAGTTACAACGAAAGCAATCATGGCAGCACCTGCGTCTGATCACCCCTTCCTCCCCCCTCCACACCCCGCCCCCCCCCCCACCCCCCCAATCACCTTCCTCTCGCCACCCCCCACCCCACCACACCCCATCCCCCGTTTTGTTTTGTTTTCTGACACGTTAAGTCTCTTAAACAAGGGTTCCGAAGCTACCATTGTGGTAGTAAATCGTCAGCTGCGAGTCTTGAGATCAGAACGCGTTCCAACGGTTGTGGTGGCCGAGTGGTGCCGAGTGCTACATTCTCGACCCGAGATTTCGGACTTCCATCCGCAGCTTCGGGGCACCGGGTGGGTCAAGGGTGGATTTTTGTTTTCGTCTTTCCGATCTCCCAGATCGACAGATGTGCATACCTGCTCCTGCCTGGATCCGCCTTTGAATGTATACCCCCCCCCCCCCCCCGCCCCCACCCGCCTCCCCGAAAACGGAGTATGGCTGCCTACATGGCGGTCATACACGTAAAACCCACTCGTGTACATACGAGTGAACGTGGGAGTTGCAGACCACGAACGAAGAAGAAGAAGAATGTATGCGCATGCAGATCGTGTAAATATGTTAAAAATAAAACAAAATAAATAAAATTTCAGAAAAAGAAGGAACGGTCGAGGAATCCCTGTCAGTGTTTGGTAGGTTATGGAAACTAAAAAAAAAAATAATAATAAAAAATAAAAAAAACCATACCCAACATGCACACCCACGAAAACGGAGCATGGCTGGCGGGGGTAAAAACGGTCATAGACGTAAAAACCCCACTCGTAAATACAAGTGAATGTATGTCCGATTTGCAGCCCACGAACGAAGAAGAGGAAGTAGATGATGATGATGTTGATGTTGATGATGATGATGATGATGATGATGGTGGTGATGGTGGTGGTGATGACGATGACGATGATTATGATGATGATGATGAACACACCTTATGCTGCAGAGGCTTGGGGGCCGGGGTGTAGATCTTGAGCCTGTCTGTCAAACATCGCATACGCATAAGAACTGATGTAAACGAACATTTCTCAAACAGTCTATCTGTGTTACGGCACACAGACAACGTGGAGACAGTTCCAGGAAATGTTATGAATGCATCTGTTGTCTAATTAAACAGTAAACATTTAAAAGAAAGGAAAAAAAAAAAACAATCAGCAAAACCTAGAGCCCGTCATGAAACAAACAAACACACAACATCCGGTAGCTAAAACTCCAAAAGCCGGAAGTAAAAACGCCAGAGTCGGCAGCATGAATTTAACCGCTGGTGTGGCTCTCCTGAACTCACCTGCTTTTTTATTCTCTCTCTCTCTCTCTCTCTCTCTCTCTCTCTCTCTCCAATTACAACATTTCGAAATTTCATTCCTCCGCATTCAGAGTCCGATTCCTGGCGGGATTCTTTTTTCATTCTGTTCATGATTTTAAAAAAAAATCTTCTTTAATATGTTATTCGTCAACTTTACGTTTTTTCACAAAGAGTGATAGGTTATCTCATATATAACTGTTTTCTCCTTTAAAATGAATCTGTTTACTTATTTATTTACTTACTTATTTATTTATTCACTTAGCCACTACTGTTGAACAGCTGTACGACTTGCTGATCGTCAAACTCTTACCGATGCTGAAAAAAAAAGTCCGTCACAAAAAAAAAGAATAGAACAAAATAAATAAATGAATAAAACCGAATTATTGACAGTCCCTTATTGTTCCAAGACTTCGAGCGTGCAGGGGCAGGCAAGACATCGTTCATCCACAACGACTTCACAGACGGTTCTCACGTGCACTTGTCTGTAGGTCAGTGGCGGCGATGACGTTGATGGCCCGTTCCCGACAGGGTCGTCAGAGGAACGAATCAACCGATCGACCAGCTCTGCCGTGACCGTACCGGCGACCTCATCATCCGTGTCGACTGTCGATCGAGTTGTTGATGAATGGGAAGATGGGAGGGAGCGAGGGGTGGAGAGAGGAAGTCCCGATGCGGAAAGAGCCGGAGTCTGCGGTGGTGGTTCTTCAGCTTTAGAGAGAGAGACAGTGTGTGTGTGTGTGTGTGTGTGTGTGTGTGTGTGTGATATAATAATATAAGAGAGAGGGGGGGGGGAGAGAGAGGCGTTCAAAGACCAAGAAAGTTGAGATTGAGAAAGAAAGAAAGAGACGAGGATAAACAGAGAGAAGGAAGAGGAGATGCTGAATTAACCACTGGCATAGGCATAGGCGACACGGCAACAGGCCAATCAATCGGACCTGATCCGACCCAACAGTCATCCCCAAATGACCAGCAACCAACCACTAACAGGTCTGCCGTGCCCGCTCATAAACCTGCTCACCAGCGGTCGTAGGAGAGAAAGAAGGATATTTCCTTCAGCGCTTATTAACACCCAGAGAGTATGGGTGGTGGTGGTGGTGATAGAAGGGGTATGCATGGCAGGATGATGAGGGCGGGGCGGAGGTGTGGGGGTGGGAGGAAGAGGGGCTGCATTAACTCTACGAAGCCCAAGATAAAAAGGAATAGATTGGTTGGAGGTGTGCGTCTGCGACCATACATGACTGTGCGTGCAGCTGGGAGGTGTGCGATGACCGTTACTGTTGTATTGCTGCTGCTGTTGACTGAGGAATTCCGCTGCTCCTAAGTTTTCTCGTTATGTCCTTTATCAGGGCATGGGCGTGGATTTTTTCGTTTTTGTTTTTTTTTTGTTTTTTTTTAAAATATTTTTGTTTGTTTGTTTTTGTTTTTGTTTCAGTCTTTTCTTTGTTGTTGTTGTGTGTTTGTGTGTGTGTGTGCTGAGAGAGAGAGAGAGGGGGGGGGGGTTAGAGTCTCAAACTCACGCCCACACGTGCTATTCAATGTAAAATTTCTAAGTCAGTAATCCGAGCCAATAAGCCGTGCGCATATCCCAATTTTCCATCCGCAGCACTGTGATTTTCGCCTTGTTTCACAACTATTGTATCCCATCATGCCGCGAACCATTATCATCAATGATAGTGATGATGATGACGATGTCGACAGTGAGAAAAGTAGGCAGTGAAGGACAATAAGCCTTTCACAAGAACCGAAGCAATGGCTCAATCCAGAAGAACCATCTCAGCACCACCCATTCTGTGTGTGTGTGTGTGTGCGTGCGTGCGTGCGTGCGTGTGTGTGTGTGTGTGTGTGTGTGTGTGTGTGTGTGCGTGCGCGCGCCCTGATGCCTGTTTTCGATGTGCTTGGGCAATGTGTGGAAGTGGAGGGGGTTGGGGCAGACTTAGGACGGGAATGGGGGCAGAGAGAGGGGGGGGGGGGGGGAATGAAGAAAAAAAAGGGAGGGGGGTTGGGTGGGTGGGTGGGGGGGTATGGAGGGGATGTAAAGAAATAAGAGAGAGAAGAAAAAAAAGATCAAGAAGACAACCGGATGGAGGTGGGCCCAGCTGTGTAGCTGACAGCCCATCAGCCCCTAGAAGAGTCAGCCAGAGGACTGAGTACAGTTATGGCCCTCCAGGGGAACCTCAAGCACTTTCCACGGAATACAGTAAAGGAAACGAAATGCGTATCTCGGGCAGTAACCGAAGCCTGTATTGCCAAAACAAGTTCCAGCTTCCATTATAAAGTGGCAGTTCGACAAATCTGGCTTGCCCTGAAGACACTGCACACGCATCAACAAGCTTCCGTTCTTTGTCACAACGGAACAACGATGCTATTGGCTCTCACACATCACACCCTCAATTAAAGAATATATATACTAAAAAAAATATCTTTAAACAACCTATTAAGGCACTCTGTTCCACCGGCTGCATTCTGTGAATCCACATCTATTTCTGTTCCGTGTGTTTGTGGTTTGTGTCTGAACGACTTATTTTTTGTTATGCGCATTGAAGTGGATGAATGTGCTAAACAAGTGTAATATTATTATTATTATTATCACTATTCTTATTGTTCTTATTCTTCTTATTATTGTTGCTGTTATTCTTGTTGTTTTTGTTGTGATGATGGAGATGATGATGATGATAACTGGAGATATTACTTTTTGCTGTAATAGTCAACTTCTTCTCAGTGGTGTTCTTAGGCTGTCGATCTTGTTACAAAGTTGGAAGACATTATTTTCTCATTGTGTGTGTGTGTGTGTGTGTGTGTGTGTGTGGCCGTGATCGTGGAAATATGACAAGTGTGGGCAAGTGGTCATGTGCAATATCTTTTGAGCCGCCGACAGTGCAAGCAACGAGCTTCCCCTTTGGTGCAAAGGACAAAACTACGGCTACGGCCCCTTTACTGCACGGGACAGAAATACGGCTGTGGCCTCTTTAATGTAAGGGACAAAACTATGGCGGTGGCCCCTTAGCTCCAAGGGACAGAACTGCGGCCACATTGTGCACGCAGTCCATATCGCGAAGGGCTGTGACAACCCTAACGTGTTGGGTTTTTTGTTTTTTTTTTCTGGTTGTTTTTTTTGTTTTTAACAACAAAAAGGTCTGTTGTATTTCACTGAATCAGAGACAATATTTAATATTTTGAGCGTTGATGTGTGTGTGTGTGTGTGTGTGTGTGTGTGTTCTATTATGAGTTTGTGTGATACAAAGAGATACCAACAAAAACAGAGACAGTCAGAGTGAGAGAGAGACAGGGAGAGAGACACTATCGGGTCCGACGAACGTACATTACAAGAAACTGAAATATCCTCGGGCAAACAAAATCTTTGTTACGTTGGGTTTTTTTTTTCTGTGTTTTGTTGTTGTTCTTCTTCTTTTCTGTTTTTGGTGTTTGACTCACGGGACACACGTGTGAAAGAGAATTTGTATTTCTTCCTTTGGGATTCCCCCTATCTAAATCTCCCCCCCCCCTCCCCCCGGGCCCCCTCCACACACACCTTACCTGATAAACTTCTCTCTCTCTCTCTCTCTCTCTCTCTCTCTCTATATATATATATATATATATATATATATATGTATGTGTGTGTGTGTGTGTGTGTCTGTCTGTCTGTCTGTCTCGCACCCCCAACCCATAGCATTCCTATGATTCGAAATGCACACAGACACACACACACACATCTGTATACATGAAGGACAAGTCGAAGGAGAGGCTGCTACTACTACTACTACTACTACCACTACTACTACTACTAGTACTATACCATTACACCTTCTATTACTGAAGATAATGAAAAATATATTATTCACAGTTAAACACACACACACACACACACACACACACACGCACACACACACACACACACACACAATCTGTATACATGAAGGACAAGTCGAAGGAAAGTCTGGTACTATTACTACTGCTGCTGCTGCTATACCATTACAACTTCTATTACTGAAGATAATGATCATGGAAAATATATTATTCACAGTTAAACACACACACACACACACACACACACACACACACACACACACAAAGAGAGAGAGAGAGAGAGAGAAGACAATTGAAACCTTTTTACTTTCTGCCCTGACCTTGCGATGGCAAATTTCACGCGTGACGAAAGCGAAGCAGGGGGGTGTCAAATGTCGCAATGAATCTGTCAGACCGGGTACCCGATCCCGTCACGCTTAAACCATCAGTATGGCAACACTGGCGTGCCATAAATTTAACAGCTGCACCTTGGTCCGTAGTTCAAGAGAGATCCCCCATACTGCATTTTGATGTCGGCATAACAATGGGGGGGGTGGGGGGGGACTATGATGCCCCTCTCTCACTTTTACCCTTGCGTTAAAACTTGAAGCGTTTAATGGAACAATCCGAATGCTTTGAAACGGAGATGAAGAGATTAACAAATAATGAGGCCAGGAGATGAAATGATTAACAAATAGTAAAGAGTGGTAACTCTCTCCATTCACAAGGTACACAACTTCAAGTCAGTGCTGCTTACGCTACCGATTCAGCTAGCACACAGGTAAATAAAAAGTACATTGGAACAAACCCAGACGCTTCCTCAAAAAAGGAAGCGCCGGGCCTGTCCTTACACCGAGGATCTGACATGTGCACACAGCAGCAAAGACAGAAGAAATGTGCAAACACAAATTAGCTTTTAAACGAAGGAGACGAAGAGAAAGAGAGAGAGTTCGACAGACAGACAGAAAGTCAAAAGGATTGTACTGTGTTCGTTGTTCTGTGTTGTACTGCACTGTATTGTGCTACTTTTTGCCACAACAGATTTCTCTTCGGAGTTCGGGGCTTCTCTCCAGAGGGGAGAGCTTGTCGCCTCAATGCAGCGCCACCCCTCTTTGTTTCTTAGCCAGAGACAATCCTCTTCCAGTCATGAGTTCTTTTCCGAATTCTAGGTGGCAACTGCATGCGGGACTTCCTGTTTATTATCTCGTCCCAAAAGACTAGCACCCACTCAAGGTCTATTTACAAGTAGTTCTCTCGTGTAGGCATAGTGAAGATAGCGATAAGAAAACACGACGTTGCGACCCAAAACTGAATTATGTGCAGGAAGAGAAAAAAACTAATTCATTCATTCATTAATTCTCTCTCTCTCTCTCTCTCTCTCTCTCTTCCTCCTCCTTCTCCTCCTCCTCCTCTTCTTCTTCCGCCTCTTTCCTCCCTTTCCCCTCTTCTCTCTTGAGCAGTTTAACAAGGATCGTCTGGAAAACAACTTCTGGAAATTAACCAAGGATTCGTCTGGAGAACAACTAGCAAAAAAATAACAAGTGTAGTCTGAAGAACAACTACTGCAAAATCAACAAAGGGTCTTCAGGAGGACAGCTACTTTGAAATAATCGAACAAAAAGGCGAAACAAAACTGCACCGAATGACTTGTACTTCAGTGCCCTTTTCCACCTTCCTCATCCTTCTCGAGAAATGAGCCTTCAAAACATGTGGCTTTTTATGTTTTTCTTCGAAAGTATGCCGTAAAAAACGGAAAAAGAGGAAAAGAAGAAAAAGATAAAGAAAAAAGAAAGGAAGGAAAAAAACTCTCAAAAACTTACACATAATAAGAACAGTTCATTCCGGAACCAGGTGATAGGCTAATTTCGGTCTGGCCCGTGAAGACGTTGTTGCTGTGTTTTTTTACGATACCTTAAAACGCCAGGGTTAAAAAACGCGGCAAGGGGGGGTACTTCAATATACAGGGCACCGACGTTTATGGATTCTCGGGCGGGTCGTTAGTCAAGCGCTTCTGCGACTTCCGGGAAAACAGGATGACGCTGTATGACCGCCATTGTCCTGGCTGTCTGGGGGCTGCATGAGCTCAGACAGGGGGAAACGACCGTGCTGTCGTCGTCCTGTCTGCTGTTTTCTGTCAGTCTGTCTGTCTGCCCGTCCGTCTTTCCTTTTCTCTCTCTCCCTCTCTTTTTTTTTTTCTCCGTTTCGTCTCGCCGCCTGCTGCATGCCAATTCCACTAGTGACCCTCGTGTGTCTGATGAGCTGAACAGGTGGTGAAAGAACGACTGTTTCATATTGTGCTTTCCTGTTGTTGTTTGGTGTTGGATTTTTCTGTTATGCTTTTCTCTTTTTTCTTTCTTTTTTTTTCTTTTTTCCCCCGACTTTTTGTCAATATTATATTCTTTTTCTTTCTGGGGTTTTTTTTCTGCTGCATGTTTACCCATTGCCCCCGTGAGTCTGCACTCGCCTGGTGGAGGAAGAGCGGTTGTTGTTTTTTAAAAGGAGAGTGAGGGGGTGGGGGGGGGGGGGCTAGGGGGCGGGGAAGGTTCCTGTCTTTCTTTCTGACGCACTCCAACCCCACTGCCTGCCTACGTTACTCTGACGTGATGAACTGGTGGTGTAGGAACGGTTCTTTCAATACGAGTTCGCATGGTGGAGAAAGAACGGGGTGGTTTCATATTGTCCTTCCTTTCTGTCGGTCTTTTTGTCTGTCTTTTTTTCTTTCTTTTTTTTTTTTCTCCCTCTGCATGTCAACCCCATTGCCTTCGTGAGTCTGTTGAGCTGTGGGTGATTGGAAAACGAGCGGTTATTTCATGCTGTCTCTTTTCTTTCTTTCTTTCTTTCTTTCTTTTTTTCCCCGTCTTTTTTCTATTTGTCCTCTTTTTTTTATCCGTCAGTCTTTTCTATCTTTTTTTTTTTTCGACGTGGAACAACCCTGTTGTGCTGGAAAACTGAGCCGAAGTTGTGAATAAGCAAATGAGATGGGAATGTGATAGTTTGTCCTTTCGGTTTGTTTTTCTCTTCCGTCTGCCATTCTTTCTTCTTCTTCTTCTTCTTCTCTCTCTCTTCTTTTTCTCTCTTTTTTTTCCGAAAAGAGATAGATCAAGACGGCCTCCATTTCTTTCATTCTTTCTTTTTTCATTCTATCTTCAGTGGTTGATTTGTTGTTGTTGTTTCTGTTGTTGTTTCTTGCCCCTGTGTGTTCCCACCAAGTGTTATGGCCACGACGACGTGAGTCTATATATTCTCAGAATCCTAATGCTTTCCCGCACGCTAGGCAGTGAATTGCCATGAATAAATGATGCATGCTTTCTTCCGTGGCTTCTGATTATATAAAGGATATGCAGGCGTACGCGTCCATATGCACTCACGCACGCATACACAACAGACAGCAGAAAGAGAGTATGTGTGTGTGAGAGAGAGAGAGAGACAGCAAGTGAATTAATGCCTGTGTGTGCGTACAAGTGTGTGTGTGCGTGTGTGTGTATGTGTGTGTGTAAACGTGTGTGTGTATGTTTGTGTGTAAACGTGTGTGTGTGTGTGTATGTGTGTGTGTGCGCGCGCGCGCATATGTGTGTGTCTTTGTGTGTGTGTGTGTGTGTGTGTGCGTGTGTCTTTGTGTGTGTGTGTGTGTGTGTGTGTGTATGTGTTTGCGAGCGCGAACGTTTCAATCCGCTGGGAAGCCAAAATAATGATTGCATCAAGGAGTTTTTGCATCCTTACACACACTTTATGACTATGGAAAGGAATTTAACCCCATTTGAACTGACCTGCCCTCTCCCTGCTCTCTCTTCCAATTTATTCCCCCCAAATATCATATAATCATATCCATGCTTATCTCGGATGCTTATTAATGCCATCTAACGATGAAAACATTATACGTAACTTTGCTACGTATCTTTATAGAGCACTACAGTTAAGAGACGCTTATTTCTTAGATTCACAGATAGTTTGATGTGAAAGGCGTTGCGCTGTTTATATTACCAATTGCAATGACACATGTAAAACTCTGTTATTACACACTATGGGGCTATGGCCTTCATTGAATAAACCATATGGAATCTTCACTCTCTCTCGTTCTTTCTTCCACCTTTCTCTCTCTCTGTTCATCTATGCGCTGTGGTTGAAAGTCGAACTAACGTTAAGTCAGCCCGGACTGACCCAAGTCAGGAAACCTTGGAAGCCGACCCAGCGTTTCAGCTGTCAATTAGTTAGCTGTCTTTCCGACCTGCCAACTTCCCTGACCAGCTGTATTCCCCACCCTATTTCCTTCCTTTCATGACACATTTGCCTTTGTCCTTGATGATCGCAACGACGGGAGAAGGTGGGGGGTAGGGGGGGGGGGGGGGTGGCAGACAGGCAAGGACACAGAGGAAAAGAAACAGAGACTGAAATAAAGACAGACAGAGAATGGGGGTGACAGAGAGAAGGGTGCAGAGAAAATGAGAGACTGGGACAGAGACAGAGAGAGAGGGGGGGCAGAAAGACAGGACTGAGAAGATAAATAGAGTGGATGACATATTTCCCCCTACGCACATGCATGCACATTGCAACATCTCGATGAATTATGCTCAGAATAAATGGCCCCCTTTTTTGAAGTGCTTGTACAAATACAATACCATACTACAAAATATTACAAATAATGCCTACCATTATGGAAAAAAAAGCACTTCCGATAATGTAAGACAGACAGACAGACAGACTGATTGACAGAAATGGACAATGAGAGATCGACTGAGCTCAGCTGTTACAGACAGCTTAACCTCGTCCTTTTGGGATGCAAACGGCATCACAAATACATTATTAATACCCTTCCTTTCAGGCGCCATATGTCACAGCGGTGGAAGCACGGAAAGCCTATACATTTTTTTGCGTTTTCTTTCGTGACGAGATGTGCTTTGACGTCAGTGGGCTGAGCGTGTTGTTCTTCGCTGTCTCCATCCTGGTTGGTTGGTTGGTTTTTGTTGTTCGTTAATTTTTTGTTATTTTCACTCACGATCGTCTGCAGTACTGTGTAAACGAAAATGGAGCATCATCATCATCATCATCATCATTGCCGTTATCGTCTTTTCCCTCAGTGTTGAAGAGTCACAGATGGAAGGAAAAGCGGGATGCAATCTGTTGCAAATGAGTGACATTTTATGCCCAAAAGCGTCATTATATGTCGTTTATCCGTTCGCAAGGAGAATCCTATTTGCCGTTCGCAGCTGACTATAATTATTTCCCCAATGCAGCTAAAAACAGTGGATGTTTTGCCAACACAAATGGGGTGAAAGTGATGCTGTGAAGTCATCAAACGCTTAACATAATCACCTAACACAACCCATGGTGTAAACATGACACGACTGAAACTGGGCGTGCGTTTACGTGTGTTTTAGGTGGTGTGTGCCTGGGGTTGGGTGGGAGCTTGTGTGTGTGTGTGTGCGTACATGCGTGTGTGTGTGTGTAGGCAGAAAAATACACAGAGAAAAGAAATTGTATGTACTTCTGTGTGCACATGTATGCGTGCGTGCGCAAGGGAACGTGCATGTGTACGTGCTGATGGAAACACGCGCTTCTGCGTGCGAGTGTGGGCTACGTGCTTCTGTGCATGGCTAGTCATCGCCGAGTGTGGTGGACAAGTATCAAAACGTGCACGGAATCGCACACCAAGCAATATCAGACTGATAACTGCAAAAAGTGACTCTTAAAAGTTAAAACGTCCGAAGGGCGGAAGGCGATTTGGGCAATTAGTCTGCAGGGACGGGACCGGCCATTACAGCCAAGCTGTTTCTGACGTTAGAGGGTCATCACAGTCAGCGATGAGAGCCAGGGGACAGCACTCTGGGCCACACTGACGCCATATTAACGCGGTTATATCTCGAAGTACGCGACGTAACTTTCAGATGTGGCGTTGCTAGTCCGGGTCCCCAGTGACAGATAATTATGACGCAGCGACAGGGGGAGCCAGCCCTCTCTTCTCCCAGCAGCAACAAGTGTGGACCCTTCCGAAAAAAGCTTTCAAAAAGTTAAGAGTCTGAGTGATTCGACGCGGTTTTTTTTTAGTTTACGTGCATGTCACACACACACACACACACACACACACACACACACACGCACACACACACACACACACACACACACACACACACACACACACACACACACACACACACACACACACACTTTTTAACCCCTGGCTCTAATGTTTTCGTCTGCCAAAAGATTGAGAGAAAAAAAAGGGGGATGGGGGTGGGGGGTGGATGTTTATAAACAAACAACCCCCCCACCGCCCCCCCCAAAAAAAGAACAAAAAGAAAATAAATAAATAAAACTTCCCCGGTACAAGTTTTAACACCTTTACATAACAGCCACGCGCAAAAGAGGCAAAGGGCCACTCAGTGTTAAGTCCTCCAATGAATGCTCAATGAGCCGTGGAGTTCCTCCACAGGGAAAGAGAGCCTGTATGGCGCCAGCACGCGGCATCTGTTTCACTCTGACAAGGGCTTGACAAGCTTGCTATTTCTGTCCTGGCTGTCGGCTAAAAAAAAATAAAATGATTAAAGAAAATCATAACGAGAGAGGCAAGGCCTTCAAGACTTACTTGTGATACACTTCTTTTTTTTTTTTTAAATCTAAGCTTTTTATGTATTGAGTATAATTTCAAAATGTAATGTTTAAGATGAGAAAGATCAGTTTAAAGCAATTTAAGTCCCCTAGCATTAACTACAGAGTAATTTCCCTTTTTTACTATCTGCACCAAAACGTTTGCAAAATAAATAAAACTTCCATGCTTAGCAAAAGAAGTTCCTGTTTGAACAAAAAATGATAATAATGACTGCTCTTGTTGTTGGGTCAGAATATCAGATCAAAGTGCCAAGTTTAGAGAATACAAAAAATATAAATATAACAGTAAATGCAGTTTGCATATAATTAGGCTTCATGTTTTTATTTTTTTGTGCCCATCCCAGAGGTGCAATATTGTTTTAAACAAGATGACTGGAAAGAACTGAATTTTTCCTATTTTTATGCCTAATTTGGTGTCAACTGACAAAGTATTTGCAGAGAAAATGTCAATGTTAAAGTTTACCACGGACACACACGGACACACACGCACACGGACACACACGCACACACACAGACAACCGAACACCGGGTTAAAACATAGACTCACATTGTTTACACAAGTGAGTCAAAAACATTCCAGTGTAAGCAAAAACCAAAACAAAACCAACAAACAAACAACAACAAAAAACACACACACAAAAAAAAACCCCAAAAAACAGCGCCCTGTACCTGTACTGTACTGAAATCTCTTGCATGTTAGAATTCTGCCTCTCGGTTGATACGATCTGATCAGACTTTTAGTCTGTTCACCCTTGGTGATAATTATTATAAGGCACAGACACACCTCTCAAAGACGCCACTGAGCGCCAAGGGACGTGAAAGCAAATAATCGTGCATAAAACAAAAGACCGAAAATTGTCTTAAACATGCGACCTACTAAGGAAACGTAGAGTCTGAATGAAGAATATAGGACACAGGACAATCATTTGATTTTTTTTCTATGGGGGTAGAGAGATACGCGACGGGCTAAAATGTACAAGATCCACTATGTCAAGCGCCGTATTTGCAATTCACTGGGGAAAGGAAGCGAGAAATCATGTTCAGTTTCTTCATAAAGAAATAAAAATGCTCCAATAAAAATGCGAGACCGAGAAACGAAGATTCGGTCATACATTTATCAATCTTATCACAAATTACGGACAGAAAACGCGGTGGTGGGTTGGGGGGGGGGGGGAGGGGGGGGGACACACAGAGAGAACTCAAACCTCCCTTTCCCTAGGATCGATACTTTTGGAACAGAGAGAAAGGTTATGACCTACAACCCCTAAAGAAACTGGAATGAAATATATTCTGACCAGTCTTGGGAAGCAACGAGAAGTTCGAAGAACAGAATCCCATCAACCAACTCTAAAACGCAAACAACAAACAGAGAAGCAAAATGCGCCGATGAAAACTCGGAAAGAAGGCCGCGGAAGAGGCAGATGAAGCTGAATTACTTTCATCCGTCCCTCTTTATTCATTATTCATAAAAACCGATATGTGGAAAATTACATCTAGATATAATAACAGGGAATGTGGAAATCAAATCTTGTGCCAGCTAGTGCTGTGGCCTAAGTGAGGCTGGAAATGAGCGTGATCTGCGGGCAGCTTGTATCGACGGGCGCAATAGCCGAGTGGTCAAAGCGTTGGACTTTCAATCTGAGGGTCCCGGGTTCGAATCTCGGTAACGGCGCCTGGTGGGTAAAGGGTAGAGATTTTTCCAATCTCCCAGGTCAACGTATGTGCAGACCTGCTAGTGCCTGAACCCCCTTTGTGTGTATACGTAAGCAAAAGATAAAATACGCACGTTAAAGATCCTGAAACCCATGTCAGCGTTCGGTGGATTATAGAAACAAGAACGTACCCAGCATGCACGCCCCCGAAAACGGAGTATGGCTGCCTACATGGCGGTCATGGACGTAAAAGCCCACTCGTGTACACACGAGGGAGTTGCAGCCCACGAACGACGAAGAACAAGTGTCCCTACCCAGCTGACCTGCCGCTGGTAGTGATTACGATGAACTGCTAGACAATGGAGAAATACAGCGTGGGACGTTCAACGCACACACTTTATTTTTAATGACAAAGCTCCAGCAAAAATCACGGCAATGGCTGTATCTGTGAATGGACATGTGCGTGTGTGTGTGTGTGTGTGTGTGTATGTGTGTGTATGTGTGTGTTCATTCGCTGGTGGAAATTTCTGTGTTGCTGTGAGTGTAAAGGAGAATAATCATACCATTTCCCCCTCTTTCCTTAACATCTGTGGACTCCGGCCTGACCGATTCAAACCTGGTTTAAACAAGTTCCCTTGGCATATAACGTCACACTTTCCGCCAACCTTCCGTGAAAAGCAGATACAATTTCACGCGTCACAACACAACTGTCATCGAAATAGAAGCTGCCGGAAGATGCGACCTCGTGCCTGGTAATGAGTCATGAAAAACGTAATTGAGGCAGCGCAGACAACCGCTCTGCTCAATGGATTTATCGATGCCTGCGGAAAACTCCCTTCTTCGTCGTTGCTTCTTTTGTTTTGTTTGTTTTCCGAGATAAAATTTCAAAATCGCTCAGTGCAGCCGCGCATTTTATTGCTCGGTCAACTGTCGCTTCTAAGATGCGAGGCGGTCCAGTCTCACAAAGATGAGATCACTTTTATATCTTTGGACGCTGTGCAGATTGTGAAGGCCGGTGCGCTTTCATGTGAATTTGACGTGCCTGGTGGAAATGCAACGCAAGTTCGGGTGCTGTGCGTGACTTCTCTCTCTCTCTCTCTCTCTCTCTCTCTCTCTCCTGTAATCTTATTTCTTTTTTCCTGATCATTTTCTTTTTTTTCCCTGAGGGGCTGAAGACGTAAAGAAGCGTTTATGCTTATTCCACTACCCTCATTAAACAAGTTCGTTATCGTTATCGTTATCCTCTCTCTCTCTCTCTCTCTCTCTCTCACACACACACACACACACACACACACACACACACACCGTTTTTACATTAATATGCTAGGTTTGTTTGTTTTGTTTTTGTTTTTTTTATCCAACCTTTATACTCCATGAAAATACTACCCCCCAACCGTGTGCTTGCTTTAACAAACAAACACACACACACAAAAACAACCCAACAACCTTGATTTAATGCATGGACTGTGTATTCCGGAATATCTTTCTTTGTTTTTAATGGGAGCTCATAAGCAACAGTTTCTATTTGAGACATAAAAAAAAAAGATTTGATATCGTTATTATAACTGTATCATTTCCAAAAACGAGTTCTTCCAAAACGCATTTATAACCAGAATAATCATGACAGATTGAAATCCAAGTAAGAATCATTTCGTCATCTCTTCGGGTAAAAAGTAACACAAAATCATAAGCAATAAAACTAGAGAGGGATTTCACTGTCGGCTATTAGTAGTGAAATAAACAGTTCTATATGAAGCCACACACTGATGTCCAAGATTAACATTAAGGATATTCAGGGATTCGATGCAGGAATTTGAAGACAAATCTACAATAGGGGGGCCGGGGGGAAGGGGGAGGGGACGGGGAAGAAATTAGCTCTTCTTGCTACCCTTGCAAAAGAAGCCTGAACTTTTATTTCGTGTCTGATTCGTGTTGGAAGTGTCTTAGATCCATTACGGGGTTTGCCCCACGACTTGAAATTCAAGAAACTGAAGATCTATCGGAGTTAAAACCAGCAAAATTCCCCAGCTGTTGCCGATCTTTAAACCAACCCGAGTCCAGTCTTTAGTATGAAGACCAATCCTTTTCAGGATCAAACGTTTTCTTGTGAACTGAGTTTGAAAATTCAACGTTAGCCAAGAGATTTACCAGTGCCTTCCTTAGTCATAAATGTCGTCAAATTGCGAACTAGATCTGTCTGGCAATAACCAGAATACACGAATTTGCGACAAACACAAATGCAGCCTAAATCAATGAGCATTTTTTCATTATTCTTTGTTGGTGTTTTTACAGCAGATGTAGTGTAACGTGTGCGGCTCACTCTGCACGCCTTGACAACGCCCAGAAACTGAACTCAGCCAAGTTTTACTGAGGCGGTGTGCTCTTGATGCGGCTGAACATAAAACTGCCAGGAATTTTAGAGCATCCGCAGGGAAAGTCCAGCTGAAACTTTTTGTTTAATAATGTTTCATAAACCGGTGACTCCTATTACGAGTTCCCTTCTGTGTGGCTCCCCTGGATGAAATCAAACTTGAAGATTGTTCAATAACATTTTCCTCTCTCGGTCTGTCTCTCCCTCTCTCTCTCTCTCAACTCCACCCTCTCTCCACCTCTCCACCTCGTCTCTCTGATGTCAGCAATGCCAATAATCATAGAAGTATATGTGTTTGACATCCACACCTATATTTATTTAGTAAATTGCATTTAATCATAATCTCTCTCTCTGTTTGTCTCACACACACACACACACACACAACAACAACAACAACAACAACAACAACAACAAAACATGCACGCACGCACTGATTCAGCCTCCCAAGAAGTATACCGACTGATTCTCCACTGTCGCCAGTACCACCTCTGCCGGCCACGGACTGTGCCTGTTATCCGGGGGGCCATCGGGAGACAGAGGGAGAGTGGTTCGGCGGGGGAGGGAGGGGGGCGTTTATGACGACAAACCAGGAATTCAGGGCAATGCGGGGGTCCCTCCCGTTCGATGTCGGAGGTTGATACCCATAAACGTTAACATCGTTGCAGGAGCTCAAATTTATTTCCACCAGCGAGTATGCAAATCTTAAAGCTTTAAAAGCGATTTTCCAGCGAACTAAATTGACAAACTGTGCTGAAGATAATCAGTTTAAAATGATAATAAAACTAAATTACGAGTGAATAAATAAATACAAACAGATGCATGAAACAGACCGGAACAAATGGGACAATAAAATCGGAAGTCCGCGTGATAAAGAGAGATGAACATTATAACTACGAACAGATATGGAAGGAGAGAAAGAAACAGCAAGGGTGCCGATGGAGAAAGGAAGGGGGTTGACGATGGCAGGGGTATGGGGGCGTGATGACAGGGTATGCAGACCTGTCACCCAACTTCAGAAGAATATTCTGAAATGACCGACATCTTTCTATCAGTCAATAATGATGAGAGGCAAGCAGACCGAGAGAGACACACAAACAGAGAAAAGAGGTAGAGACTGAAAAATATCGAGGGGTGAAGAGGAAAACGGATTCTTTGATTTGTTGTTGTTGTTGTTGTTGGTGTCCTGAACATCACACATAACATAACTCATTTGTCTTATGTATGTTTTCAAAAGTTTACTCGAAATAGATGCCCCCACCCCCTCCCTCTCTTATATATCTCCAAATAAACTGTCTGGTATCTTCCTCTCTCCCTCTTTCTCTCTCTTAACACCCCCCCCCCCTCCCCCCTCTCCTCTCCTCCTTCTTCTTCGCCTCGAGAAGAGCATCACAAAATAAACAAACTTGAGGAAAAAAAATGTGCAATATTTATTTTCCATCAATAGATTATAAAAAAAAAACAAAAAACAAACAAACATTTATTCAACACGAAGTTGTCAAACAGCAGCAGATCAGAATAAATAAACTCAGAACAAGGAGGAGCGGAGGAAGAGGGGGCGGGGGAGAGGGGTGGGGAAGATTGGCGGCGGCAGGGAGAAAACAGTATTGCAGTATATCCCATACATCCTTGAAGCCTCTGAAGCAGCCTAGCCTATCACACAGGCGCTGACAAACAGACCCAGGACCTGTCTTGCAGCCAATCAAGCAGCGCACAGGACCCAGACACATCAAGAGAATCAGGACATGCGGAGTAATGGGACCTGGAAGCCCAAACACTCTTTTATCGCTGCTGATAAAAAAAATGGTGCGACCGCGTCAATACGGCTCTTCTTCTCCTCCGTGTTTTCGTTTGTGAGCTTTTAGGGTGAGGGGGTTGATGAAAATCACCACCCTAAACAACCCCCCCACTCCACCTCCACACACACACACCCCACCGTCCACCCTCCACCCCTTCGTCTTGATCCAACCACCATGCTTCCCTCCCTCTTCAGGAAACGACTGTGTGTGTCTGTCTGCTGCTGCTCTCTCTCTATATATATCTATCTATCTATCTATCTATCTATCTATATATATATATATATATATATATATATATATATCCTGAAGACCTATATCGCATATTCCCGGGGCAAAATATAAAGAAAAAAGATGATAATGATTTGGTATAGGACGAAGCAACATCTCATCTCTCTCTGCCTACCGTACCTTTCTTTCCTCTCTTCCTCCTCTGATGCAGTACTTCTAAGTATTACTATAAGTGTAAGTAGACATTACTGACTCCGCTCCCCTCCGTCCTTCTCCCCTATATCCCCCAGCATCCACCCCACTCCTCCCTCTCTCTCTCTCTCTCTCTCTCTCTCTCTGTGTGTGTCTTTCCAGCAACCTCTGTCTCCGTTACGACCTTCTGCGTACTTGTTTCATCAGTAAACGACGGTGGAAAACATAATGGGCGTTACACGTTCAGGCAAGATCAGGGACAGGACCGTAGAGGTCGGTTGAAAACTGCCGCTAGATCGATGACTCCCCATTTACCATTGATCATTCCAAGAGAGAGACAGAGACAGAGAGAGATCGAGATGTACAGAGTGCAAGACTCCTCGAAACAACAACGGAACAACCTGCACTTATCGACTCCCCCCCCCCCTTCTCTCTCTCTCTCTCTCTCTCTCTCTCTCTAAGTGGTAACTTTTTATTCTCGCGCAAGGTACGCAATACCGCTTTCTGTATATCATCAACGTCGGAAAGTGAAGTAATTTACACGACCGAGTTCAGAGTTTTCGCGACAGACAGTCTCTCATTACGTGCATCTGTCACGATTCGGCTTCTTAAGGGGTTGCGCACACGCAGACCACTTTTACAGCTAGACGTCTTATGTTCAAAGGGTGTTGTTTGGTAATAACGCTAAGAACGCTCATCAGTGTCACAAAAAAGGTGTCCATTGAGTTACTGGTATCAGCCGTGCAGCACAAAAGGCCACTTCTTGGGCTGGATTGCACTGCATCCAGGGTGGAACCTCCCAGCCCGCTGGATACATGTCCAAGTGCTACCTGGAATTGTGACGGCAACGTGTCCAAGGAGTGAAACCTTGGGTAATTCTACAGTCATTTTCCCACAGCACATCTGTCAAGGATAATCAGAACAGTTCCGAATTAAACAGTTGCTTCGTGTAACTTGTTTTTTATCACCTTTTACTGGCAGTGGTTCAGAATTATGTTGTTGTTTTTCTGTGCATGGTTCTCCCGCTTCATGGCGTCTCCCGTCGGACCGACGGATGAGTAGGCAGGCAGGCTTATCTGTCGGTGTGTGTCCTCATATGGGAGAAGACGTCGATTCTGGATGCGCAGCACTTCCCACAGGCGTTTCAAGTGCCTGACCAGCACAGGTGACTTTTTTTTGTGAAGTGGAGTTGTGCAGTCCCTTCCCCACTCTCTCGCCTACCGACACTCGCAGTCCCACAGGGGCAGATACTGCCACGTGTAGAACGGTCTCGGCAGGTGCAGGTTTTTTTCTTCGGAGTTCCGTCTCCTAGGAGGAAGGACTTCCAGCCAAGGATAAGAGCTCCCCCTGCCCTTTGGTCATCCTCTTCCGCCTTTACAGCCGTTGGGAAAGGTTTCCTCCTCCGCCTGGTCCATCGTTGGGAGACTTCACATGCGGCAGGTAGTACTGGGTTATATGGTACCAGTAGCAAGGGCTATGCCCCTGACCTGACAGCAGCTTATATACATGTATAAATACATGTGGTTTCCCCCCAACCCCACACCCCCTATTTTAAGCTAAACAATTACATAGTGTTCCGTAAATGCTCAGAAAATATAATGCGCGCAAAGCGCGTGCGTGGCACACTGAGTGGTTACATTTTCAATCGAAATGCAGGTCACAGACACCGCCGATGTGATCTTCAGAACACTGGATGTCAGTGTGTGGTGGGGAAAGATGGTATCTGCGCTCGCGCCATCAAAACATTGCAGGAATCTGCAGACCGCTTAAAAACGACACTTGTGTCCACAGCAACCCCAATTTGTCAAAGTAACTTCAATGCAGGTGTAGGCTAATCAGGTTCCGCATCCCTTCATAAAACCTTTCATCACTCACCACCAGCAGTATCAGTTTTCACCACCATCAAACAGTTCACCGAATCTACTACACACGTTGCTGGTTAATTTCAGACTCGCGACAACGATATTATGATATGAACTGGTTTCGAAAAACGCGCCTTTGTTTTTGTAAAGAATCGCCACATTTTTTTCCTTCACTGATAATGTAAACTAGTTTACTCCCACTGATAAGCTGATGTCCTGTGTTTCTGAAACACATTACTCCTGTAAACAAAACACTGTGACTGACAACTTATTTTGATGAAGACATTTTCCCTTTTCCCTCTTTTTTTCAGAGTACATGTTCCATAAAGTGTGCGAGTGAAGCCAAATAACACTGTGTTCAGTTAACTATGAAATGAATTTAAAACGTTGAACAAAACGTAACACACAAAGTTTGGAAATTGCTAACCAGCCAGTCAAATACATTCGGCTCGTAAAACAAAGGTAGACAAAACAAAGGTTTTCCTTCAGATGAGTATAAATTCAACTTGTGATTTTAATCAGATGAAGTTTATTCTACACCATTGTTGTTTGCATATGTGAAGGTCTGTCATGACATAAACCAGAAGAAAACTAACCATAAATCTGGCATCTCGTCATGATTAAACCCAAGCGACATCATCAAGGCCAGGTATACAAATCATTAAATCCGATACTTTTTCTCTTTTTTTTTCATTTTTTTTTCACAGTTGCTCCAACTTGTTTTATGATCACTGTCAGAGAAAGATAAACCAATAATCATGTACGTTTCCAACACCCAAATTGTGCCGTGGTAACGACCAGACTGAGATACGCCAGTACCATGCTGAACCCTTAATTCGCCACGACTACCACTACCTTTGCTAACGAGCCAAAACCCGCCATACAGCTGCAGGCACGGACTTCTATCGACGTAAACGTCGATAGCCTCGTCGTTTGGTGACCACAGACAAAAGAGAAAACGAGAACCGATAACTGGGCAGCAGCGAAGAAGGCTGAAAATTTTTTTTTACTACCATCAAGAATACACACAGAATCCAGCGTTCTATTTTGCTTTGCAACTCATGCACTAGGTTCATTTCTAGTTCAAATGGGGAAAAATTTAAAAAGAAAGACAAAAAAAAAAATCAGACAAAAAGAAAGAAAGAGGCAAATCATTTTTAATGGCACAATAAAACATCAAATTGCCCAAATAAACAAAGAACAAAAAAAACAAGGGAAGTACACAAAAAGGAAATAAAATTTATAAACATACTGGTCATCAATGTTACGGGATCGCGAGTAAAAAAAACTCAACCACGCTCACGCGTTTCAATTTAATCACACTCTCATGACAGACTCCTAGAGAACTGGACGCGATCACACACAGACATACAGACAGACGCAAAGGTGCAAAAATAGAGAGAGAGAAGGGAAGAAGTTATCGCCCTTCAAACGAGCCACAAACATGCAGGAGGGGGGTAGCAGAGATAATCACGAAAACCCTGACACAAAACAGAGCAGCAGCGAGATAAAACCCGGGATGAACAGCCAAAGCCAGAGCACGCGCCCCCTCTGTGTCAGATAAAACGATGTAACAAGTTCAAGAGCACCATGTCGGAAACACGAACACATCAAAAGATGTCAGAGAGACCCCCAGAGTTTTATCAATTTGGAAGTTACGGCAGAAGCAAACAAATGATTCCACAGTTCATAAAAAAGTCCCTTGGGAGCTCTACACTTCAGACCACTGTCTCCGCCCTTTTACTCTTTTCCTTTTAACCCCTCGCTGCTCAGATCCCGTTTCAAACCGAGTTAATTTTCAGCTGGTTTTCTCGATTGTAAGTTAATTTCAAACAAACGACAATCGCCACGTCCATAAGATTATGTCACGGCGTCTGAGAATTACCTGTTTAAATCTGTCCAGTCTGTCATACTCAGGCGGTTTATTGTTCAATGATATATCAGCCATTTTCAATGCCCAAATACGGCAAGAACATTCGTAATCTTGTTGCTGCTGTTGTTTCTTGAAAACAAAGAACCCCTAAACTTATCGACACCACGTTCCTGTCCCTTCCGCTATACCACGCTGCCTGTAATCAATCTCTGACTCCGTGTTTCAAAGACTGTCCGTTACGAAGAATGCGCTCGCTCGCGCGCGCATGTGCGTGCGTACGTACGTGTGTGTGTGTGTGTGTGTGTGTGTGCGTGCGCGCGCACGCGCGCGCGCGCGTGTGTGTGTGCGTGCGTGTGTGTGTGTGTGTGTGTGCGTGCGTGCGTACGTGTGTGTGTGTGTGTGTGTGTGTGTGTATGTGTGTGTGTGTGATTGTTCGTCGGGTGATTTGTGTTCCATGGTGCTTTGATGCTAACCGGGAATTATAACTTCTTTTCTTTTCTTTATTTTTTTCCCCCCAAACACAGACTCCGGCTCAGAAAAAAAAACCAAAGAAAACGAGGGACAACCGTCACAAACTCCGTACAGACTCGCCCTCACACGTTTCAAAAAGCAATACCCCCCCCCCCCCCCCCCCTAAACATCGCTTCCGCTTTTCGGACGGGTGAGAAAAGAGAAGAATGCGTAAGGCGCAGTGCGGGTGACAATTTCATCTGTTACGCTTTGCTGATGCACGGTTGAAATGCATTTTGCAAATCAAACCACTTGTCACCCCCGTCCCATCATGCACACACCTATTTCCCTCCAAGGCCATTCTCTGCCCCCCCCCCCCCCTACCCCCCACCCCCTCCCCCCAGTCTCCCCCCCCCCCCCCCCCGTCCCCCCTCTTCCCCCAAACTCGACCCCTTCCACAAAGCTCATCCCATTCGGTCCGCTTCGAAAAATTGCTTTTTATAAAAGAAATACAATAAAATAAAGTGGGGGGGGGGGGGGGGGGGGAGAGTCGTTTTCTTTCTTTACGTTGAAAACAAAAACTCCCAAACTTTCCATAAAAATCACGAAACGAAAGGAAAGGATGCGTAAATCCCAAGGCAGTATTCTCTAAAATATTCCAATAGTCGTGGATAACGGAGAAGGGGGGGGGTGGTGGGGGGGGAAGAAAGGGGAAAAAAAAAAGAAGAAAGAAACCCATTTACCGAAGGAAAGAAAAGAGGTAAGATAGGGGGTGCAGAAGTATGTATTTTGAACAGAAAGGAAACAAAGAATGATAGAAAATCAAACACAGAAATGAAATAATAGACAAGGGAGGGAGGGAAGGAGAAAGAGAGAGAGAGAGGGTGAGCCTCCGTACACTCACTCAATCACTTTTCTTTTTCTCTCCAATCTTTCGTTTCAAATCTTTTCTTTCTTTCTTCTTCCTTATCTATGTCTTCCCTTGTAACGTTCTAGTACCTCCACTAACACCACAAACTTATTCACTATCCTCCTCTTTTCCAAGTACCAATGACAGAACATGCCGCAACCATCATCCATTCTTCTGTCATCGACAGGATACGCTCGTAACTCTGAATGCAGTGTTCTCACAACCAAGAGAGTCCAAGGCAAGGCAAAGAAAGGCGAGGCAAAGAGATCACAAGAAATAGCCAGTATCTATATACGACAAAGGAACTCTTTTTCTTTATTTCCCTGTAAACTGTGTCTGACGCGCTAACCACACGTCATCATCGTTTAACCCGAGGTGGACTCGGCGTAAAATCTGAATATAGTAATGAGGAAGCTCAAATCAAATTGAATCAACCCATAATTTATTATTCACAGCCCAGTCGACCGAAAAGGGACAATTTCAGGGCTGATTATCAGTCAGTCCTGAAAACCAGATGAAGACAACGCAAAATAACATTAAAAGGTTGATAAAAGGATTAAACTTTTTTTTTTTTAACTATACGTTGTATTTGTATTTTGTATTTGTATTTCTTTTTATCACAACAGATTTCTCTGTGTGAAATTCGGGCTGCTCTTCCCAGGGAGAGCGCGTCGCTACACTACAGCGCCACCCTTTTTTTTTTTTGTATTTTTTCCTGCGTGCAGTTTTGTTTTTCCTATCGAAGTGGATTTTTCTACAGAATTTTGCCAGGAACAACCTTTTGTTGCCGTGGGTTTTTTTACGTGCGCTAAGTGCATGCTGCACACGGGACCTCGGTTTATCGTCTCATCCGAATGACTAGCGTCCAGACCACCACTCAAGGTCTAGTGGAGGGGGAGAAAATATCGGCGGCTGAGCCGTGATTCGAACCAGCGCGCATAGATTTTCTCGCCTCCTACGCGGACGCGTTACCTCTAGGCCATCAGTGAGACTGAGATGATATTATTTAAGATATAATCGAGTACTCTTTTCTTTTCTTTTTTCGTGGAAATGAGACTCCGATCAAAGATCAATCGTTCATGCATACCAAAGTATCAGAGGGGCAAAATGATTGGGTATTTCCCCGCAATCATGAGACCAGTGTTCTGGTGAGGATCAGGAGAAGACGATGATCGACCCACGATCCAACTTTCCATTCTCACTAACAAGTTCATTTTACGATCGACCTGTCCTTTGATGCTCACTGCAGCAGCCAGCAGGGACTTCCTTAACGAGTTAATGTTCGATCGATACAATGTGTCTTTAGGTCACTACGACAGAAGGAGGGGGGGAAAAAGGCAGGGGAGGGAGGGGGCGTGGGGGTGGCGGGAGGAGTCACTAAGTTGTGGCGATAAAAGGTGGATGCTGATGCGTCGCATAATGGACAACTCTCTCTCTCTCTCTCTCTCTCTCTCTCTGTACCTCTTCCAAACTCCCTCACCCAACAGACCTCTCTCTCTCTCTCTCTCTCTTTACCTCTTCCAAACTCCCTCACCCAACAGACCTCTCTCTCTCTCTCTCTCTCTCTCTCTTTACCTCTTCCAAACTCCCTCACCCAACAGACCTCTCTCTCTCTCTCTCTCTCTCTCTCTCTCTCTTTACCTCTTCCAAACTCCCTCACCCAACAGACCTCTCTCTCTCTCTCTCTCTTTACCTCTTCCAAACTCCCTCACCCAACAGACCTCTCTCTCTCTCTCTCTCTCTCTCTCTCTCTCTCTCTTTACCTCTTCCAAACTCCCTCACCCAACAGACCTCTCTCTCTCTCTCTCTCTCTGTACCTCTTCCAAACTCCCTCACCCAACAGACCCCTCTCTCTCTCTCTCTCTCTCTCTCTTTACCTCTTCCAAACTCCCTCACCCAACAGACCTCTCTCTCTCTCTCTCTCAAACATACACACACGTGCGCGCGAGCGTGCCTGCACGCCCATCTCCAGTCCACCCACTTCTGTGACCCAAGGTTCTTCTCGTTGCCGAAAATGGGCTCAGCGTGTACGTATCATTGTGCGTGAGAGCGTACGTACGCACGTGAGTGTTTCTGGTGTGTGTGTGCGTGTATGTGTGAGTGTGTGTGTGTGCGCGCGCGCGTGCGAGCGTACGTGCGTGTGTGTGTGTGAGTGTGTGTGTGATGCATTAAAAAAAAAAAAAAACCCACAAGAAACCGATCATTGCCACCATCCAGGGAGCCATTATGAACGAAAAAATTGAAAGTGACGGGACTTATTCCTGTCACACATGATGAGAGTTCCACATATAACGCAGAATGCGCGTGCTCAGCGCTCTTCAATCAATGGTGTACCGCCTCACCTCTGTGAGCGGGTTTCCCCCACATGCACAGTCAGACGCATTTAACATTAAATTTGTATTCGGTTACTTTTCCTCTGTCGACAGTCTGCGCCAAGGGATCCCGTAGGCAGGTTGCGGGGGTGGGGTGGGGGGGGGGGGATAGAAGGGATCTGGGAGTTGCGGGTGGAAAGGGGATGGGGGAGGGTCCGCTTGTCGTCATCGCTCTGATGATACGCAGTAACTGAAAGTCCTCCATCATCGTCGTCATCATCATCATCATCATGGAAATCCATTCGTCGAACAATGAAGGCGTCAGTAAGAGGCAGACTAAAAGAATCTTGGTGAAGGTCGACTTACGTGGGCTAAAAGAGGTGCAAGGGCACACACACACACACACACACACACACACACACACACACACACACAAAACAAACAAAACAAAAAAACCGCCGTGTTGTGGGCAGGCAATGCAATGGCAGATGTTAAAGTCTCGTCCTATCTCTTTTTTTTCTTTTTCTTTTTTCTTTTTTTTGCGGGAATGACGCTTCTGGCCGAGGTCCTGAAGACCCTTCTCCTCTAAACGCCAGCAGCTCCCCTTGACGGACTTGAAAAGCAACACGAACGCTCAAACCCATCATCTACCACCCCCATCAAGTGTTTCCACCGCCACCGCCAGCCACACCCCTCACTTCTCCGGCCAATCGAGCTCTGCTTTTCTTTAAAAAAATAAAAATTAAAAAAAGCCCCCCTCCCTCCCACGCCCTACTCTCTCTTCTGTGTGTGTGTGTGGGGGGGGGGGGGTATCTGCCCCTCTCTCTCTCTCTCTCGTTCGATTTGTTCCCTGATGTCTTAGTTAACCCTTTTGTACGGTGAATAAAAGAACACAAAAAGAAAAGAAAAGAAAAGCAGTAACAAAACGCTTTCTATAAAGCCGAGTAATGAAACGAAACGAGCGCAAAACCCGAGGCGAAGTTTTAATAGACCTGTCTATTTTGTTGCTGTCGTTGTTGAAAAGGGAGGTACAACACACACACACACACACACACACACACACACACACACACACACACGAGGGGGAGGGTAGAGACAGACAGACTAGAAAATAGAGGTAGGGATACGACGAAGAAGAAGAAAAAAGGGAGACACGGGCAAGGACAAAGACGGAGCCAGAGAGACGAGCAGGAAACTCAACAATGGAGAGTAATGCAGTCTATGAAGTTTTCAGAAGAGAGCAATAGAGAGGATGGGGAGGTGGAGAGGAAGGGGGGGGGGGAGAGAGGGTGTCAGAGTGAGACGGAGGGAAACAAAGAGACAGAGAGACAGACAGAGAGAAACTAAGAGGCAGAGAAGAGGAACCTCGATCAGCGACTGAGGAGTGCAGTCTTTGATTCTTTCAGAACAGTGGAAGGAGAAGAGAGACTGACATTCTATTTGACTAAAGCTTCAGTCAAAATAGTGGGAGGGTAGTGGGGTTGGGGTGGGGGGTGGGGTGGGGGTTCATTACCAACTACAATACCTCAGAGGCAAGCACAAAAATTCTTCATCCATCCACATTATTATTAACTATGCCTTACGTCACTGATCTAGTCTATTGATCGCTTTCGTTTATCAAGGCCTTTTGTTATGTATACTGACAAGGCCTTTATTTTAAACAAATCCCTGGAAGGCAAAGTTTATTTAACGGCATCCTCTATGGCTTGACGTGTTGTTGTCTTTTCAGAAAGAAAAATTCTAACATATTCATTTATGCCCCTTACAAGAGAACGGAAACTGTGCTTCTTTAAAACTGTCCTTTACAAACTGGACTTGATAAGTTTTCATTCGTCTGTTTTGTCACGATGTTTACTGTTAATTAAACCGCGAAGGGTTAAATGGAACTTCATTAAGCTACTTCCGAGTCTCTTAATCAGTGCTGGTATTCTCTACTGTTCTGGACCACATGCACCCCCGTAAGAGAAAAAAAAACCCACACCGATAATAGCTATCATATAATGCCTATAAACAGACTGAGAGACAAAGAGGGACAGGAGGAGAGAGAAGCTAATGCACACACGCATAAACAGCGCGCGTGTACGCACACACACACACACACACACACACACACACACACACACACACACACACACAGGCCCGTGCTGTGGGGAAAAGATACAGAGACAGACAAAGATGCAGAGACAATGGGAGAGAAAAACAAAAGGGGGAGAGGCAGGAAGACAGAGACACCACAGAGAAATAACACAAACCGACAAACTGCACTCAAACAAATGGAAAACAGGAAAAAGTAGAACAGCCGGAAACTCAATACGCGATACGTAAACTGCATTTGAAAAAAAAAGTCCGAACTGTACGGATCTCCTGAACAAATTTTGGCCCAGGTTCTCTCTCTCTCTCTCTCTCTTTCTCTTCCTCTCTCTCTCTCATCCATTCCATCTCCAAACGTGTTACATTTCCTGTGTTCACCGATAAAACGCACGCACAGCAAAAGAGAATGAGAGACAAGAGTACAAGAGGGAGAGGAGAGAGAAAGAGAAAGAGAGAATAAGAGAGAGGGGGTGGGGTGTGGGTGTGCGGTGGGGGTTTGGTTCTATACTCAATGGAAAGTTTCAAGAGAAGTTGTACACAAACGTCAAAGTTTCAAAAGCATGCTGCAGAGCAATTCATGTTTATCTTTCGTCAGATTTCGCTTCATATGTCACAGCTTATCCCCCCACCCCCACCCCCTAACAACCCCACCCCTACCCTCCTACAGCTCAGTTCTCAACAAGGTAAATGAGTGGCTCAGAACCGGACCAGGCTGGCGTGTCCTGAGCTGGAGAGGTATTCCCCAAGCATACATTTCTCGTATCTTTCTTCTTTAAGATCTCAGCAAAAGCTGATTTGCTTTTCTTCTCCCTCCCCCCCCCCCCTTTTTTTTTATACTAAATCCGAGCATCACCATTGGCCCATGTTTCCACCACCCACGCAGGTTCTTGTTTCACTTGTATCCAAATTAATGCTCTCGGTGCCACTACGAGAGGGACTATACCGTAAGAAAAATATGGACAGTTTTGCCGTTCGATGAATAGTTCATGGTCAATAGAGCCACCGAAACAGCATGCTAATGTGTCCTGTGTTTAGAATGGGGGTGGGGTGGGGTGGAGAGACAGTAAAAGATATGAGCAGAGTATTGTTAATGAGAAGAAGAAAAATGAACAGCTAATATAATCAGATTTGCCAATACTGATAATAAATTCTATCTGAGCACAACAGAAAGAAATCCTTGAACACAGGGTCATGGCCAAAGTTTTAATCGAAAACAAACAAGCAAACAAACAAACAAAAATCTTATGATCGCCATTTATCAGTTATCAAGCCGCTTCCAGATCGGCCAAACGCTTTGTATAAAATAATGATAATTGTTGGCAATGCGAGAGGTGATAAGATGGGTAGGGAGAGAGAGAGAGAGAGACAGAGAGATACATGCAGGGGTAAACTGAAACAGACTGAGAAAAAGCAAAACCGCTCCCTCCTCCGTCCCTCCCTCCTCATCACCACCCCACCCCCCTGCCTCCGCCCCAGCACACACACACACACACACAACCACTCAGAGGCAAAGACAAAGACACAGACAGAAAGAGACGCTGACAGAGAGAGGGAAAAACAGAGACGATGAGAAAGAAGAAAAATGACAGACAGACAGACAGTGGCATTATACGGGGAGACAGACAATCAAACAGAGCGAGCCGACGATTAAAATCCACAGGAGCACCACTAGCAACAACACCATGTGCCTCACATCTACGTGATTGATATAAGCGCTACATGTACCCGCAGTGAACCAGGGTGCCAGGCCCACGACCGTGGACCCAAACGACGACCACTGACCATTACAGGTGATGAGGACAACGACCTTCCCAACCACCACCACCCAAACCCCCTCACCCCCAACCCCTTCCCTTATCGCCGCCCTGTAACGTCCACAACTATATGCAAAATTGCTGACATCAAGTCTCTGCTCCCGTCTGCGCAATAGTCCGTTTAGTCCCTGTAAAGATCCCATAACCATGAATAAACCATCCTCGTTAAACGTGTGGGCGGATGGGGGGTCCAGATGTGACGGGGAAAAGAAAGAATGGGACACCAGGGAAGGGGGAGCGGAGGGGAGGGGGGGGGCAGTCTTCGGTCTTCTCGATTGCGGACGATGGCTTTCGTCCTGCCAGGTCTGTGAGGAGAGAGAGAGAGAGTCGAAAAAGTGTGTTCGTTCTGTAGTTCAGCGCCTTTTCACTATCAGTGATATTAGACCATTGAAAAAAATTTTTTTAAATAAATAAATAAATAAAAAGGGGGGAGGGGGAGGGCGGGAGAGGGAAGAGGAAAACAGAAAAGGTAGAAAACTACCAAAAACTGCATACCTAACATGCAGTTACATTGAACAGTAACAATTCAATAATGATAATAATAATCAGAAACCATGAACACAATTCTGAAGTACATTAAAGGAATGCAGAAATAGGCCTATCAACTAATGCCTTTGAAAGTTCGATCATAAGAACTTCGCCAGAAATAGCTCTCCAAAAATCATCTGCAGAATAGTTATTATCTTCGAAATACTTGGGCAAGAAGGTACGTAACTGCTGACAGTGAAACAAACAATGATGCAAGCTGAACTGCTTACCACAGATGCATGTAACATTTTTACTATACTTTGTCTTCAGCGCATCAAGTTTTATACGGAAGAAAGTAGAGATTATTAATCTCGTATAGCAAGCTGATGGATTCGGTATCTTTTCGTTAACAATATTCTCGGGGAATAATGTCCCTTTATGTTTTAAAAACTTTTCCTTCCATCGGTTATGAAATCGACCCCATGCTGATTTTTCTAACAAAGTGTATGCCTCTTTTACGAAAAGATGGACATGTGTATTTTTGTCGATTTTTCTGAATCTTGTGCTCCTCTTTTCGCAGCTTTATCAGCAGTTTCACTGCCAAGAATGCCCACATGAGAAGGCACCCAACAAAAACTTACCTCAGTCCCTTTAATCCTCAAACAATGTACCAAATGATTTGCCTCAAGAAGAAAGTCAGGTCTTGTTTCAAGGCAAAATAATTCTAGAGCATAAAGTACTGATTTGGAATAAACAAAGAATGATATTTTCGAGAAAACTATTTGATGGCTAACAAAGTAGTTCAGAGTTTGTATAATATCAATTTGCTCAGGCGTGAATATGGAAAGATGTTTTCCAATAAAGTAAGATTTTTCAACTTTAAAGGCAGGAATATAGAAAACCGCACCAGTATTTTTGTCATCAAGAACAGATCCATCTATAAATATATGGAGATGATTCTTATATTTTTCTGCTATATCAATTCTGGCATTACTTGTCGTGAAATGGATGTTTTCTTCCTTTTTTGTTTCAGAATAACCGATATCAAAATCTGCTTTCAACATTTCCCAAAAAGGAACAGGAGTATGATGTGGTTTTGCAGCTGACTCTTTCATGTTAACATCAGATTCTGTTAAAAATTTTGAAACGCAAGTTGCAACTGTTTCATGTGATGAAATGGCTTTAGCTCTTTTTGGAAAATCAATGTCAGATCTTACTGTCAGTTCATCAGCAATGAAATTCGTTGTCATTGAAGTGTATCTCACAGCGAATTTTGCTATTGCTAACTCACGATGTTCATTTAAGGGAAGAGTTCCGGCTGTTTTGCATGTTTCCTGGCTGGATGCATGAAAGTGTGTGTGTGTGTGTGTGTGTGTGTGTGTGTGTGTGTGTGTGTGTGTGTGTGTGTGTGTGAGTGTGTGTGTGTGTGTGTGTGTGTGAGTGTGTGTGTGTGTGTGTGTACACAGAGACAGAGGAGGAGGAAAGGGGGGGGGGGGGGGGGAGGAGTGGACAGAGACAGAGACAGGGGGAAGACCCGACCACAGCACTACACTGTGCCTTCTCGCCCCTCCCTGTGTCTCTTGTTCTCTTCCCCAAGTCTGTAACTGTTCCCGCACGTTACTTTTTTTGTCCTATCACACCTGTGACATTATCATTGCTAACCCATCTGATCCGCCTGTCGTCTGGCCATGACAAAGATCATACCGTACAAGCTGCCACTTTTCCAGTTCGACTGCTTTGTATCCATCCACGGATACGTCTGGACATGACAGTCCACCGGTGTCACTGTACATTTTATCCGCTCCCTAGATTGCTCTCCCCCCCCCCTCCCCTCTTCCCCCACACTCCTCACCCCTCCCTCGCACCCATTCTGTTCCCTGCATATCCAGTGCCAAGTCAAAATGCAAGCAACCACCACGGCATGTATCTAGTATGAAGCGCCAAAGAAGTGTTCATTCTTTTTCCTCTTTTTTTTTCTTTTCCTTCCTATCGTTATGACAATGATATTGATAATAATAATCATAATCATATTATCATTATTACTTTGAGAAAGACTAGAAAAGACCAACACAGTGTGCGAGTAGAGTTTGTGGCAGGGGCAAGAATGGGGGAAACAGTCCGAAACAGACCTTCACCAAATGGCTGAAAAGAAACAGTCCGAAACAGACCTTCACCAAATGGCTGAAAAGAAACAGTCCGAAACAGACCGAAAAG